>NC_137039.1:9530927-9575927 GCF_032717465.1 Coenobita brevimanus
ACATGTTTGCAGTATGGTCGCTACTGTGTTGCTTACATTTTCCCAGCACTTGCTCGAGCACGCGTGTGGGCGCGACCTTACTGTGTCAGTTTGTGTGTGTGTGTGTATGTGTGTGTGTGTGTGTGTGTATGTGTGTGTGTGTGTGTGTGTGTGTTCTTATCTAATTGTATCTTTACAGGAATGAGTCAAGCTCGTACTGTCCCGTGTCTTACACCATATTTAACGTACATATCCTTAAATTTGTGAATTGTTTTGGCATACACTATTTCATTGGGTAATGCATTCCATTGATCAATTGCTCTGTTTGGGAAACTGAATTTCCTTTTGTCTTTATCACCTCTCTTCTTACGCAGTTTTTTGCAGTGTCCTCTTGCTGATGCATCCCCATAGGTTAAGTAATCATTTATGTCTATTTTCTCCTTCCTGATATGCATTTATATAGCATAATCATGTCACCTCTTTTCCTTCTTTCCTGTAGTGTTGGTAGATTCTGTTTATTAAGTCTTTCTTCGTAGCTTAGATCCCTTAACCTTGGTACCCATCTTGTAGCGGCCCTTTGAACTTTTTCAATCTTGTCAATGTGTTTTTTGAGATGAGGACTGCAGACTACTGATGCATACTCCAGGGTTGGTCTGATGAATGATGTTATTATCTTTCTTAGTATGTCTTCATTTATGTATGTGAACGCTATTCTCATATTCACAAGCAGTATATACATGTTCCGTACCTTCTCACTGATGTGGTCAGCCGGAGATAGTCTGTTATTGATAATCACACCTAGGTCCTATTCTCTTTCTGATGTGTGTAGGGTTTTATTTCCTAACGTATAATCCCAATCAGGTCTTTTTCCACTTTTACCGAACTTGTTTACATGACACTTGTCCACATTGAATTCCATTTCCCATGTAATACTCCATTCATGAAGTTTGTTTAATTCTTCTTGTAGCTCTTTACAAGAGTCTGTGTTAGTAATTTTCCTTTGTATTTTTGCATCACCTGCAAACGTATTTAGATAGCTTTCATTTCCAGTGTTACTGTCTATATCATTTATATACACTAAAAACATGATTGGTGCCAGCACTGAGCCCTGTGGTACTCCACTAGTCACTTCTTTCCATGATGAGTAATTTCCCCTTAGTACTATACTCATTTCTCTTTTTATGAGAAAATCTTGCATCCAACAATACAGGTTGCCTCGAATTCCTCCTTGATGGTACAGTTTCCATAAAAGTCTTTGGTGTGGTACTGTGTCAAATGCTTTCTTGAAATCTAAATAGATACTGTCCACCCATCCTTCTCTTTCCTGTATTGTGTTTGTTACTCTGTCATAGTAGCTCAACAGATTAGTAACACATGATTTTCCTTTTCTGAAACCAAACTGTCTTTCTGTTATCATACTGTGTTCTTCTAGATGATTTACCCAAGCTTTTCTTATAAGCTTTTCTAATATCTTGCATACAACACTGGTTAGTGATACTGGTCGGTAGTTGAGTGGATTTTGTCTATTCCCTGTCTTGAATAAGGAAACAATGTTTGCTTTCTTCCAAATATCAGGTTGTTTACCTTAACTCAAGGATTTCTTGAAAATTAAAAATAATGATTTACTTAACTCCTTTGCACATTCACGTAGCACCCAACATGAAATTTCATCAGGACCATTTGCTTTTCCTTTGTCTAATTTACTTAGCTCCTCTTGTATTCCTTTTTCTGGTGTTTGTATATCTGGTAGTATGTGTGGGCATCCATGTTCCACATAGTCCCTCTCAAAATTTTTTTCCTCTGTAAAAACTGATTGGAAATTCTTGTTTAGTGCTTCACAAATATCCTTCTCTTGTGTATAGGTGATTCCCTCGTCCGTAATGGATTGTATTTTATCTTTTACCTTGGTTTTGCTTCTGATGTAGCTGTAAAATAGCTTCGGTTGATCACTACTTTTATTGATGATATCCTCCTCAAACTGTTTTTGGACATCCCTCCTTATTCTTGTATAATCGTTTCTTGCCTGTTTGTGATTATTATAGGCCATTTCACTATTGTGTCTTCTGTATCTATTCCACAACAAATCTCTTTTTTCTTTTGATTTTTTACATTCTGTATTGAGCCATTTTTTTTTTCTGCTTCTTTGTGCTTTGGGATGTACTTCTGGACTCCTATTTCATAAAGTTCACAGAATTTTTTCATATATAGCATTTAAATCTTGTCCTCTAAGCTCCTTTTCCCAATCAATTTCTAAGAAGTACTTCTTTAGGTCATAATACTTTCCCTTTTTACAGTTTAGGCTCTTTTTGTAACTTTCGTTGCAGTTAACTATGTCATATGCGATCCTGAAATTGCAATTTAGTACTATATGGTCGCTTTTGCCGAATGGAGGGTGATATATTACATTGTCGATATCGTTTTCTTGCCTAGTAAATATTAGATCTAGCACTGAAGGTAAATCGAGTCCTCTTTTTCTGGTGCTTTCCCTTACATGTTGCGTTAGGAAAAACTCTTGCACGAGATCCAGGAGCTTTTGGTCCCAACAGCTTTCTTGGCTTATTATATCTAGAGTATTTCAATTTATATTTGTATGAAAATCTCCAGTTAGTATAATACTTTCCGATTTCTCTTCCATTTTATGTAGTAATGTTCTTAAACTCTGAATTGTACTGTCTGCCAGGTCCTCATATTCGTCTCTTTCCCATGTGTTTGATCTGGGTGGCATGTACAAATTGGCTACAATTACTTTTTCCCTTCAGATGTATTGATCTCTACTGCAATCAGTTCTACTTGTGAAGGTATATCTAGTCCTATTTCTTTGACTTTTAGATTTTTCTTAGTTAATATTATAATTCCTCCTCCTTTTTTTAAGTTCCTATCTCTTTTCCATATATTGTATTCCCCTAAGTTTGGGATGTCATTTGATATCCTTGGTGTTAGTTTTGTTTCAGTTAGGCATATTATATGTGGTTCATTTTCTCTGACATAATCATTCATCTCTAATTATTTAGATTCCATTCCATCCTCATTTGAGGACATCAGCTTAACCATCTTGTTTATATACTTTTCATGCCTTGGTTCTACTACCTTCCTCCTTTTTATTCCCTCCTGTTTATGTACCACTTTCGTACCTGCAATCCAATTACTTTGTAAAAAAATGTATTTTTCTCCTCCTCTGATCTTCCCTCATTTTTTGTTTTTGCTTCCTCCCGCTTCTCTTTCAGTAATTCCAGCTCCTCTTGTGTTAGGCATCTTTTTATCCATACATTTTTGAGCTCCTTTTTTTCCATAACATTCTTTGCATTTTTTAGTATCTCCTCCACAGTGTTTACACTCTGGAAGGTTACCTTTAGGGGTCTTGACTTGCTTCTCTCATATTTCCCTAACCTTTTGTGTTCCTCTATGTCTTTACTAAAGATTTCCTCTAATACTTCTTTCAATATGCTCATTGCATTTGTCATCTCCTTTTTGTCCCTTGAAATTTTGTTTTTTTCTTCTTCCCCTTCTATACCAGTGATTACTATAGATTTGTTGATATCTACTGAATCTCTGACTAACTTAGGATTGTTTTGGATTATTCTTTTCCCTTCCTTTTTAATGCTTGTTTCTTCCTTTCTACCCCTGGGGATAGGGGTTTTTTTAAAGAATACTCCCCCAGTATCCCTGCTTGTCGTAAAAGGCGACTAAAAGGGTTGGTGGAGGGTTAGTGCCCCTCCCTGGAAAAGAACTAACTAAAAAGACAAAGTATAAGCCTCGGACAAGGACTCACCAAAAGTTGACGACCAAGGACCGGACAAAGGACATGGTAATCGAAACGTGGAATGTAAGGGGAGCGAATGATGAAATGCAAGAGAGAGAGAGATTGTCCAGGTGCTTGAGGGTGTGAAAGTTGACGTATAGGGAATAACTGAAACTAAATGGAAAGGTGAGTGTATGAGAGAATGGGAGTATGGATGGGGTATATGTGCAGGAGTAGGTGGGAATGAGAGGGCAAAAGAAGGAGTATGTACAGTTGTGAGTAAAGAGCATAAGAGAGTATGGATCAGTTGGGTCAAGGATTGTGTGGGTAAGATTGAACGTTGGAATACAAATGTGGGCGATTGTGTGTGTGTGTGTGTGTGTTTTGCGCCAACGCAAGATCGTGCAAGCAGAGTGAGAGAAGAGTTCTGGACAAATGTGGAAGTGTGCATGGAAAAGTTTGGAAGGAATGAGAGAGTGTTTTTGATCAGTGATATGAATGGTAAAGTAGGGAATGTGAAGGTGGATGGATTAGTTGGTGAGTGGGGTGTGCCTGCTAAGATAGATGAGAATAGTAGTGTGTTAGTGGACATTTGTGCCGGGAGGGGGTTGGTAATAGCTAATATCCTCTTCAGGCACAAAATGATCCACAGGTATACATGGCGAGTAATGAGAAGGGTGGATGGTGAACTAAATGAAAGGAAGGCAATGATTGATTATGTGTGTGTGGATGAAAGGATGCGAAGATGTGTAATGGATGCAAGAGCTTATAGAGGCTGGGGGAGTGGACATTCTGACCACTACTTGG
The DNA here is from genome assembly GCF_032717465.1 of Coenobita brevimanus. Classification (NCBI taxonomy): domain Eukaryota; kingdom Metazoa; phylum Arthropoda; class Malacostraca; order Decapoda; family Coenobitidae; genus Coenobita; species Coenobita brevimanus. The sequence continues at coordinate 9,535,453 of NC_137039.1, forward strand.
TGGTGGCCAGAATCAAGATCCAAATAAGATGGAGAAATAGAAGAAGGGAAGGACGGGAAGAAGGAGTATTTGCAAGGAGAGTGGAAAGGTTACAAGAGGATGAGAAAAAGGCAGAGTATAAGAGAGAAGTAGAGGAACGATTGGGCACATATGAATTGGAGCAGATGGGGGACGTGGAAGGTGTGTGCAGGATATTCACAGGAGAAATATGTGCAGCATGTGATGTAGTGTGTGGGATGAAGAGAAGACGGAGGGGGGGTGCAAGGAACAGTGGTGGAATGAGGAGGTGAGACAGGTTGTGGCACAAAAGAAGAAAGCATACAATGAATGGATGAGAAATAGGGGCGTGGAAGGAGTTGAGAGGCGGAAGAGAGAGTTATATGTAGAAAGAAAGAGAGAGATTAAAAGATTAGTAAGAGAGAGTAAGAATAGAGTGGATGAGGAATTTGGAAGGAATTTGAGTGTAAAGTGGAGGGACTGTAAGAAAATGTTCAGGAAAGAGGTGAAAAGAGTAAGACAGGGTGGAAGTGAAGTTAGCAGGGGAGTGAAAGATAAAAATGGTAGATGACTAGTGGAGAAGGGAGAAAAAGTGAGCAGATGGAGAGAACACTTTAAGGAATTGTTGAACATAGAGGATGGAAATAATGCGAGTATAAGTGGCTGGGGAATGGCTGGGAGAAGGAGGGAGGTGAGAAGACAGGAAGAAATCAGTAGGATAGAAGTTGTGGAAGCAATGAAGAAAGCTAAATTGGGGAAAGCCCCAGGAATTGATGGAGTGTGTGGTGAAATGCTGAAGCATGGGGGAGAGATAGTGGTAGAATGGATGTGGAAAATGTGCAGATTGGCCTGGGAGGAAGGTAGAGTCCCAGAGGATTGGAAGTCAGGTATAATTATTCCCTTGTACAAAGGAAAAGGGGAAGAAGAAGTGTGTGGTAATCATAGTGGCATTTGTCTTCTTAGTATAATAGGAAAAGTGTATGTTAGGATACTTATTGACAGCGTTAGAGAAAGAACAGAGGAATTTGTTGGAGAAGAACAGGGAGGCTTTAAGAAGGGAAGAGGTTGCGGAGATCAGATATTCATTCTTAGATCTTTAGTGGAAAAGATTCTAGAGCAGGGAAAGAAGTTATATGCAGCTTTCATGGATTTGGAGAAAGCATATGACAGGGTGGATAGACAAGGATTGTGGAAAGTATTAAGAATATATGCAGTAGATGGGAAGTTCCTGAATGCTGTGAAGAGGATGTATGATGGTGCTAAGGCTGCAGTGCGTGTGGATGAACTGAGTGAATTTTTCTCTTTGAAGGTTGGGTTGAAACAGGGATGTCATGTCTCCATGGTTGTTCAATCTGTACATGGATGGGGTAATAAAAGAGATACAAGGTAGGGTAGTAGATGTTGGAGTGGCCCTGGTGAGAGAGGGTAGTGTTTGGAAACTCCCTGTACTGTTGTTTGCAGATGATACTGTGTTGTTAAGTGAAGACGAAGGAGAGCTGCAAGGCTTGATGGATGAGTTTGGGAGAGTGTGTAAGAAACGGAATCTAAAGGTGAATGTAGGGAAGAGTAAAGTGATGGTCTTTGAGAGAGGTGAAGTCAGTGAATGTACAGCGAGGTTGGATGGTGAGGAATTGGAAAATGTGAGTACCTTTAACCCGCGGCATCCCAGGGACGTACTTCCACGTCCTCACGTTTTGTCACAGCTAATCCCGGGGACGTACTTCAACGTCCTGCAATTGCAAGGTTCATAATTTCCACAATTTTCAAAATTCGCGCAAGATTTTCGTTTCGCCCGGGTACCCAAGCCTCCCCTACCTGCCGCCAGGCGGGCAGCCTCCTAGACCCCGCATGACCCGCGCTCGCCCTTGTCTCGGTCACTCACCTGCTAACAGTGACCCAGGTCAGACATGGCGCGGAAAGGTCTCTCAGACGAGGAAATCACATCCGTCCTGGAAGCCTTCACTGGAGACAGTGATTCTCCACTCGATGATGATGTGGTGGATCGCGATTACGTCCAGCCAGAGGAAGAAATAAGTAGCAGTGATGAGGAGGTCCCTTCGCCCCGAAAAACGCAGTATGTGACATAACGTAAGGCAAGGGAAGGCCAGCTTGCTCCCCAACCACGTGCAAAGCTATCTCTCCATCCTGAATCTGATAAGGACGAGGATGAGGACGATGAGGATGACAGAGGCCTAGGACATGATATCGCCGCGTGGTTGGGAAAAGAGAAAATATCACCACGAGGATCAGAAGGTGGGGCGAGACGACACATAAGGTATGGTGAAAGTACTTTGTCTGGGGAAGTGGCAAGTGGTGTGGTGGGATTGCTGGGAGAAAGGGAAAGTGTTGTGGCGGCAGCGCGGGGTGAAAGTGAGAGTGGTGTGGGGGTAGTGCGGGGTGAAGGGGCAAGTGGTGTGAGGGAGGCAGCACGAGCACGTGGTGCTCGTAGGCCTAGGGGAGAGGAGGTTGAGTCACTCCCCAGCACTTCTTTCACCCCTGAATATTCCCAAACTTCCTCCCCACAGCCCCAGGATGTGGGGAAAGGAAAGAAAGGGAAGGGAAAGGGTAAAGGAAAAGGGAGAGGGAAGAGAAGTGCGAGTGATGAGAGGCGCCACTCTCCACCTCCCCAACCTCCCCCACCACCCTCACCTCCCCACCCTGACGAAATGGATGATGGTGACGTGGTTAGTGTAAGTGGAAAGAATTGTTATCAAAACTACACCCACTGTGTAAATCTGGTCAGTAAATATGTGATAGCAAGGGAATAAAGTGGAAACGGGTGTAATGTTAGCATGAATAAAACATATAAGTTGAACATTACTGTAAGTTGTCATAATTGATGTCACAAGTACACCCACATTCTGGTCAGTAAGTATGTGATAGGAATTATATACAGTGGAAGATGTTGTAATGTTAGTAGTAAGGTATTTTATAAGTTGATTACTAGTGTAAGATGAAACAAATGATATCGCGATAACACTCCCTGTGTAAGTACGCGCAAATATGAAGCTCAGTTCCATCGTAAGTTCAGAAATGATGTGATATCAATTATATCAAGTGTTTACATGTGCAATGTTAGTGGAGAATTATTATATAAGTACAAAAATAGGTTGTAAGTTGAAATAGTTGTCATAGCGACTTCACCGTGTGTGTTATTATGCGCTATTATTACACTATATATTTACGTAAGGCCTGAAATAATCTCAAAACAGCTCTATAAAGTTGAAAAGTGTATAATAATATTAGAAAAGTATTATGTAAGTAGAAAAACACAATACGATTTGAAACAACAGTCACAGCGAGTTCACTCACTACGTAAATAAGCGCTAACATTACGCTAAATGTTATCAAAAGGCCTGTGAATACGTAAAAACGGTTCAATAAAATGTAAAATGGTATAATGTTATTGTAGAAGTATTATGTAAGTAAAAAAAATTATATGTATCATGATTTTAGAATGTTAGCGATTCATTGTGACCAAGTTGGCCGATTTTGCTCGTTTCGCACGATGGTACAATGCTTATTTCTGCTCTGTTTTTGTATAAAATCCAATATACTCTTTTATCACATGTTTTTATGTTTGTAATAAATTCATTTCTACTTACTTTCATTGGCTTCCCAGACTTATAATACCATAGAAAACGTTTGAGGTTCAGACCGCCTAGGGAGAACACGGGGCGAGGTGGGACCAAGGCATACCTGGTTAAGCTAATTAGGGACCCCGGGGACCAATTTCTTTGCCACCGACCATTGTTTCTGACCAAAAGCGAAAGTTTAAGCAAAAAAAAAAAAAAGGTCGAAAAATGGTCGGGATTGGGGGGTACCAGTGGTCGAAAAGTGGTCGGGACGGGGCGGGTTAAGTACTTGGGTAGTGTGATGAGTAAGGATGGAGGTTTGGAGGGTGAAGTGCTTGAAAGGGTACAGCAGGGAAGAAAGGTTGTTGGTTCCTTGAAAGCAGTGATAAGAAACAGGGAAGTGAGCATGGAAATGAAAAAGTTACTACATGACAGCATTGTGATACCAACTCTAACGTATGGAAGTGAAGCTTGGGCGTTGCTGGAAGGACACAAGTCAAGAATGAGAGCAGTGGAAATGAGTTATTTAAGAGGAGCCTGTGGAGTCACATGGAGAGACAGGCTGACAAATGAGGATATAAAGGAGCATTGTTGTGTGGATGTGGATGTGATAGGAAGTGTTAGGAGGAATACACTGAGATGGTTTGGCCATGTGGAGAGGATGGAGAGTGAAAGACTGACGAAGAGAGTGTATGTGAGTGAGGTGAAGAGGGGAAGAGGGAGGGGGAGGCCGAGGATGAGATGGAGGAATGGGGTGGAGAGGTAAATGAGAGAGGGGGATGTGAGTTGGAAGCAGGGCAGTGAAATGTCGGGGGAGAGGGCGACGTGGAGGAGATTTGTTTGTGGCCACCCCGAATGGGACTGAGGCGTCTGGCAATAGATAGATAGATAGATAGTTTCCTCCACCATTTCAGCATAAGTGGTTTCTACATCATTTTTGTAGCTTTGCACAGCCTCATTCACCTGTGTTATCTTCTCAGTATCACTGCTCTGGTCTATCAGACTGCTTACTTGCCTAATTGTCTCTGTATAATTTTTTAGCTCTTTCATAACACTCTTGTGGTTGACTACTGTACTTGCCATTTCACTAATTTTCCTCCTAAGTGAACCCACTTCTAATGTTCATTCATCTATGGTTGTGTCTTTCTTGTTGACTTCCTTTCCTAATTTTTCTATTTCTTCCTTTTGCAAGTGCATCTGCTTCTTTATTTCATCAATCTCCATTCTGAAAAGCCATCTCCAGTCTGTGTACACGCTCCACCAGTTTGTTGCGAGTCTCCATTTCAACCAGTTCTTGGTAGAAATCATCAACCTGCTTTCTACCTTTATCCCTGTTCTTTTCCAAAGTTGCTTTACTAAAGTATGTGGTCATTTTGCAGTACTAAAAGCACAATATAGTACTTACATTCCCTGGGGTAGTTGTAGACTAAACAAACAATCAGCTGATTGTGAGCATTCTTGCGCTACTTTGTTTTCTTTTCTGTTTGAACAAGTCTAAATTAAAACTTCTTTTTTTTTTTTAATATTAGAACACCATTTAGTGTATCCTGGTACAGAGCTTGACTCATATAAAGATACTAATTTAGGTAATGCCACTGGCCAAGTTGGCCAGGTATGGAGTAGTGTCGACGTGCGTCCGCTCTCCTCGGTGCCCAGTGTGTGTGTGTGTGCATGTGTGTGTGTGTGTGTAAGTCAGTTGGCTGGGTGGGTGGAGTTGATGAGGATGAGTTCGTGGGTGTGGTAGTTCGTTCCATCGCCAGTGTCGGTGCACAATGATAATGGTGGAGTGGGGGGGGGGGCAGTTGTTGAGTGTGGTGTGTGGAGTGGTTTTGGGTGGGTTGTAGGGGTAATTGGGTTAGTGAGTGAATGCCTTTGGTGGGTTGGGTGGGTAGGTGGCTGGATATGTGGGTGGTCAGGGAGAGGTCGGTAAGTTAGGTTTGGATAAGATGAGTTTGATGGATAAGTCGGGTTCAAATGGGTGAATGGGGTGGCAGAGTGAATGGGGTTGGGTAAGAAAGGTGGATGGGCAGGTGGGCTGGGGGGAGGAGTGGGTGAACAAGGATGGGAGGATGGGCAGGGTGAGGTGGGTGGGGAGTGTTCAGGGAGAGATGGGAGGGTTGTGTGGATGGATGAGATGGATAGCATTGTTGGGTGACCAAGGTGGGTGAAATTAATGAGTGGGAAGGGTGGGTGGAATTTGTAAGTGGTGAGGGTGGGTGGTAGGGGTCGGTGGGCAAGATAGGCTGTCGAGATGTGTGGGCCAAGTGAGTCACCAGGGTGAGTGGGCTACGTTGGTTACCAGGGTGACTGAGACGATTGCGTGGTCAGGATGATCTAAGTGGGTGGTTGGGTTGGGTGGCTGGATGGGTTCAGGGTGGAGAAGTGAATGAATAAATGAGTTGAGTGGAATTGTTGGGTGAACTTCGGGTGTTGGATTCTTAGGTTAGCAGGATGGATAGCAGGAATCGATGGGCTCGGTGGGTGGCAGGGGTGAGGTCAGTGGGTTGTGTTGGATGGATTGAGTGAGTAGGTAGATAAGTAGGTGAGTGTATATGTGGCTGTCCACATGACATGGCAAGAGAGGGACTTATCTGGCCATAGAACTTTTAACTATTACTTGGATTTTAGTCTAGTGCTTAGAACACATTGGATAATAATTCTGAAACCAGACTCTATACATTAAGGTCATTGTATTGAAATCTGCTGAAACTTCGATATAATCACTTCTCATGGAACTGAAGATGAATCTATGCTCTTAATAATACATCTAATAGTAAGATAAATGAAAGTAACATTACATACGGCAAGACGTGAGAGTGAGCGAAGCTTCATATCTCCGATCCAACCACCTAACAGATCAGTGTTTTGGTGGGGTAAGGAGGGGGAGTTAGGGGTGGTAGACGTGTGTGATTAACCCACCTCGTCCCGTTGACATGAATAAACGTCCACACGTTTTGTCACTGCCAATCCCTTTGACATATATAAACGCGAATCAATTGCAAGGTCCGTAATTTGCACAATTTTCAATTTTCGCGAGTAACTTTTGGTACGTATACACGGGACACCTTCCTCTACAAGATGCCAGGCAGGGACAATGCCTTACCCAGCATGACCTCCCTCCCCGCATGCCATTGTCTCAGCAATTCACCTGCTACCAGTGACCTGGCCAGTAAAGACATGTCGTGCCACAGTACGAAATTCAGGGCCAGAGTGATTCCCCAATAGATGACAATGTGGAGGACAACATTTACATACCATTAGAGGAAGAAACAGTCAGAAATGATGATCAGGTAATGTGTTTGGTGAGTGAAACAATGCTTATAATGCCTATATTGCTGTGTGAAAACCAATATACTCTCATACTACATATAAATTTGTACCAAATAAACAAATAAATACCGTTTATGAGTGGTGTGGAATGGTTACCCTTCCATAGAACTCGTTTTCTTTGGAGCCAGCCTGATAGAAAACACAGTAAGGTGAGGAAGTACTGCTACCTGTTTCGAGTATTTTAAACCTCAGGTGAGTGATTTCCCTATGAATTTTCGATGTTTCTCACCCAAAGCGGAGGTTTGAGCCTTTTTTTTTTTTTTTTTTTTTTCAAAAATGGTCAGGATTGCGGGAAGTCAGTGGTGGAAAAGTGGTCAGGACAGGGCAGGTTAACCTGACCTCTGGTGGCAGATTACCCTGTATCAGGAATTTCTGTCTGGAAGTATTCATGGAGAGACAGACATTCTCATGTCCTGCATTTATAAGTACACAAGAGCTACCTCGTGTGAGCCAACTGACCTTTTGCAGTTTTCTCTTTCCCTGCACTTCGACATAACATTTATGAGGACAATAATAACAAAGCTAAATTAATCCTCTAGCCTCCTTACTTATGACAAATCCTCCACTGTACATGCCAGAGTCAAGGATGGCGAGGAGGACGCGGATGGTGATGTACACGGACACACTGGGTGAAAACACGATGATGGTGGCCAGGAGAATGTGCAGGACCAGGAGCCAGACCATCACTGCCCGCCGACCACACCTGTAGCCAACACAAGCACTCTTATGGCTACTCTTTAAATTCTTTTTTCGCTGATATCTCAATTTTTTTTTCCAATTAGGTCAAACCTCTTCCAGAAAAGAGGTTAAAAAAATTTACTTTAACCTTTTCAGTAACATGACCTGTCTTCATTTAATTGATACTACCACCGGACAGAGTCTTTTTACTCTAACTTGACCTAAAATTCTCATCTCTCCATCTTGAATGCTGAATTGTGAGAAACACTGACACTGGATTACAATACTAGTCACAAAGAAGTGCTATGGAAATGATGTAGAGCACTAGCACTGTCTCTTCCTACCACAGAGCTACATGAAATAAGGTGCAAAAGGACGAAAATCTGGGCCAAGTTAGAGTAAAATGCATAGGGATAGATCTCTCAGGCTCAAGGAATATTCAGGATGGTGATGTTAGGCAGTAAATGGGTGGCTATAGTCAACCCTGGGAGGTACTACCATGAGAGGGAAATGTGGCTAGAAGTATGGTAACTAGCCACACCAGAGAGAGAGAGAGAGAGAGAGAATACTAACCTGTCGCAGAGCATCCCAGTGGCGAGTGTACCAATAAGGTTGCCAACACTGAGGGCCCCTTGGGTGGAGGAATACAGGACCCGCCTCTCACACACCAGGTCCCACTGCACAGGCCATGGAAGAGGTGATGGATCCTACCTTAGTCTGGACCCCCCAAAACTGGGTCATTTCTGCCTGACGAGTTACAGCAGGGTGGGTGGGAAAGTGGCAGCACCTTCCCCCCACATACCCCTACGTGACATCACTCCCCCACTCCCCCCGCTGTAACCCGTCAGCCAGAAATGACCCAATCTTGTGCGCCAGGGCTAAGAGGGGTTTCTTCCAATATCACCATACTTTGCACAGATTATGTACAAAAGGATACATACCACCCATAGCCAAAAGTAAATCGCTAAGGAAGAGGTGTTAGGGAGCTTCCTTAACTGATGAGAATATGAGCCTAGGGTAGGTTGGAGTTCCCGTGCCATGTAAAATTGTTAAGGCAATCTCTAGGGAAGAAATAAATGGCAGCTTAATGTATCAGTGGTGAGAAGTAAAAGGAATACAGTATCCCATGCCTTGATTTAACATACCTCAATAGACCAGACATCTGACTGAACCAACACTACAAAGCCACCAGACTTCCGTCGGCTATAATGAACAATGTCCTTTAAATGGGGCACAGTGGGACACAATTCGTCTGTTACATGAAGAAGTTCAATGACAAGGATGTGACACAAATGCAGAAGGGCGAAATTATGGACAGAGTTAATGTAAAATGGTATAGTTTTCATTTTTAGTACTAGAATATACCACAGTGACCGTTTATTATCAAACATGTTCTTGAAATTCCACCTCAGGAGAGGACCATCGGATATAATGGATTACAGGCTTTATCAGATCAGGCTTCTCCCCTAATCAGTCCATTATAGAGAGAGTTTGCTCATAACTTTCTAGGAATCGCTTCTGCAAAAGTGTCTACCACTGTAACAATGGGGAAGTGTTACCAGTGCAATTATATCTCCTACCTCTGTAACGACACTGGACCGGTACTGTGAGTGGTTGAAGTTTCTTTTGTGGCAGGTGATGGTGTGGTTGGTGGTGGGGGTCAGGTTCCTCACAGCAGCCTTGTACCCCAGTTCTGCCGCGGCCATGTAGTTGTGCTCGTACATCTGGCAGGCCTCGTGGTGTCCAGTCACGTTGCTGTGGAGATGACACACCAGATGCCACTAACTTATCCTTGTCTTATTAGTCTTTTGATTCCACTACAGGACAAGACCTTCACCGAGGAAGGGTTGAGTCATACCTTGGTCTGTATTCTCTTCATTAGCTATATAATTTCGGGTGTGGCTGGTTAATATAAATTTGTATGCTGTTTACTTGTATGTTGAATGATTTAAATGATACAGAAGAGGGTACTAAGGAGTAAAAAGCACAAAAAATCGCTTCGGAAGAGGTATTAGTGAGCTTCCTTAACAGACAAGAGATGTCACACTGCCTTTGTGCATAACTACCCCTTCTCAAAAAAAAAAAAAAAAAAAAAAAAGACCCAAATACAATCACACTAGGAAGTGATGGAACTGTTTTCAGAATTCCCCAATCATGCTGTTTTACACTAATGTCTACCACATGTATAAAAAGTCTTCTATGTCATAAATAGTAGTTGAAATGTACTGTAGACATACAGTCATTCTATTTTATGAAGGCAATTTGGGTGGGGCAGACTAAACCCTCACACCACCAGCTCTGTTGCCACATCACCGCTGCCACACACGTGTAATTACGCCTGCTCACCTCTCTCTCTCTCTCTCTCTCTCTCTCTCTCTCTCCTATTTTAAGTTAGTAACTACTTACAAATGAATTTTAAATACTCTGTATAGATGTAATTTAAAAAATCTACAGTATAGTATAAATCTGGTAAGACTTGTCAGTGTTGCTTTTGCGACGTTGTCAAGTGGAGTGACACGAGAGATAGCCTTGTGTGTGCAGCTCATACTCGGTCAGTCTTCCGCCATGGAAGCTTGCCCATTAAAATTCAAAACATGAGAAAAAAATGAAGAAAATGAAAACAGAAGTAGTTAATATAAATATAAATATGAGAGAGAGAGAGAGAGAGAGAGAGGGGGGGGGGAGCACGTGTGTGGCAGCGAGGTGGCAACAAAGCTAGCGTGTGAGGTCTTAGGAGGCCCCACCCAAACAGCCTTCATAAAATAGAAAGCCTATAGTGAAGGCATACGTTAGTGAATAACTCAACCTAACTAGATGAAAGCTACACAGAATGGAAGAGCCAGGGTTCCGGGAGCTTGAATGGGAAGTGAATGGAAGTGTGGCCCATTCAGTTATGCCAAGTTTGGTTAGCATCTCATTCCGTCATTTTTTTTTTTTCCTCTGGGCCCTACCATATCTCATCCTAGGGTGGGAAAGGAAGTCTAGATGATGATGATGATGATCATGATAATGATGATCATGATGAAGATGATGAGCAGGAGGAGGAAGAGGAGGTGTAGGTGGAGGAGGAGGAGGAGGAGGAGGAAGAGGAGGAGGAGGAGGTGGATGAGGAGGAGGAGGAGGAGGAGGAGGAAGAGGAGGAGGAGGAGGTGGATGATGATGATGATGATAATGATGATGATGAAGGTAATGATAATGATGGTTAAAAGTGTAACCGTGGATGATTATTTGGCCAGTGGTAACCCAGCCAGCAAGTCGTTCAATCAATGGCTCATATTCTCGTCAGTTAAGGAAGTTCCAACACTTTTTCTTAAGCGATTTGTTTTGCCTATTACTCTATACTGTCCTCTTCTCTGTTACATAGGTCCTACATATATTGCCATACCCTGCATAAGTAACGTACAAAAGGATATAAACCAACCATATCGAAAAACAAATCGCTGAGGAAGAGGTGTTGGAGAGCATTCTTAACCGAAGTTACATGAATTTAATAACAGTGAAATATTTTCACACTTCCGGTCATGCTATCAATTTCCTTAATTCTGTCTTTACTCATTTTTGCCAAGAAAGGAATTCAACATTGAAAGTAAGACAAACATTTGGATGGCAGAAGTGTCATGAAAACTGTTCCTACTCAAAAGGAAGTACTGTAAGTGGATAAAGTTGCATTTTCCTTCCATTTCAGAAATTTGGTCACTTTTTTTTTTCTTTTTTTGCATCTGTGTGAGACTCAAACTCATCTCGGCACTGTAGGTTTAAGCGATGTGTGGACGTCACTTTTTTTTTTCATGCAAGGAAGAAGGAGCTAAAGGCCAGTAGCCCAGAAGATTGTACCATCCAGGAAAAAAAAAAAAAAAAAAGATAACAGAGAGCCTCGTTCAAGATCCGTTCATTTCCAGATGCCTGGACACACTGCATATGAAAGACTGAAGGCCATAGGCAGTAGGAAATACAGACAGAGGGAAACAGCTCCAGAGATGACTTGTTTTTCCTTACTATCCACAAACCTTGACCTACTGCAATTTACTGAAGCTTTTCCGGTCATGTTGGTTAATATATACAGTACACAACCTGTCAGCCATAATGACCAGAGGAGCTTAAATTGACTACCACCCACACTGGTTGTGAAGGAAAATTGTCATTAATATGTGACGGCCACACATCTTTGAGATATGCAGTGGAGAGGGAGGGTTCGAGTTCCACACAGGTGAGGGTGCTTCACGGTGCCATGTTATTAAGAATGTCACTGAAGTATATGTAACTTCTGCATCAATACTGATTATATACGAACGCTAGTACAAAAACACGAGAACTTTCACGTTTTGCCATCAGCACATGCCCGTTACTCTTTAATCTTCGCTCCTTCCTTGTCTGTGCAAGTGTTAGAGTTTTGTAGCCAACTATGTAACTTTTAATTCTTGTAACAGGTGAGTCTTGAGTTTTGTTTAAAGTTATTTTGGTAATTGAAGAGCAGGAGGAGTTAAAGATGAATACAAGGAGTTGATCTTGATTTATTATCTTCAGAAAAAGTCCAAGTTGAGCAGCATATGTACTATACAGAGACTTAATATACTAAGTAAGTCTAGTTGGTCTAGTTGGACCCCTCTTCTTATTCGCTTTCTCCACCACTTGCCGGTTCTATGGCCTGTCTCCTTCTGAGCTAAAATTCCTACATTCTTGTGTAACAAGGGTCGTGTCACGTGTGCTCCACTGTCGTGGAAGCTTCTAGAATACTGTATGTCTGTGTGTATGTATTACTTCCGGTGCATGATCAACATTCCTTCACTTAAAGAGTTGCAAGCTAATTTCCCGTTCCAACACCTTGTCTGGTGCTCTGTCTATCTATCTATCTATCTATCCATCATGCTTTCTGTTATGATTTTTATTTATAATATGGAGTCCTGACATCCTTGGTCACGCCGCTGGAGGTCCTCCTACCTCAGTCATCATTGACATATGCTGATCTATTAACACAGAACAGTCTTCTTCTTCACTCTTAATACATAATATTGATTATAGAGTTGTACAGATATAATATTCATGGTAATATTGCAATGATCCAGTAATATTACATTTTAAACAAGTTGTATACATAAATAAATATAGTTAAATTGGTTATTGTATTACATTTTGTAAAATGTGTATATATAATAGTAAAATGCATATATGCAAAAAAAAAAAAAAAAAAGTTTAAAGTTAAGATTATGGTAAGTTATTAATATTTCATATAGAGATAATAATACTGGTATACTTCTATATCATGGGTCATTCTTCTTCTTTTTTTTATACAAAATTAATACTATATACAAAATAATACTATATGCAAAATTAATACTATATACAAATTATGTACACTTCATTCAGGGGGGTTAACTTTGATGCTTACTTTACCCCCACTAAATACTGACTCCAAGTTTGCAATTCTTGCATGCATTCTGTGCATTGCGAACAACACTACTGCAAATACAATGCAATAGATTATAGAGACGACTCGTAGAGTTGTTACTTGTAGTTGATCATAGATGGTTGTGGTTCATTGATTCGTCGCAGAAATTGGAAGATTGTATCAATATTTTGTTAAACTACTGGCAAGGCATTGTGTGACCTCTTCACTTCTACATCAGCGTGATGATCGGGGAGGCGGAGGGGTGGTTGGAGAGAATACTGTCAGGAGCTGGTTGTAAATTGTTGGTTGTGAGAATTATTGTTTGTTTTCTATCTTGATAATGTAGACTCAACTGTACACTCGTAGGCTCGTAGATTCATAGATTTGTAGGCTTGTAGACTCGTAGACTCGTGAACTCGTAGACTCGTAGCCTAAACTCGTACACTTGTAAACTCATTCTTCTTATTGTATGCTCGCTTGTGGTTACTTGATTGTAGAATTGTAGGTTCTTGATTGTGTACAATCAACTGTAGAACTGAAGCTGATATTAGTTACAGTCTTGCCTGCTTTTGTAGAAATTCACTGTAGATTTGAAGACGAGGTTCGTACTTCCGCTGCCACCATTTGATGTTAGAGCTTTGTAGCCAACATTTATATATATGTAACTCTTAATTCTTGTAATAGGTGAGTCTTGAGTTCTGGTTAAAGTTATTTTGGTAATTGAAGAGCAGGAGGAGTTAAAGATGAATACAAGGAGTTAATCTTGATTTATTATCTTCAGAGAAAGTCTAAGTTGAGCAGCGTATGTACTATACAGAGACTTAATATACTAAGTAAGTCTAGTTGGACCCCTCTTCTTATTCACTCTCTCCACCACCTGCCGGTTCTATGGCCTGTCTCCTTCTGAGCTGAAATTCCTACATTCTCGTGTAACAGGGGTCGTATCACGTGTGCTCTACTGTCGTGGAAGCTTTTAGAATACTGTATGTCTGTGTGTATGTACTGCTTCCGGTGCACGATCAACATTCCTTCATTTAAAGAGCTGCAAGCTAATTTCCCGTTCCCACATCTTGTCTGGTGCTCTGTCTGTCTATCTATGTATCTATCCATCATGCTTTCTGTTATGATTTATATTTATAATATGGAGTCCTGACACAAGCAGACGACGATGATGGAAAAGAATAAAAGAATATTATTTATGTGCTCAGTGGGGAATTGAGTGATGCGTTTAACGATACATCATAGTTATATATATTTCTCTTACATCCTTTTCAGGCTAGAAGTTCATTGATTATTGTTTTAAATTCATGTCCTGTATTAACGCCAGAAATTACAGCTGTGATGTATAAACTTAGGTTAATATTCAGTAGAAGCCACGAGAAGAAGTCATTTAGTATGAAGTGTTGTCCGTCTCCATCTCATCACTTGCTGACACTTTTCTAACATTTCCGTCATAGAATAACTCCTTCCCCCCTGAGGTCATTAATCCTCCCTGGGGTCATTAATCCTCCCTGGGAGTCATTAATCCTCCCTGGGGGTCATTAATCCCCGCTGGGGTCATTAATCCTTCCTGGGAGTCATTAATCCTCCCTGGGGTCATTAATCCTCCCTGGGGTCATTAATTCTCCGTGGGAGTCATTAATCCTCCCTGGGTCATTAATCCTCCCTGGGGGTAATTAATCCTCCCTGAGGTGATAAATCCTCCCTGGGGTGATTAATCCTCTCTAGGGGTCATTAATCCTCCCTGGGGTCATTATCGACGGAAGTGTTATAGAAGAGAAGTGTTAGTAAATGATGAGGTCTAAACAGAAACCACTTCAAAATGCTTCAGTTCCAATCGTGGCTTCTGTGAAATGCTATTCTAAACTATTATTACTCAGTAATCGTTTTTCTTTGCTAGTCCAAAACGGCCATCATCCACTCACCTGATATAGTGCTGCTACTCCTTCATATAATCATTATTTTTCTGTGTCTGGCCTCCTCTCTTCCTATTTCTTCCACCTTTTTGATCACTTTTCATTACTCTTATTACCTTTTCAGGTGGCTTTACATTGAGTGACAAGCCAAATGGTTTCCTGTAAGCCAGGAAACCATTTACAACGCTGGGTGGTAACCATATAACCAACCCATACGTGTTCCCTACGTGTCAACAAGTGGGTTGACGGAGGGTTAGTGCCTCTCTTCGTAAAACAACTAACTCAAAGACAAACGGCCACCCCTTACGGGATTATGATGCTTGGCTATAGACAGAAGAATAACAGGTCATTACAGTAGCTTTGGGAGCTGCCAGACACCGCTTGATGGCACTATTGCCAACCGTGGGGTATGTACAGCTCCGGACAGATGAAACGGCTACACCCCATCCACCAGCGACTTGGTTTGGGTCTCAGTGGTTCTGGTAACAGTTGCAGGTGGAGGGAGGGGGGATGTGGGAGGGTGAGGAGGGGAGAAATTTGGGCGGAGTGTGGGAGGGAGAAGAAGCAGCACAGTCTGGCTGGTGGGAGGGGGAGACGAATGGTTGGGTAGCGGAGACGAGAGTCTGCTGGAGGATAAGACAGGTGAGTGTGATTAGATGAAAAGAAATTACAAAAAATGAATTATTATAATATCTGCTGCATATATTGCATTTTATCTACTAAATAAAAACACTCTATTATTCACCACCGTATTTGGGTATCCTACTCATTATTAATATCCTTTGGATATTAGGCAATAAATAGAGATATTGGACGGTCTTTCGGACCCGAACCAATTTTGTCATAACTTTTTTCTTCAGCTATTTCCGTATTCCTATTATCCCTCGTGCTTGAAGTCTCCCTTTTTATCACTTTCTCCTACGCCCTACATTTTTTTTTTAGGCATAAGGCAGTTTAACTTTCTCTTTAAATAACCATATTTGTCAACAAATATTCCTTTCATTAATCTGTTTAATTACCTGTTTTCTTTCAATATGCATTTGTCTAATAATGGGTGTTACACCTTAATTGGCGCCGCTATTTGACGTTTTGCATAAATTTGGTCTAAATTTACGCATATATTGCAGTCTCTCTCAAGTAGGCTGGCAACCTCACACATCCTTCCCCCTGCTTTCTCCTTCTCTCGCTACCCGTTCCCTCCTTTCCTTTTGTAGTACTGTTTATCTATTCTTTCTCATATTTTTAACCTCATTCCTTCTTACAAACTTTTAGTGCCATAGGAATTTCTCCCTTATCACCTACAGTCCTACTACATGAAAGTGGAAAAAACTGCCATCGGGAAAAGAATAACTGGAAATTTATGGCCAAGGCTACGATATTAGTTATTTAGAATGAAAGTGTTGGCAGATACGCATTCTTGACGTGATTATCACAGCCACAGCATTTCGCCTTCATAAAACAGAAGGACTATAGGTTTCATGCATTACCTCCTTACGTCCAGCATTACTGTGCATAACGCCATGTATAACACATTAAGGACCACAAGGACAGTACTGGTAGTCATCGTGATTCTCATGAATCTCTCCATAGGCTATTGAAAACAGTGCTTTATGCTCAACTTCAGAAATGTTCTCATCATGGCAATGATAGACTTCGCATAGTGTCACGTGGCACAAGTTTGTCCTCTAACTACTATTTTATTTGTTTCTACAGGTAAACAAAAAGTCTTTATTTTTTTTTACTGTTTCTAAAGAATAACCAGACATGACAATTAATTCACATGTCAGTATGCCACTGTCTCAGTTGACGGAGAGGATCTACCTGATTCGGTTAGAATCATTCATCTCAGTATATACTGACAAAACATGGAACTGGTGGTCTGCCCTGAGTAACGGTGTTTATTGCAGTCCATAGAAAATGCAAGTGAACCACAATCGTTTCTCGTTGATGTATAAATATCCATGTGTTTGTGGTGTATTAGTCATTATGGCGTTATTCTCACCCCGGTACTCCATGTCTGAGTTTCAGAAAATGGGTGAAGAGGTGGCCAGTTACGAGGATACTATCTGTTTGATAAATTTGAGCTCTATGCATCCTCCATACTATGCCACGAACCGGATCCCTCATAAGAAACACCAAGGTCACCTGCTTCCTGGCATACAGTCTAGAGTATTCATCGAGCTTCAATTTACGAAGTAGAAACACTTCTGATACAGTCTGTGGTATAAATTAGTTCGCTTTACAAATACCCTTCCGTCACAGCAAGATTTACTCTATCAGGACAGATTATCATTACTATATCATACTTATCACGTAATATAGACGATAAGGATCTCTCTCTACCCATTTATCAATTTATACCAGTTATATCATCTACCGAAATGTTCCGAGACGCAATAACGGCGACATGCAGATCTATAAAAATTATTGTCAATAAACGGGGTCTCGAATTATTACTGTCCATTAGAATTTACTTCAGGTAGAGAAAATTTTCCTTTCATCTCGTTCCCTTGCGACAATTATCACCGTCGTCATCCCTGTTATTCCCTTAAGCGCTACGACATGGCATCATCCATATATATATATATATATATATATATATATATATATATATATATATATATATATATCAGGTATTTATTTTTTTCAGGTAGCACGGAGGCAGTTTGAGCTTTGTTGTATAATAAATGATAATTTGGTTGTATATATTGTTATTTTTATCTTTGCCTATCATTGCCATGATGAGAACATTTCTGAAGTTGAGCATAAAGCACTGTTTTCAATAGCCTATGGAGAGATTCATGAGAATCACGATGACTACCAGTACTGTCCTTGTGGTCCTTAATGTGTTATACATGGCGTTCTGCACAGTAATGCTGGACGTAAGGAGGTAATGCATGAAACCTATAGTCCTTCTGTTTTATGAAGGCGAAATGCTGTGGCTGTGATAATCACGTCAAGAATGCGTATCTGCCAACACTTTCATTCTAAATAACTAATATCGTAGCCTTGGCCATAAATTTCCAGTTATTCTTTTCCCGATGGCAGTTTTTTCCACTTTCATGTAGTAGGACTGTAGGTGATAAGGGAGAAATTCCTATGGCACTAAAAGTTTGTAAGAAGGAATGAGGTTAAAAATATGAGAAAGAATAGATAAACAGTACTACAAAAGGAAAGGAGGGAACGGGTAGCGAGAGAAGGAGAAAGCAGGGGGAAGGATGTGTGAGGTTGCCAGCCTACTTGAGAGAGACTGCAATATATGCGTAAATTTAGACCAAATTTATGCAAAACGTCAAATAGCGGCGCCAATTAAGGTGTAACACCCATTATTAGACAAATGCATATTGAAAGAAAACAGGTACAGTAATTAAACAGATTAATGAAAGGAATATTTGTTGACAAATATGGTTATTTAAAGAGAAAGTTAAACTGCCTTATGCCTAAAAAAAAATGTAGGGCGTAGGAGAAAGTGATAAAAAGGGGGACTTCAAGCACGAGGGATAATAGGAATACGGAAATAGCTGAAGAAAAAAGTTATGACAAAATTGGTTCGGGTCCGAAAGACCGTCCAATATCTTTATTTATTGCCTAATATCCAAAGGATAATAATAATGAGTAGGATACCCAGATACGGTGGTGAATAATAGAGTGTTTTTATTTAGTAGATAAAATGCAATATATGCAGCAGATATTATAATAATTCATTTTTTGTAATTTCTTTTCATCTAATCACACTCACCTGTCTTACCCTCCAGCAGACTCTCGTCTCCGCTACCCAACCATTCGTCTCCCCCTCCCACCAGCCAGACTGTGCTGCTTCTTCACCCTCCCACACTACCCCCTATATAACTCCGCCCACATTTCTCCCCTCCTCACCCTCCCACATCCCCCCTCCCTCCACCTGCAACTGTTACCAGAACCACTGAGACCCAAACCAAGTCGCTGGTGGATGGGGTGTAGCCGTTTCATCTGTCTGGAGCTGTACCTACGCATCGCCGAAGTCAGATATTTCTCGCATCTGCAGGGCTGTATAGGGTAACATTAGTAAAACTGCAGAAATTGTAGGGAAAGTAATACACTTTCATTTTTTTTCTTTTAATGTGTCCGACTCTGGGCATAGGTTTCGCAGCCTGCTCCCAAGGCCCAGTAGTCCTGCTACATACCATGCACCTCTACATGTCACCACTTCGGCGCTAACACCCACCATCCATATTGAATACATGCTAAGGCTGTCTCATACAGGACTGGTGTAGTGGTATTAGCGAGGGTATTTTTACGACATGTCGGCGGGTCTTCTGGTAGATCAGTAAAGTTAGCTTTCATTAAATTCAAATCCTAAAACTGTTCCCTGCCCCAGCGGGGATTTGAACCTAGGTCCGTTAGGACTGCAGGCCACCTCTCTACCTACTGAGCCACCGCCTCCCCCGCAGCAAACAAGACAGAAACCTACCATAATTAAGTATATTGTAAAATTTCATCACTTCTCAAAATGTTTCACACTGTCATGACACCGACAAATAAATAAATAAATGAACTTCCTGATGCTTTACCGCCTACTGAACACCATATACAAAGGGACGCTTGTTATACGCTAAATTTCTAAAACCTCCCTACATTAGCCCCTTTGAAGGTAATGCAGTACCTGAGACTTGGTATACTCTTTTTACTCTACCTTGGCCTGAAATTGACATCTCTCAATCTTGAATGTGGAGTATTAATAACAGATTAGTAATTAATTACAAAGTTATGGAAAGAATGTAGAGCCAGAACATTCTTCTTTCCTGCCACTAAGCTTTTTTTTTTTTGGGGCAAAGAAGAAAGAACCAAAGGCTACAAGTCCGCAAATTATTCCCTCCAAGAAAAAAATGAGGCAAGATAACAGAGAGCCAGATTCAAGATTCGGTTATTTCGAGATGCCTGGGCACACTGCGTTTAAAAGACTGGAGGCCATAGGCAGTCGGAAACACAGAAAGTGGGACACAGTTCCAGAGCTGACCAGTTGCATACATAAAGGACTGGGAGTAACGGTTAACTCAGGCATTAGAGAGCTGGGCAGAAAAGGGATGAGAGTTTGTTGCTGGACGGCTGCTACACGCTGGTGAAATAAGCTGTAAAAAAGACGAAAATTTGGGCCAAGGGAAGGTGAAAAGAGTATAGTTGGCAATATTACACTTAAGTCGAAAAAAAATCCAGCCACCACTGGGAAATCACAATTTTGCACACAAGGCAAAGTCGTCACTAGTGCTTTCCACATACACCGACAAGTTACGAGTATTGTTTCATTTGAATTGGAGCAGCTGCAAAATATCTTTCTTTATATCTATCTATCTGTCTATCTATCTATACCCAGAAGCCATAATCCCCTAAGGGGTGGCCATTTGTCTTTGAGTTTGTTGTTTTACAGGAAGGGACACTAACCCTCCGTCAACCCACTTGTTGACACATAGGGAACATGTATGGTTTGGTTATATGGATACACCCCAGCATTGTAAATGGTGTCCTGGCTTACAGGAAACCATTAGGCTTGTCACTCAATGTAAAGCTTCTTGAAAAGTAGAGCAGAGTAATAAAAAGTGACAGGAAAGATGAAAGAAACAGGAAGAGAGGACGGCAGACACAGAAAAAGAATGAAAAAGATGATGGAAGAAGTAGGCAGCACTACATCAAGTGAATGATGTGAGAAATAGGAAGAGAAGAGGGCAGACAGAGAAGAAAACCAAATATACAACTGTTTAATTCTATGGAGAGACCTTTATTCGCATCTAAAAATTGTGCAGCTACAAAGAATTATGATTTCGCCCCTCTCCCCCAGGAGGGTAATAAAGGTAATTCTGGGTAATTTTACTGTCTACTTAAGGCTGTGCACTATTTAGTAGTTTGGTCATATTGCACTGAAAATAAATATTACTTTGTGACATCACTTCATAGGACAGGATTAGTCCCCCATTATTTTCGCCAACCTTTTTTCATAGCATTGTTTCCTCTCCTCCTTTTTCATGTTCGTCAACCCTTTCTCAACTTACTTTTTCCCCCTTCCCTTCTCCCATGACACGCCATCCTCCCCCATGCACTCCTTCACGGACAGACTCACTTGATGGGGACAGCAGACTCACTTGATGGGGACAGCAGACTCACTTGATGGGGACAGCAGACTCACTTGATGGGGACAGCAGACTCACTTGATGGAAACAGCAGAGTCACATGGGGACAGCAGACTCATATGAGGAGTATCAGTCTTGTAATAGATTATATAGCAGTCTTAGCCGAGCTGTAGTTATTAGTGAGTAGATATGTGAGGAGATAACTTCAGTTCATTTGTAGTAGGTGGCAGGAGAAGATAAAGATGAGAACTGGGGTTTGATTGTAGTTTATTCTTCAGAGGGAGTTTCTCAAGATTTATACTAAGTTTGTCTCACAAGAGCGTCTTGAGGTGAGAGTTGTTTTATGCTTGCAAACGCTCTCCCAACTCTCTCCCAGCCTCTCTTGCTAGACCCCCCTTATCGTTTTCTCCGCTCCAGTCTCCTAATTCCTTCTGACTTCTCCTCTTTCTTTCCGTATATAAGAACTTCCATTACGTGAGCTATACTACGGTCGAAAGTTTTAGAAGCGTGTGTGTGTGTGTGTGTGTGTGTGTGTGTGTGTGTGTGTGTGTGTGTGTGTGTGTGTGTATGTGGTCACGAGGTGCTGTTTGTGGGCTGTTGTGCTGTGTGAGACATTCCTGAGAGGTGCTAACGTCATTTCCTTTGGCCCCTAGGTCTGACATTGACCTAACCTCTGGACTACATATGTATGTTGTGTTACATAGCCTATGATTTCATCATCCTTTGTGTAATTCTAACGTACAGTATGCTGCATGTTTGATCACGAGCGTGTTCTACCTCAGTCCCCCCTTCTACCGTTATAGTACAGTAAGTCGTTCTTTCTGTTGTTCAGAGCAGGATTGTCAACTCTTTGTCCCCTATGGTTTCATTTGCGCGTCCTTCTTACAAGTTGTATCAAGCTCTGCCGGCCCCTATATAATGAGCTCAGTCTCTGCATTATTGCCACTTAGATCTACTCCTCATTTTGTTCACATCTCTGTCCTCCCCTGTACAGTAATTATTGTGAGTGCTCAGGAAGTCTCCAACCATCTAGCAGCTGTGTAATTTGAGTATAACTGTTATTGCATTTTCTCTTGTACTGTGTAGCATAAGGTGTTAATTCTTAGGCCTAGTGAGGTTTTTGTGATTCATGTGTTTTTTATGTCAGTCATTTTTAATAATATTTCGTA
The DNA here is from genome assembly GCF_032717465.1 of Coenobita brevimanus. Lineage (NCBI taxonomy): Eukaryota > Metazoa > Arthropoda > Malacostraca > Decapoda > Coenobitidae > Coenobita > Coenobita brevimanus. Next base: position 9,557,605 of record NC_137039.1, read on the forward strand.
TCTGTAATAATATATCTTGCATTCACTGAGTACTATCTGGTTTTTCATTTTATTAGGGCTGACTTAGATAAATTTACTCTTGCTAATTTCGTGTTAATAGAGGCTATTGCAGTTAACCATATATTTAACCTGTTTTTTGCCATTACATTATCCTTATGAGTCCTGAATGTTTTGTTGTTAGTTTGAGCATTAAACTTTAACTTGTAATTTTACCTAACTCTTTTGTTTTGAACCTGGAACTTTACGGGACAGTAGTGATTTTCAGTATTCTCACTTAAAGTGTACATTATCTTTCTCTGTTCCGTAACATAAATTTGGCTACCTCTTATCAGGATATTCAGGATATTATCATAAGGATATTGCTCGATATTTTGTGACTGTGATTTATTCATGATGTCTACTATTACTACACTTGATGAAGCCAAAGATTTTTTGTCAAATATGCAAACAGTGTGTGATGTAGAAAACAGAACAAAGAATGAACTTAAGCTTGTTGCTCAACATTTGGGAATTGCTGTTCGCTCTCATCATTCTAAAGATCAAATTGTTGACATGATTAATGAAAGCTTGTTTAATGTAACTCCTCCAAATGAGCAAACGCAGATTGAAATAGCTAAGTTACAGCTAGCCCTGCAGGAGGCTCGTGTGAAGGAAGCTGAATTTCAAGCACGTGCTAAGGAGGCTGAGTCTCAGGCTAAGGAGGCGGAGTCTCATGCTAAGGAGGCTGAGTGTCAGGCTCGTGCTAAGGAGGCTGAGGCACAAGTTGAACTTGCTAGGATTCAGGCAGACCATGAGTATCGCATGAAACAAGGTGGAACTGGATCATCTAACTCTGATGATTTTCATGTGGCTAAAAATGTTAAACTTGTCCCTCCTTTTAATGAATCTGATTTAACAAAGTATTTTCAGTTGTTTGAGAGGGTAGTTACAGGTTTTAATTGGCCCAAAAAGTATTGGCCAGTACTCCTTCAAACTGTTCTCACCGGTAAAGCTCAAGTAACTTATCCATCTTTGCCTCAGGATCAATCTGATAATTATGATGTAGTTAAGAGCTTGATTCTTAAGGCCTATGAGCTTGTTCCTGAAGCCTATAGAGTAAAATTTAGGACAACTTATAAGCAAGATAAGGAATCCCATGTTGAGTATGCAAAAATCAAAGAAGATCTGTTAGAGCAGTGGTTAAATTCTAAGAATGTGGATTCTGATTTTGACATATTTAAGCAGATGATTTTGCTGGAGGACTTCAAGAGGTGTATTATTAAAGATGTAAGCCTATATCTTGATGAGAGAAGAATAGATAATTTGTCTGATGCTGCAGTTTTAGCTGATGAATATGTTCTCACTCACAAGAGATATTCTAGAGAAAAAGGGAAAGCTGAGAGTAAGTACGTTGCCTCTTCTCAGAGTACAGGTAACAAGAAAGAGAATAAGGATGATGTTTCTCAGGAAGTAAATACCAGCTTCACCTCTAGATTTCATAAAAGTAAATGTACTTATTGTAGTAAGCTTGGTCATACTACGGAGAAATGTTTCAGGAGACAGCGTGATGTGAACAAAAAGGAGTCTTTAAATATTCAGTCAATTGGTCTAGTGTCCACTCTTGAGAGTTCCCAGAATCCTTTAACTGAGTTAGCTGAACCTGCTTTGAGGGGTAAATTAAATTCTCATGATGAAGCTCCTCTTTTGAGCAGTAACGTGGGTGACACTCTCAAGAGTTCATGTGCTAATTTCCTGTCTGAAGGTTTTGTCAGTCCTCTGGACAGTAATGACAGGAAATCAGTTAAAATATATCGTGATACAGGTGCTTGCCAATCCCTTATGCTGAGCAGTGTTCTAGGCTCTAATGTTAATTCCTCTGATGAAACTGTAATCTTACAAGGTGTAGGGAATAATTACTTCTCTGTCCCTTTGTGCAGAGTGAATTTAGAGCCTGGTTTTGTTAATGGTTCCGTTATGGTTGGGTTGGTTGAGACACTCCCAATGTCAGGTGTAACTTTCTTACTTGGAAATGATATTGGTGGAAGTCAAGTGTGTCCAGCTCCTCAGTTGTCTAGTGAGCCAGTGGCTGCGTCCCAGGATTGTGATGTCCCTGATGTGTTCTCTGCATGTGCTGTCACTAGGACTAAGTCTAAAGTTACTGGTGATTTAGAGGATAATGATGATGATGATGTTATCCTAGCTGACACTTTTCTTGCTAATTTGGACCACTCACCAGATGAAGCAGTACCCCGTAGTGTTGATAATTTGTCTCGTCAAGAGTTGGTTGAGTTGCAGGTTGCTGACCCTGAGTTGAAAGGTCTAGCTAACTCTGCTTGCAGTGAGGAAGAGTCAGCTGGTGCTTCTACTTGTTATTATATAAGTCAGGAGTACTTATGAGAAAGTGGATACCCCCAACAGCATCAGCCGACTGTGAATGGGAGGTTGTACATCAAGTTGTCATCCCTCGTGTTTGTAGGCAGGATATCATTTGAGTGACTCATGATTCCAGTTTGGCAGGACACCTTGGAGTGAGGAAGACTGTGGCAAGCATTTTGAAACACTTCTACTGGCCAGGTATCTTCAGGGATGTTTCCGGGTATTGTAAGTCTTGTCACACCTGTCAAGTTGTGGGGAAGTGTAATCAGACCGAAAAGGTTGCACCTCTAGTTCCCATTCCTCCTTTTGAGGCGCCTTTCACCCGTGTGTTGGTGGATATTGTGGGCCCTCTTCTTAAGACTTCTTCAGGATTTTCTTATGTGTTGACCCTGATTGATATGGCTACTCGTTATCCTGAAGCCATTCCACTTAGAAATATCTCAGCAAAGAACGTGGTTAAGGAAATGCTAGGGTTCTTCACAAAGTTTGGTCTGCCCAAGGAGGTACAGTCAGACCGGGGAAGTAATTTCATGTCAAATGTTTTCAAGCAGTCTCTGAAAGAGTTGGGCATCACCCAGATCACGTCCTCAGCTTACCATCCCCAGACCCAAGGAGCGTTGGAGAGGTATCATCAAACACTCAAATCGATGCTCAAGAAATACTGTTTGGAACATCAGAAAGACTGGGATAAAGGTCTTCCATTCGTTGTATTTGCCGCAAGAGAATCTCCAAATGAATCACTGGGCTTCTCACCCTTTGAACTACTGTTTGGCCATGAAGTAAGAGGACCCCTTAAGCTACTCAAGGAATGCTGGCTGTCGGAGGAAGATGACGTCAACCTGCTGGAGTATGTGATGAAGTTCAAAGAATGGCTGTCCACTGCTTTACAGCTGGCGAGAGAGAATTTAGGAGCTGCTCAGGAGAAGATGAAGACTTGGTATGATAAGAAGTCCAGGTTACGCCACTTTCAGCCAGGAGATCAGGTTTTGATTCTGCTACCGGTTCATGGGCAACCTCTTCAAGCCAAGTTTAGTGGTCCTTATTTCGTGGAGAAGAAACTCAGTGATGTCAACTATGTCATCGCCACACCAGATCGTAGAAAGAACAAGCAACTTTGTCACATCAACATGCTAAAGTTATATCACAGGCGGGACGAAAATAACCCAGTCTGCACTGTAGCTGTTCCACCCGAGTCTGCAAGTGAAGTTCTCCCACGCAGCATGAGCCTGAGTGATAGTTTGGGGAAGAATCCTGATATTATGAATGATCTCCAGACTAAGCTTTCTCATCTACCTCCCGAGGAAAGGCAGGAGTTTTCGGCATTACTGCAGGAGTACCCGCAAGTGTTCCGTGCCACTCCAGGAAGAACCACTGTGTTGATGCATGATGTCGATGTTGGAGACGCAAAACCAATTAAACTGTCTCCTTACTGTGTGAACCCAGTGAAAGTTCCTCTCATCCAGAAGGAGCTTGGCTACCTGTTGGACCACAAGATGACTGAGCCCTGTCAGAGCGAGTGGAGTTCTCCTGTCACTCAAGTCCCTAAGCCAGGTGGGTCACAGCGGCTTTGCACTGACTACAGACGTGTTAATCAGATAACCAAAACAGACACTTACCCTCTCCCTCGTGTGGAAGATTGCATAGACAAGATCGGAAAGGCTAGGTACATAAGTAAGTTTGATTTGTTAAAGGGATACTGGCAAGTACTTATGACTGAACGTGCTAGGGAGATCTCATGTTTTGTAACACTAGGAAAGACTTTTGCATGTTCTGTAATGCCATATGGTATGAAGAATGCACCAGCCACGTTTCAGAAGCTCATGAATGTTGTAACAGAGGGTTTGGCAAGGTGTGTTGTTTATATTGATGATGTATTAATCTTCAGTGACAACTGGAAAGATCACCTATGCCATCTCAGTAAATTTCTTGAGCGTTTGGTTCAGGCTAATCTTGTAGCTAATTTATCAAAGTGTGAGTTTGGTCAAGCTAAAGTTCAATACCTTGGGTATGTAATTGGCGATGGACATGTTGCACCACCAGGAGCTAAGGTTCAGGTTATAAGTGATCTTCCCAGACCTAAAAGTAGGAAAGAGCTACAAAGATTTTTGGGAATGATAGGTTATTACCGGAGATTTGTTCTTAACTTTTCAATTCTTGTATCACCACTTACAGACCTACTGAAAAAGGGAGTTAAATTTGTCTGGACCGATATCTGTAAATCCTCTTTCAACAAACTTAAAGCTATCCTATTAAGTCAGCCAGTGCTCGCTACTCCAAATTTTGCTAAGCCTTTTAAGATGGCTGTTGACGCAAGTGATACAGGAGCTGGGGCTGTTTTGCTGCAAGAGGATGATCAGGGTATTGAACACCCTGTATCTTATTACAGTAAGAAGTTCACTCCACCTCAAAAGAACTACTCAACTATTGAGAAAGAGCTTTTGGCCTTGATTTTGGGTTTACAGCATTTTTCATTTTATTTGTGTTCTGGTTTTGACCCCATAGTCATTTATACAGATCATAACCCAATGAAATTCCTTAGTAAGTTTAAAGATAAAAATCAGAGATTGACAAGATGGAGTCTACTTCTTCAGGAGTATTCATTAGACATACAACATGTCAAGGGGAAAGAAAATGTTATTGCAGATTGCTTATCTAGACTTTATACAGATTGTTTTAGAGTAATAAGAAATTTCCTTTGTAAATTTCTTTTTCTTTGTGGGGAGGTGTTACATAGCCTATGATTTCATCATCCTTTGTGTAATTCTAACGTACAGTATGCTGCATGTTTGATCACGAGCGTGTTCTACCTCAGTCCCCCCTTCTACCGTTATAGTACAGTAAGTCGTTCTTTCTGTTGTTCAGAGCAGGATTGTCAACTCTTTGTCCCCTATGGCTTCATTTGCGCGTCCTTCTTACAAGTTGTATCAAGCTCTGCCGGCCCCTATATAATGAGCTCAGTCTCTGCATTATTGCCACTTAGATCTACTCCTCATTTTGTTCACATCTCTGTCCTCCCCTGTACAGTTGTTATTATTGTGAGTGCTCAGGAAGTCTTCAACCATCTAGCAGCTGTGTAATTTGAGTATAACTGTTATTGCATTTTTTCTTGTACTGTGTAGCATAAGGTGTTAATTCTTAGGCCTAGTGAGGTTTTGTGATTCATGTGTTTTTTATGTCAGTCATTTTTAATAATATTTCGTATCTGTAATAATATATCTTGCATTCACTGAGTACTATCTGGTTTTTCATTTTATCAGGGCTGACTTAGATAAATTTACTCTTGCTAATTTCGTGTTAATAGAGGCTATTGCAGTTAACCATATATTTAACCTGTTTTTTGCCATTACATTATCCTTATGAGTCCTGAATGTTTCGTTGTTAGTTTGAGCATTAAACTTTAACTTGTAATTTTACCTAACTCTTTTGTTTTGAACCTGGAAATTTACGGGACAGTAGTGATTTTTAGTATTCTCACTTAAAGTGTACATTATCTTTCTCTGTTCCGTAACAGTTGCTAGCTATTATGTATTAAGATATTTTAGAATCCTGACAGGAGGACAGCAGAATCACTTGAGGGGGACAGCAGACTCGAGGGGGACAGCAGACTCACTTGATGGGAATGGTAGACCCACTTTAGGGGGACAGCAGACCCACTTGAGGGGGACAGCAGACTCACCTAAGGGGGACAGCAGACCCACTTGAGGGGGACAGCAGACTCACCTAAGGGGGACAGCAGACTCACTTGAGGGGGACAGCAGACGCACTTGAGGGGGACAGCAGACTCACTAGAGGGGGACAACAGACTCACTCAAGGGGACAGCAGACTCAATGGGGACAGCAGACTCACTCGAGGGGACAGCAGACTCACTAGAAGGGGACAACAGACTCACTCGAGGGGACAGCTGACTCAATGGGGACAGCAGACTCACTCGAGGGGACAGCAGACTCACTTGATGGGGACAGCAAAGTGTTGGATCTGTTGTTGCGTCCAGTTGGCTGCCACAAGAGGCTCCACCCAGCACCAGTGGTCAGGGGTGGCGCCGAGGAACTGGTATGACATCGTTAGGAAGGCTGACGTGAAGAAGGCTGGCGGGGTGCAGGTGCCAGACGGGGAGAAGAAAATGGCATTATAGAAAATGGACACTGGATACCCATATTCTTTATGGGTAACTAAGCTCCCTGACAAGTGATTTATTTTTTTTTTATTTTTTTTTGCGAGGAAGAAGGAACCAAAGGCCATGACCCCGCAATTATTGTTCCTTCCAAGAGAAAAACAAAATACAAGAGAGAGCCAAATTCAAGATCCGATCATTTCGAGATGCCTGAACACACTGCGTTTGAAAGACTGGAGGTCATAGGAAGCAGGAAACACAGACAGAGGGAGACAGTGCCAGAGTTGACCTGTTGCAAAAATGAAGGACTGGGAGTAACGGTTCTATTGCATTAGAGAGTTGGACAGAAAAGGGATAGAGTTTGCTGCTAGACGGGTGCTACGTGCTCGTCGTAGAGGTGGAGGAATACATGCAGACAATTCAGAGGAGCAGTGACCACTGAAGTAGCAATAGAAAAATAAAGATGCAACAGTGCGACAAAGAGACAGAGGTTGAAGGGAGTCAGTAAGAAGAGGAGAGTTTATGAGACGAAAAGCCTTTGACTCCATCCTATTGAGAAGAGCTGTATGCGGGGAGCCTCTCCACACATGAGAGTTGTACTCCACACAGGGGCGGATAAAACTCCTGTATAGAGACAACAATTGTGCAGGGGAAAGGAAGGAATGGAGTCGGCTTAGCACACCTAATCTCTTGGAAGCAGATTTTACAAGAGATGTAATATGATCTTTCCAAGATGAGTCCCGAGTAAATGAAATCCCAAGCATGTTCAAGGATGATGCAGGATTAAGGTGAATATTATTAAACATTAGTGGGTACTCCTGTGGAAGATTTTGTCGGGTTGATAGGTGTAAGAACTGAGTCTTTGAGGCATTAAAAATAACCGGATTATTTTTACCCCCGTCAGAGATACGAGCCAAGTCAGACATTAGGTGTGCTATATCCTCATCCCTTGTTTGTTGAAGTAACTGCTGAGATGGACATTGCGCTAGGAAGGCTGACGTGAAGAAGGCTGGTGGGGTGCAGGCGCCAGAAGGGGAGAAGAAAATGGCGTTATTGAAAATGGAGACTAGGTATCCGTCTCTATGTGTAACTAAGGTCCCTGACATCCCTTTGCAAGCGATTTATTTTGCTTAGTACACCTTACTGTCCTCTTCTATGTTACTAAAATGATCCTAATATCACCATACTCTGCATAAATTACGTACAAAACGATATTAGCAAGCTAAATCCAAAAGTTAATTGGTAAGGAAGAGGTGTTAAGGAGCTTCCTCAACTGACGAAATTACGGAACTAGGACCCATATTCTCGTCGGGTAAGGAAGTTCCCTAGCATCTTTTCCTAAGCTATTTATTTCTTGGATATGAGTGGTTAACATACTTTTGTGTGTTATTTATGCAGCGTATGGCGATTTTGGAAGGATTTATGTAACAGAAGAGGACAGTAAGGTGCACTAAGCAAAATAAATTGCTTAGGAAGAGATGTTAGGAGCTAACTTAATGGCGAAGGTACGGGTCAAGATATCCACACGGCCAACACCAGGATTTATACGTACTGCATATTGGCCCAAGAGGAGGCATTAGCTTTTTCGTTCTATCTCTCATCCAAGTATCATTTTTCTTCTTGCTATTCACTCCCGAGATTAAGGCCAGGATGGCCAGCCTAGCTCTCCCCTGAGTACTATGATGTGAGCAGTAAACACCGCCATCCTCGCGTGTAAGCCCTTACACGTCTCATCCGGTTAGAAAGCCTTAACTGACTACATCACCAGGAGTTATGGGAAACCATTTGCTTTGTCACTCAATGTAGAATCACCTGGAGGTAGCACTGTATCGAGTGAATGGATGGTGGGCGTTCCAACCTACCACCAGGCACTCGTTAATGTACACAGGTATCATGCGCTTATACTGGGGATCCTTAGGAGAGATTTTGGATGTGTGATATTCATTATCATCATCATCATCATCATCTAATCTTGTGTAACCCCATGAAGAGCGTAGGAGCCCGGGGCTACGCAAATTGGTCCTGACATTTAGGATGAGAGTGGCCAGCCCTGAGTGGCATTACGTGAGCAGTAAAACCCAACCACCCCTTAGATATAAACCTGCGCGGGTTGAATCCGATTGGAGTGCTTTATTACCCACTCAAGTGTCAGGCTCCATAATTTGGTTATATGGTTACCACCCAGCATAGCAAATGGATTCCTGGTGTACAGGAAACCATTTGGCGTGTCACTCAGTGTAGTCACCCGTAGGCGAAGGAAGAGGAAAGAATGAAGGAAAGAAATACAGAAGAGAGAGTGTAAAGTCACCCGTAGGCAGAAGGATGAGGAAAGAGTGAAGGAAGTCAAGACAGAAGAGGAAGGAAGAGAGGAAAGGAAGGTCACCAGAGGGCAGCACTACATTGAATGAGTGGATAGTGAGAGCCCCCACCTACCACGGATGTGTGACAAAGAGGCAAATGGTTAGTGCTTCTCATCAGTTCAAAGGCCTGAGATTGTATGTCTCAAGCCCATACTCTTTTCGGCTAAGGAAGCTCCCCAACACCTTTTCCTAAGCAATTTATTATGCTTATTACATCTTACTGTCCAGTTCTGTGTTACATGAATCCTTCAAATATCGTCATATACTGCATGAGTATCTTACAAAAGGATGCCGGCGACACATGCACATTATAAATAACTAAGGAGGAGGTGCTAGGGAGCCTCCTTACCCGAAGAGAATACAGGCCTCAAAAACGCACTGGAATGAACCACTCACTGTAATTTGTAAGGAAGAAGAGCATTATGTTCCAGGGTCCGCGTGTCCCAACCAGCTCCAGCAGGTCTTCAAAGGTCCTCACCCGTGACAAGGCTTCATCCATACTCTTGCCTCTCTCTGGCTCACCCACTGTCACGCTTGTCTCTTTAACTGGCTCCTCTGACACTTCACTCTTCTGTACTGCTGACTCTCTCGCTTCACCCTCCTCTTCCACTGACTCTCTCACCAGTGCACACTTCTCTTCCGTCGACTCTCCTGCCAACACACACTCCTTTTCCGCTGACTCTCCTACCAATGCACTCTCCTCTTCGGCTGACTTTCCCACCAACGCACTCTCTTTTACTGCTGACTCTTCCACCAATGCACTCTCTTCTGTTGACCCCCCCACCACGGCTGACTCTCCCTTCGACTCTCCCACAACTTCGCCCTCCTCTGCTGACTCTACCATCATCATGCCCTTCTCTACCACCACCTCACTCTCCTCTTCTGCTGACTTCCCCACCACTACTGACTCTCCCTCTGACTCTCCGACCACAGTTGTGCCCCCTCCTTCTGACTCTCCCACCAACACCTTTCCCTCCTGTTCCTTCGACTCTCCTGCTTCCCTCTTCATTTTCACTGGAGGGTCGTCTTGAAGTGGGTCTGCTTTTCCTGGTGACAGAGAGAGAGAGAAAAATGTCTCAGAAATCAATCTGGCAGCATAAAAGAGCACCGACACTGAGGCCAGAACCAGACATATTCAAACGTAAACTGTCCAGTCGTGCTGGTCAGGGCAAAACTGTTAGGCAGAGGCAGTGGCCGAATCGGTAGAGAGGTGGCCTGCAATCCTAGTGGACAAAGGCTCGAATCCCGACTGGAGCAGGCACAGTTTAAGGATCTGAATTTCATTAAAAGCTGACTTTTGCTGACCTACTAGACGCCCCACCGAAAAATACCCCCGCTAACACCAGTACATCAGTCCTTTATGAGACAGCCCAAGCATGTACTGAATATGGACGGTGGGTATTAGCACTGAAGTGGTGACATGTGAAGGTGTATACTATGTAGAAGGACTACTGGGCTTGGGGATGGGCTGTGAAGGTGCCTATGCCCAGAGAAGAACACATGAGAATAGTATTAAGTCTCGTTTCATTGGCCATGTTCCACATAAACTATTTGTTATTGACACACAGAATGCCGCTGGCAATGAGAGACTGACCGACCAGAAAGTGAAACAAAGAAATGAACCTTTGATCCGGTTTTTATCTCAGCTTGTATGATTGGAGAGTTTGCATCAGAAGAAGCACTATCCCAGACACTATACCCTTTTTACACACACTTGGCCTAAAACTGCCCTCTCACAATCCGTAATGCTGAGCTGTAACTGTAGACCAACACTAGAATATGATGTTTGTCACGAGGAAGTGCTGTTGAACGGATGTAGAGCCGTTGTATTGTCTTATTATGCAAACAAGCTATATGAAATAAGCCTGCAAGAGGACAAAAAACTGGGCCAGGTTAAGGTAAAAGAACTACAGTATTAATTCACTTCCTAACGATGAATAATGGGACAGTGAGCGATGACTACGGCGACTCAGTGGAGCAATCTTCGGGAAATACTAACCTTTTCAGAATATCGCGTAAGAGTTTCATAATGGTTAGACGAAAGTGGAACGAAACTCCTGACTACGACTGTACATTCTGACCTCTATGTGAATGTACCCTAATCCAGCTTCCCTCTAATCCAACTTCACCCTAATCCAACACTTCACCCTAATCCAACACTTCACCTTAATCCAACACTTCACCTTAATCCAACACTTCACCTTAATCCAACACTTCACCTTAATCCAACACTTCACCCTGATCCAACTTTCCCCTAATCCAACACTTCACCCTAATCCAACACTTCACCCTATTCCAACACTTGATCCTAATCCAACACTTCACCCTAATCCAACACTTCACCCTAATCCAACATTTCACCCTAATCCAACACTTCACCCAAATCCAACACTTCACCCTAATCCAACACTTCACCCTAATCCAACACTTCACCCTAATCCAACACTTCACCCTAATCACCACCAAACGTCCCATCACGATCACTGGTTTCTTTCCCCCTGCCCCCCCCCCCCGGGGCCAGAGAGAGGTGCACGACAGGGTTGGTGTAAGGCAGGATAGTGGATAATGAAGGTACAGGTGTGTTCTTACCTATCTTACCTAATTGTATCTTTACAGGAATGAGTCAAGCTCGTACTGTCCCGTGTCTTAAACCATATTTATCGTACATATCCTTAAATTTGTGAATTGTTTTGGCACACACTATTTCATTCGGTAGTGCATTCCATTGATCAATTGCTCTGTTTGGGAAACTGAATTTCCTTACGTCTTTATCACCTCTCTTCTTATGCAGTTTTTTGCAGTGTCCTCTTGCTGATGCTTCTCCATATGTTAAGTAATCATTTATGTCTATTTTCTCCTTCCCTGATATGCACTTACATAGCATTATCATATCACCTCTTTTCCTTCTCTCCTGTAGTATTGGTAGATTCAGATTATTTAGTCTTTCTTCGTAGCTTAGATCCCTTAAGCTTGGTATCCATCTTGTAGCGGCCCTTTGAACTTTTTCAATCTTGTCTATGTGTTTTTTGAGATGAGGACTCCAGACTACTAATGCATATTCCAGGGTTGGTCTGATGAATGATGTTATTATCCTTCTTAGCATGTCTTCATTTATGTATGTGAATGCTATTCTCATATTTGCAAGCAGTGTATACGTGTTCCGTACCTTCTTGCTGATGTGGTCAGCCGGAGATAGTCTGTTATTGATAATCACACCTAGGTTCTTCTCTCTTTCTGATGTGTATAGGGTTTTATTTCCTAACGTATAATCCCAATCAGGTCTTTTTCCACTTTTACCAAACTTGATTACATGACACTTGTCTACATTGAATTCCATTTGCCATGTATTACTCCATTCATGAAGTTTATTTAATTCTTCTTGTAGCTCTTTACAAGAGTCTGTGCTAGTAATTCTCCTTTGTATTTTTGCATCATCTGCAAACATATTCAGATAGCTCTCATTTCCAGTGTTACTGTTTATATCATTTATATACACTAAAAACACGATTGGTGCCAGCACTGAACCCTGTGGTACACCACTAGTCACTTCTTTCCATGATGAGTAGTTTCCTCTTAGTACTGTTCTCATTTCTCTTTTTATGAGAAAATCTTGCATCCAACAAAACAGGTTGCCTCGAATTCCTCCTTGATGGTACAGTTTCCATAAAAGTCTTTGGTGTGGTACTGTGTCAAAAGCTTTCTTGAAATCTAAATAGATACTGTCCACCCATCCTTCTCTTTCCTGTATTGTGTTCGTTACTCTGTCATAGTAGCTCAACAGATTAGTTACACATGATTTTCCTTTTCTGAAACCAAATTGTCTTTCTGTTATCATACTGTGTTCTTCTAGATGATATACCCAAGCTTTTCTTATAAGCTTTTCTAATACCTTGCTTACAACACTGGTCAGTGATACTGGTCGGTAGTTGAGTGGATTTTGTCTATTTCCTTTCTTGAATAAGGGGACAATGTTTTTTTTTTTTTCCAAATATCAGGTAGTTTACCTTGACTCAAGGATTTCTTGAAAACTAAAAAAAATGGTTTACTTAACTCCTTTGCACATTCTCTTAGTACCCAACATGAAATTTCATCAGGACCACTTGCTTTTCCTCTGTTTAATCTACTTAACTCCTCCTGTATTACTTTTTCTGCTATTTGTATATCTGGTAGTATGTGTGGACATGCATGTTCCATATAGTCCCTCTCAAAATTTTTTTCTTCTGTAAAAACTAATTGGAAATTCTTATTTAGTGCTTCACAAATATCTTTCTCTTGTGTATAAGTGATTCCCTCGTCCGTAATGGATTGTATTATATCTTTTACTTTGGTTTTGCTTCTGATATAGCTGTAAAACAGCTTTGGTTGATCACTACTTTTATTTATTATATCCTCCTCAAACTGTTTTTGGGCTTCCCTCCTTATTCTTGTATAATCGTTTTTTGCCTGTTTGTAATTATTATACGCCCTTTCACTATTGTGTCTTCTGTATCTATTCCACAACAAATCGCTTCTTTCTTTTGATTTTTTACATTCTGTATTGAACCATTTCTGTATTTTCTTATCTGCTTCTTTGTGCTGTGGGATGTACTTCTGGACTCCTATTTCATAAAATTCACAGAATTTTTTATATACAGCATTTAAATCTTGTCCTCTAAGCTCATTTTCCCAATCAACTTCTAAGAAATACTTCTTTAGGTCTTGATAATTTCCCTTTTTATAGTTTAGGCTCTTTTTGTAACTGTCATTGCTGTTAACTATGTCATATGCTATCCTGAAGTTGTAATGTAGAACTGCATGATTGCTTTTGCCAAGTGGAGGGTGATATATTAAACTGTCAATATTATTTTCTTGCCCAGTAAATATTAGATCTAGCACTAAAGGTACATCGAGTCCTCTTTTTCTGTTGGTTTCCCTCACATGTTGCGTTAGGAAAAATTCTTGCACGAGATCCAGGAACTTTTGGTCCCAACAGCTTTCTTGGCTAATTATATGTAGAGTATTCCAATTTATATTTGTATTAAAATCTCCAGTTATTATAATTCTTTCTCATTTCTCTTCCATTTTATGTAGTAATGATCTTAAACTCTGAATTGTACTCTCTGCCAGGTCCTCATATTCGTCTCTTTCCCATGTGTTTGATCTGGATGGCATGTACAAATTGGCTACAATTACTTTACCTTCATATGTGTTGATCTCTACTGCAATCAGTTCTACTTGTGATGGTATATCTAGTTTTATTTCATTGACTTTTAGATTTTTCTTAGTTAATATTATAATTCCTCCTCCTTTTTGTAAATTTCTGTCTCTTCTCCATATATTGTATTCCTCTAATTTTAGTATGTCATTGGATATCCTTGGTGTTAATTTTGTTTCAGTTAGGTATATTATTTGTGATTCAATTTCTCTGACATAATCATTCATCTCTAGTTATTTAGATACCATTCCATCCACATTTGAGTACATCAACTTTATCATCTTGTTTATATACTTGTCATGACATGGTTTTACTATCTTCCTCGTTTTTATTCCATCCTGTTTGTGTACCACTTTCGTACCTGCAATCCTATTACTTTGTAAAAAAAAAAAAAAAAATCTTCTTTTCTGATCTTCCCTCAGTTTTTGTTTTTGCTTCCTCCCTTTTTTCTTTCAGTAATTCTAGTTCCTCTTGTGTTAGGCATCTTTTTATCCATACATTTTTGAACTCCTCTTTTTCCATAAGATTCTTTGCATTTTTTAATATCTCCTCCACAGTGTTCACACTCTGGAAAGTCACCTTTAGAGGTCTTGTCCTGCTTTTCTCGTATTTCCCTAACGTTTTGTGTTCCTCTGTATCTTTACTACAGATTTCCTCTGATACTTCTTTCAGTAAGCTCATTACATTTGCCATCTCCTTATTGTCTCTTGTGATCTTGTTTTTTACTTCTTCCTCTTCTATACCAGTGATTACTATAGCTTTGTTTATATCTACTGAATCTCTGACTAACTTTGCATTGTTTTGGATTATTCTTTTCACTTCCTGTTTAATGCTTTTTCCTCCACCCTCGTTTCTAAGTCTTTCTTTACTTTCACCATTTCAGCATACGTGGTTTCCACATCATTTTTGTAGCTTTGCACAGCTTCATTCAACTGTGTTATCTTCTCCTCAATATCACTGCTTTGGTCTATCAGACTGCTTACTTGCCTAATTGTCTCTGTATCATTTTTGAACTCTTCCATAACACTCTCGTGACTGACTACTGTACTTGCCATTTCACTCATTTTCTTCCTAAGTGTACTCAATTCCACTGTTAGTTCACTGATGGTTGTGTCTTTCTTGTTGGCCTCCCTTCCTAGTTTTTCTATTTCTTCCTTTTGCAAGTGCATCTGCTTCTTTATTTCATCAATTTAATTTTTGAAAGCCATTTCTAGTTTGTGTACACATTCAGCCAGTCTGATGTTAGTCTCCACTTCAACCAGTTCTTGGTAGAAATCATCATTTTACTTTCTACCTTTATCCCTTTTCTTTTCCAAATTTGCTTTACTAAAGTATGTATCCATTTTGCAATACTAAAAGTACAGAGTATGTACTTACATTCCCCGTGCTGCTGTAAACAAACCTCAGCTGACTGAGCGAATTCTTTCGTCTTGGTTCTCTTTTCTGTTTGAACAAATCTTGTTTAACCTTCTTATTATTTTTTTTTCTTTTAATAATGAAAAATTATTTAGTCTAACCTGGTACAGAGCTTAACTCATACAAAGATACTAAATTAGGTAATGCCACTGGCCGTGTTGGTTCGGTACGGAGCGCCGATGTCGCACGTCTGCCTCCTTTGACTACCTCTGTGTGCAGGGTTGCCAGATTGGGCTACAAGTAGCGAATTGGGCTACTTTTGGAAGCCCTGCGCTACTAGATTTTGAATTTTGCTACTTGCGACTTTTTGCGCTACTTTAAAAATAAGTTGGGCTAATTTGGGCTACTAATGAGACGGAAGTCAAAGATTGATTAGTGATTATGTATCATTTAGAATATAATATAATTATCTTCTGAAGGCACATGAAGATAATGATTTATTTTTTTGTCATATCCTCCCTCTTAAATTTCCCGCACTCTCGTCTTAATCCTTGATTGGCTATTTAATTCAAATTGAACATGTGAGATTACCATCCGTCAGTTGTGTACTGGACGTTCGTAAGGCAGGACAGTGGTATGCCTCCGTCTGACTGCCTGAGCCCTTAGTTTGCCTGAAGTACTCTCGAGTGCCCCAGAGAAGTAATCTCTCTTACTTTGGGAAAAAGTTGTGTTAAGATAAACAACTAGAAATGGGGAAGTGGGCTAAATACCAGAAAACATTTCAAATGTCCTGGTTAAAGGATCCCCTGTTTGAAAAGTGGTTAGTTGAAGTGAAAGAAGATGGAAATAAGGCATTTTGTAAAGTTTGTAAGACTGACATAAGGGCTCACAGAAGTGATTTAAAGAAACACATGGAATCATTAAAGCACAGACAAAATATATCGAAAGTAAGTCAGCAGATGACCATCAAATCTGTTCTATCAAAGAAGGAAGACAGACTTACAAAATTTGAAATTCGTCTGTCTGCATATGTTGCATGTCATTCTTCTATTCAGTCCATTGATCACTTGAGTGAAATTTTGAAAGCAGAAATGCCCTCAACTTCTGGTGCAAGCTCCTACAATTTGCGGTTACACAGAACGAAGTGCAGTGCTCTTATCAAGAAAGTCATATCACCAGCCATGCTTAATGAACAAGTTAATGATCTGAAAAAGGCGTCATTCTCTCTCATTATAGATGAGTCGACTGATATTGCATGTGAAAAACATTTGTGTGTCTGTGTTCGATATTATAATGCTAGACGCAATAGGATCACATCTCAGTTTGTGGGACTAATTTCAGTCACAAGCACTACCTCTGAAGCTTTGTATCAACACCTAAAAGATTATTTTGGCAATATTGGAGTTGATCTGAGGCAGTGTTTTGCAATTGGCACGGACGGGGCATCAAACCTGTGTGGATCTCATCATTCTCTTTGCACTTTGATGAAGAAGGATATCCCTAATTTGATTCTTATCAAATGCACATGTCATTCCTTGCACTTGGCCTGTTCTCATGCATTTGATGAATTGCCTTCCAACATCGACTGCATGATAAGAAAAACCTACAATTGGTTCCACAGATCTTCATTAAGGAAAGAAAGTTATCTAGAGATATAAAGACTTATAAATGATGGGAAGGATCCCTTGCAACTGATACCTTTGTCAGGAACACGATGGTTGGCAAGGAGCAATAGTGTAAAGCGGCTTTTAGATCAGTGGGATTGTTTAACAACTCATTACCAAATAGCTTCTTCCTCTTGTGATAAGTATGTGTCAAGGGAACTATTTTCAATGTACTCTGACCTTGCCAATAAGCTTTATTTCACATTCCTTAAGCCAATCCTAAGTGATTTTGAAAGGATTAATTTGCTCTGTCAGAAAGATGAAGCAGATCAGTGTAGCCTTCACACTGACCTAGAAAACTTCACTCTTGGAATGCTCAGAAGAATTATGCATCCTGATCATGCAAAGCTTGATGTTAAAATGAACTTCAGTTCCATTTATCTGCCCCTGGATAAAGTGGACTTTGGCTACGAATTTTCTAATCTTCTGGCCATTATGAGACAAGACAATGCAATAACCCATGAAAAGTATCAGAATATTCGAGAAAGGTGCCATAAATTTTTAGTGAAAGCTTGCAAAGAACTTCTTTCCCGTATTCCTAGTAATGCTGAAACTTTGAAAAAAGTGAAAAACCTGTCACCTAGCATATGCCTTAGCCACACACGGCCACCATTTTCAGAACTTCCATTAGTTCTTGCTGACCAGTCTAACCTTAGTGAAATTGAAGGCCAGTGGCGTCTACTGTTAACGATTGACTGGGCCAGCATTTGTGAAGGGCAAATTCCAATATCTGGTTCGTCATTTTGGACCAAAGCCATGACTATCAAGAATGCTGCTGGAGAGCCAATGCTGACTGACCTTGCTGAGTTTGCACTGAAAATATACAGCTTACCAATCAGTAATGCCCTGGTTGAAAGGGTATTTTCAAAGGTCACATCAGTGAAAACTAAACTAAGAAATCGAATGGAACTGGAGCTATTGACATCAATCCTGAGAATCAAAACATATCTTGAAGAAAAAGGGACTTGCTGTGCATCATTTGACCCACCCACATCTATGCTGAAATATGATTCTTCAATATACAAAGATGTGGTCGTGGATGCAGAAGAAGAAGACCTTCTTGATAATCTTCATCTGTAAAGACGTGGGCGTGGAGACTCAACGATTTAAATATGTAATTATAATGAGGTGCAAGAAAATACTTTCCTTTAGTTCGAAAAATACTTTCGTTAAGTTGAAAAAATTACGAAATTCAGACAGTAAGAAAGAGTTATGTTTTGTTAAGAAAACAGTAATGTAAAAGGAAATGAAATGATTTAAGGAAAAGAAGTTAATTTAGTTG
>NC_137039.1:9580927-9583427 GCF_032717465.1 Coenobita brevimanus
AATATGTTGCTAGTCACAAAGAAGTGCTATACTCTTTTTACTCTAACTTGGACTGGAACTGTCAGCTCTCCATCTTAAATGCTTAGTTGTAACAATGGATTTACTCTAGAGTATGAAGCTAGTCACGAAGAAGTGCCTATGGAAAAGATGTGGAGCAGCAGCAGCATCTTTTCCTCCACTCAGCTATATTGAATATGCTACAAAGGAACAAAAATGAGGGCCAAGTTAATGTAAGAAAAGTATAGAGCAAGATAAGTTGTTGCATACATATACACAACAGCCACCTTTGGCTTTGAAATGAGTATAGAGAAAGTAGGAGGATACAGAAAAGGGTTTGCCATCAGTTGCCTGAGACAGCTGAGTCTAAGTTAAGAAGAGAATGTGAGGTTCAGAGGAGGAGAGGTGGTGCTCAACAGAGAGAAAGTTAGAGGAAAGGCCTCGAATGTTGCAGAAATGAAGAGACTAGCACTAAAATATGATGCTTGTCACGAAGAGTACTATGGAAAGGATGTAGAGCCAGAGTACTGTCTTTTTCTTCGACTGACGTACGTGAAATCAGCTACAAAAGGAAGAACATCTAAGCCAAGTTGGAGTAAAAAGGGTATAAATCAATCAATCAATCAATCAATCAGTATTCTAAGGCCAGCAAGAACAAATTTTCTAAACACATAATCTTTTTTTAGGGTACAAATTATTGCATGGAGAGAATTTAAATGTCAAATTTCACTTACATGCAAAAAAATGATGGGAACCGTGTCGTAGTAAGCACATTCTGTTTTTTTTTTTTTTTTTTTTTCTTGACGGGAACAAACTTGCTGGCTTCTGGCCTTTGGTTTCTTCTTCCTTGCATTAAAAAATAAATTCACTCAGCTTTGGTTATGTATGTATTTTTCATTACAATTTCATGTGGCCTCAACAGCCAAGGAAGGTCAGTATAATAAAAGGTGCATTCAGTACGGCTTCACTAGTATAATAAAAAACGGATGTAAATTGCCACAGTGTGTCATATGCCTAAATTTCCACTGTGTGTCATATGCCTATGATGCAGTGTGCGTCATATACCTGAATTTCCAGTGTGCGTCATATACCTGAATTTCCAGTGTGCGTCATATACCTGAATTTCCAGTGTGTGTCATATACCTGAATTTCCAGTGTGCGTCATATACCTCAATTTGCAGTGTGTCATATGCTTAAATTTCCTGTGTGTGCCATACGCCTCAATTTGCAGTGTGTCATATGCCTCAATTTGCAGTGTGTCATACGCCTCAATTTCCACAGTGTGTCATATGCCTCAATTTCCACAGTGTGTCATATGCTTAAAAAACGCCGATATCTTCAAGCAAAAGGAAGGGGGGCTGACGCGAGAACAGTAAGGTGTTATAAGCATAATAAATCGCTTAGCAAGAGGTGTTACGGAGGCTCCTCCGACAAGACTACGAGCCATTAACTCCTTGGCTCATATTCTCGTCGGGTACGGAAACTCCCTAACACCTCTCCATTAGCGATTTATTTTCCACGACTGGTTAACATCCTTTTGTACATTATCTGTGCAGAGTATGGCGATATTGGAATGATTTTTGTAACACGTGGCGGGCCAGTAAGGTGAGACATGGAAAATAAATCACTGAGGTGTTAGGGAACTTCGTCAACCGACAATAATACAGACCACGTCCTGTACACCTAAACCCTCCACAGCAACAAATGACACTGAGAGCATGTAGTGAGCTGGGCTGCATACACACACACACACACACACACACACACACACACACACACACACACACACACACACACACAGTAATTAGGCTCCTCCCTACAACTCCCCTCTCACACATGCACACTAATTAAGCTTCTCTCTCTCTCTCTCTCTCTCTCTCTCTCTCTCTCTCTCTCTCTCTCTCTCTACGACAACCATCCCTGTATAGTTCATTCCAGTTTAGGTCAGCAGTTTCTATCAGCCATGTATTAACAGTCAGCGTTACAGATCTGTAACAAGTGACACATATGACACGGATCTGACACCAAGTGAAGTCATCAATGTGGATTACTCTTGATACCGCCTAAAATTTTAAATGTGCCTGGAGAGCAAGGTGGGATAGGCGACATGACTTTTGAGACGCACTGTACATGGCACTGTGCAAAAGCCGCACACCTGGGTATGCTCGTCGGTTAAGGAAGCTCCCTAACACCTCATCCAAAGCGATTTATTTTGCTTATTACACCTTACTGTCCTCTTCTGTGTTACGTAAAACCTTCCAATATGGTCATACTCTGCATAAATAACGTACAAAAGGATATCAACCAACCATAACCAAAACCAAATCGATAAAGAATAAGTGTTAACCGTTGAGAACTCGAGCCCTGGAGCTTTGGGTCCATATTCTCGTTGATTAAGGAAGTTCCCAAGCACCTCTTTCTTAGCTATTCATTCTTGGATATTGCTGATTAACATCCTTTTGTACATTCTTTATGCAAAGTATGACGATCTTGAAACAAATTA
>NC_137039.1:9588427-9820927 GCF_032717465.1 Coenobita brevimanus
AGTGTGTGATGTAGAAAACACAACAAAGAATGAACTTAAGCTTGTTGCTCAACAATTGGGAATTGCTGTTCGCTCTCATCATTCTAAAGATCAAACTGTTGACATGATTAATGAAAGCTTGTTTAATGTAACTCCTCGAATTGAGCAAACGCAGATTGAATTAGCTAAGTTACAGCTAGCCCTGCAGGAGGCCCGTACTAAGGAGGCTGAATTTCAGGCAAAAGCTCGTATTCAGGAGGCTGAGTTTCAGGCAAATGCTAAGGAGGCTGGGTTTCAGGCACAAGTTGAACTTGCTAGGATTCAGGCAGACCATGAGTATCGCATGAAACAAGGTGGAACTGGATCATCTAGCTCTGATGATTTTGATGTGGCTAAAAATGTTAAACTTGTCCCTCCTTTTAATGAATCTGATTTAACAAAGTATTTTCAGTTGTTTGAGAGGGTAGCTACAGGTTTTAATTGGCCCAAAAAGTATTGGCCAGTACTCCTTCAAACTGTTCTCACCGGTAAAGCTCAAGTAACTTATGAATCTTTGCCTCAGGATCAATATGATAATTATGATGTTGTTAAGAGCTTGATTCTTAAGGCCTATGAGCTTGTTCCTGAAGCCTATAGAGTAAAATTTAGGACAACTTATAAGCAAGATAAGCAATCCCATGTTGAGTATGCAAAAATCAAAGAAGATATGTTAGAGCAGTGGTTAAATTCTAAGAATTGGGATTCTGATTTTGACAAATTTAAGCAGATGATTTTGCTGGAGGACTTCAAAAGGTGTATTAATAAGGATGTAAGCCTATATCTTGATGAGAGAAGAATAGATAATTTGTCTGATGCTGCAGTTTTAGCTGATGAATATGTTCTCACTCACAAGAGATATTTTAAAGAAAAAGGGAAAGCTGAGAGTAAGTACGTTGCCTCTACTCAGAGTACAGGTAACAGGAAAGAGAATAAAGATGATGTTTCTCAGGAAGTAAATACCAGCTCCACCTCTAGATTTCAGAAAAGTAAATGTACTTATTGTAGTAAGCTTGGTCATACTACGGAGAAATGTTTCAGAAGACAGCGTGATGTGAACAAAAAGGAGTCTTTAAATATTCAGTCAATTGGTCTAGTGTCCACCCTTGAGAGTTCCCAGAATTCTTTAACTGAGTTAACTGAACCTGCTTTGAGGGGTAAATTAAATTCTCATGATGGAGCTCCTCTTTTGAGCAGTAACGTGGGTGACACTCTCAAGAGTTCATGTGCTAATTTCCTGTCTGATGGTTTTGTCAGTCCTCTGGACAGTAATGACAGGAAATCAGTTAAAATATATCGTGATACAGGTGCTTGCCAATCCCTTATGCTGACCAGTGTTCTAGGCTCTAATGTTAATTCCTCTGATGAAACTGTAATCTTACAAGGTGTAGGGAATAATTACTTCTCTGTCCCTCTATGCAGAGTGAATTTAGAGTCTGGTTTTGTTAATGGTTCCGTTATGGTTGGGTTGGTTGAGACACTCTCAATGTCAGGTGTAACTTTCTTACTTGGAAATGATATTGGTGGAAGTCAAGTGTGTCCAGCTCCTCAGTTGTCTAGTGAGCCAGTGGCTGCGGCCCAGGATTGTGATGTCCCTGATGTGTTCTCTGCATGTGCTGTCACTAGGGCTAAGTCTAAAGTTACTGGTGACTTAGAGGATAATGATAATGATGATGTTATCCTAGCTGACACTTTTCTTGCTAATTTGGACCACTCACCAGATTAGGCAGTACCCCGTAGTGTTGATAATTTGTCTCGTCAAGAGTTGGTTGAGTTGCAGGTTGCTGACCCTGAGTTGAAAGGTCTAACTAACACTGCTTGCAGTGAGGAAGAGTCAGCTGGTGCTTCTACTTGTTATTATATAAAGTCAGGAGTACTTATGAGGAAGTGGAGACCCCCAACAGCATCAGCCAACTGTGAATGGGAGGTTGTACATCAAGTTGTCATCCCTCGTGTTTGTAGTCAGGATATCATTAGAGTGGCTCATGATTCCAGTTTGGCAGGACACCTTGGAGTGAGGAAGACTGTGGCACGCATTTTGAAACACTTCTACTGGCCAGGTATCTTCAGGGATGTTTCCGGGTATTGTAAGTCTTGTCACACCTGTCAAGTTGTGGGGAAGTGTAATCAGACCGAAAAGGTTGCACCTCTAGTTCCCATTCCTCCTTTTGAGGCGCCATTCACCCGTGTGTTGGTGGATATTGTGGGCCCTCTTCCTAAGACTTCTTCAGGATTTTCTTATGTGTTGACCCTGATTGATAAGGCTACTCGTTATCCTGAAGCCATTCCACTTAGAAATATCTCAACAAAGAACGTGGTTAAGGAAATGCTAGGGTTCTTCACAAAGTTTGGTCTGCCCAAGGAGGTACAGTCAGACCGGGGAAGTAATTTCATGTCAAATGTTTTCAAGCAGTCTCTGAAAGAGTTGGGCATCACCCAGATCACGTCTTCAGCTCACCATCCCCAGACCCAAGGAGCGTTGGAGAGATATCATCAAACACTCAAATCGATGCTCAAGAAATACTGTTTGGAACATCAGAAAGACTGGGATAAAGGTCTTCCATTTGTTGTATTTGCCCCAAGAGAATCTCCAAATGAATCACTGGGCTTCTCACCTTTTGAACTACTGTTTGGCCATGAAGTAAGAGGACCCCTTAAGCTACTCAAGGAATGCTGGCTGTCGGAGGAAGATGACGTCAACCTGCTGGAGTATGTGATAAAGTTCAAAGAACGGCTGTCCACTGCTTTACAGCTGGCGAGAGAGAATTTAGGAGCTGCTCAGGAGAAGATGAAGACTTGGTATGATAAGAAGTCCAGGTTACACCACTTTCAGCCAGGAGATCAGGTTTTGATTCTGCTACCCGTTCAAGGGCAACCTCTTCAAGCCAAGTTTAGTGGTCCTTATTTCGTGGAGAAGAAACTCAGTGATGTCAACTATGTCATCGTCACACCAGATCGTAGAAAGAACAAGCAACTTTGTCACATCAACATGCTAAAGTTATATCACAGGCGGGACGAAAATAACCCAGTCTGCACTGTAGCTGTTCCACCCGAGTCTGCAAGTGAAGTTCTCCCATGCAGCATGAGCCTGAGTGATAGTTTGGGGAAGAATCCTGATATCATGAATGATCTCCAGACTAAGCTTTCTCATCTACCTCCCGAGGAAAGGCAGGAGTTTTCGGCATTACTGCAGGACTACCCGCAAGTGTTCCGTGCCACTCCAGGAAGAACCACTGTGTTGGTGCATGATGTCGATGTTGGAGACGCAAAGCCAATTAAACTGCCTCCTTACCGTGTGAACCCAGTGAAAGTTCCTCTCATCCAGAAGGAGCTTGGCTACCTGTTGGACCACAAGATGATTGAGCCCTGTCAGAGCGAGTGGAGTTCTCCTGTCACCTTGGTCCCTAAGCCAGGTGGGTCACAGTGGCTTTGCATTGACTACAGACGTGTTAATAAGATAATCAAAACAGACACTTACCCTCTCCCTCGTGTGGAAGATTGCATAGACAAGATCGGAAAGGCTAGGTACATAAGTAAGTTTGATTTGTTAAAGGGATACTGGCAAGTACCTATGACTGAACGTGCTAGGGAGATCTCATGTTTTGTAACACTAGGAAAGACTTTTGCATTTTCTGTAATGCCATATGGTATGAAGAATGCACCAGCCACATTTCAGAAGCTCATGAATGTTGCAACAGAGGGTTTGGCAGGGTGTGTTGTTTATATTGATGATGTATTAATCTTCAGTGACAACTGGAAAGATCACCTATGCCATGTCAGTAAATTTCTTGAGCATTTGGTTCAGGCTAATCTTGTAGCTAATTTATCAAAGTGTGAGGTTGGTCAAGCTAAAGTTCAGTACCTTGGGTACGTAATTGGTGATGGACATGTTGCACCACCAGGAGCTAAGGTTCAGGTTATAAGTGATCTTCCCAGACCTAAAAGTAGGAAAGAGCTACAAAGATTTTTGGAAATGGTAGGTTATTACAGGAGATTTGTTCTTAACTTTTCAATTCTTGTATCACCACTTACAGACCTACTGAAAAAGGGAGTTAAATTTGTCTGGACTGATAACTGTGAATCCTCTTTCAGCAAACTTAAAGCTATCCTATTAAGTCAGCCAGTGCTCGCTACTCCAAATTTTGCTAAGTCTTTTAAGATGGCTGTTGATGCAAGTGATACAGGAGCTGGGGCTGTTTTGCTGCAAGAGGATGATCAGGGTATTGAACCCCCTGTATCTTATTACAGTAAGAAGTTCACTCCACCTCAAAAGAACTACTTAACTATTGAGAAAGAGCTTTTGGCCTTGATTTTGGGTTTACAGCATTTTTCATTTTATTTGTGTTCTGGTTTTGACCCCATAGTCATTTATACCGATCATAACCCACTGAAATTCCTTAGTAAGTTTAAAGATAAAAATCAGAGATTGACAAGATGGAGTCTACTTCTTCAGGAGTATTCATTAGACATACAACATGTCAAGGGGAAAGAAAATGTTATTGCAGATTGCTTATCTAGACTTTAGACAGATTGTTTTAGTGTAATAAGAAATTTCCTTTGTAAATTTCTTTTTTCTTTGTGGGGAGGTGTTACATCGCCTATGATTTCATCATCCTTTGTGTAATTCTAACGTACAGTATGCTGCATGTTTGATCACGAGCGTGTTCTACCTCACTCCCCCCGTCCTCCCTTATAGTAGAGTAAGTCGTTCTTTCTGTTGTTCAGAGCAGGAGTGTCAACTCTTTGTCCCCTCTGGCTTCATTTGCGCGTCCTTCTTACAAGTTGTATCAAGCTCTGCCGGCCCCTATATAATGAGCTCAGTCTCTGCATTATTGCCACTTAGATCTACTCCTCATTTTGTTCACATCTCTGTCCTCCCCTGTACAGTTGTTATTATTGTGAGTGCTCAGGAAGTCTCCAACCATCTAGCAGCTGTGTAGTTTGAGTATGAGTGTTATTACATTTTTTCTTGTACTGTGTAGCGTAAGGTGTTAATTCTTAGGCCTAGTAAGGTTTTTGTGATTCATGTGTTTTGGGTGTCAACCATTATTAATAATATTTCGTATCTGTAATAATATATCTTGCATTCACTGAGTATTATCTGGTGTTCTCATTTTATCAGGGCTGACATAGATAAATTTACTCTTGCTAATTTCGTGTTAATAGAGGCTATTGCAGTTAATCATATATTTAACCTGTTTTTTGCCATTACATTATCCTTATGAGTCCTGAATGTTTTGTTGTTATTTTGAGCATTAAACTTTAACTTGTAATTTTACCTAACTCTTTTGTTTTGAACCTGGAACTTTACGGGACAGTAGTGATTTTTAGTATTCTCACTTAAAGTGTACATTATCTTTCTC
Organism: Coenobita brevimanus; assembly: GCF_032717465.1. Lineage (NCBI taxonomy): Eukaryota > Metazoa > Arthropoda > Malacostraca > Decapoda > Coenobitidae > Coenobita > Coenobita brevimanus. Next base: position 9,593,806 of record NC_137039.1, read on the forward strand.
TGTTCCGTAACACTATCTATATCTATCTATCTACCTATTTTTCTGTCTGTCTCTGCATATATCTACTATGTCTGTCTTTATGTACGTATCAGTCCATTTATCAATCTATTTATGTATGTATCTATCTATCTATTCATCTGTGTATCTCTCGTTTCTTGTACATTCTTGCAAAAAAACATACATCCTCTCTCAAAAAACACCAAATTCCTTCTTTTGGTAAATGAAGATAACAGAATAAGCACCACACCTGTAGCGATAGTGGCAATAATTATCTCCACACACACACACACACACACACACACACACGTACCCATCCTCCCCTCCACACACACACGCACACACACACACTCATATCCATCCTCCCCCCCCACACGCACACACTCGCACACACACACACACACACACACACACACACACACACACACACACACACACACACACACACACACTCATACCCATCCCCATCCCACACACACGTAAACGCGCACACACCCACACACACCCACACACACACACACACACACACACACACACACACACACACACACACACACACACACACACACACACACACACACACACACACACACACACACACACACACACACGGTAAACTACTGTGTGAATAGATGGCTAATTAGACAGAGTTAGACAGCTGGTCAGATAAGACAGACAGGATGACAGATACATACTGTAGATAGACATACATACTGACAGATAAATAGAGACAGATAGATAGGCAGATAGATCGATAGAAAGACAGACATACCGATAGATGGATAGAGATAGACACAGATAGAGAGACAGACAGACAGACAGACAGATAGACTGATAGAGATACATAGATGGACAGACAGATAGATAGATAGATAGATAGACAGATAGATATGAAGATGGATGGATGGATAGATGGACAGAAGGATAGGTAGACTGAGAGAGAGATAGATAGATGGATGGGTGGATGGAAGGACGTATAGGTGGATGGATTATTTGATAGACAGATAGATATATAGATAGCGTGATACATAGACAGATAGATAGATGGATGGATGGATAGGTGGACGGATGATTTGATAGACAGATAGATAGATAGATGGGTAGATAGATGGATGGATATTTGATAGACAGATAGATAGATAGATAGACAGAGATAGATGGACTGATAGATAGATAGATTGATTGATAGACAGATAGATAAATGGATGGATCATGGACAGATAGACAGATGATTTGATAGATACAGACAAACAGATAAACAGACAAACAGATAGATAGACAGATAGATACTAGATAGATCAGGATGGAAATGTGCCACTTCACTCGTCTGCCGATAATTATACAAAAATAAAAAGCAAATTTAACAATGACGTCCGTTAAGGAACCTCCGTAGCATCTTTTCCTAAGCGATTTATCTTACTTGTTATACCTTGCTGTTCTCTTCTGTGTTACTTAAATCATTTTAATATCACCATACACTTCATAAATAACGTACAAAAGTAAATTGATCAGACGTATCAAAAAATAAATCGCTAAGGAAGAGGTGTTAGGGAGCATCCTCACCCGACGAGAATACGTGTCTGGGTTTGAATGATTGTTTTACTAATATCTAGGGACCTGACCATCATCATCATCATTATCATTATCATCATCATCAACTACAACACCCTACAGACCATACAGAACAAGGCCCTAAAAATAATCACAGGCTGCACACCTACTACACCTACAGACATCAAGAAACCAAATCCTCAAAGTCAAGGATTATCTAGACATGAGAGGCACCCAAATTCTCGCCACAGCCTCCACAAACCCACAACACTACATGGCAGCACATCCACACACACCAAGGAACATCAAAACAAGACCCAGCATACGATATCATACACAAATACTGTCATCTCTCCCCCCTCGCCCGCCTCAGACCAGCATCCAGAAGCATATCCACATTCAAATCACTCGCCGCTCCATTCAGTCACTTAAAGACAACACACAGCTGCATGCGCGGCCTCCTGATATTCATCCTTCTGAATCCTACCTCTCCCGTGAGGACAGGGTCCACCTGGCCAGGCTGAGATGTGGGCATCATCCAGCCCTCCTAAGTTACCAGAAGAGGCTGGATGACTCCGTCGCTGACGCCTGTCCAGGATGCAACACAGCACCCCATACTATTAAGCACATTATGGAAAACTGCATTGCACACAATCACCTACGCCAACAACACGACATACACTCCTTCAGAGCTCTGTGGGAAAGCCCGGTCTCGGCCATTTCCTTAGGGACTCGGGGCTGTTCAGCCAGACTGCCTAGAGAACAACAACAACAACAAAAACAACAACAACTACTACTACTACTACTACTACTACTACTACTAATAATAATAATAATAATAATAATACATCATCATCACCATCATCGTTCTCGTCCTGACAAAATATAGGTGTCCAAGGTCCGTATTCTCATTGGATTAGGAGGCCCCCTAACACCTTTACCTATGCCATTTAATTTGATCATTACATCTTACTGTTCTACTCTGTTATATAAACCTTTCAACCATCACCATACTCTGCATAAATAACGTACAAAACGATATTAACCACACATCATAAGAATAAATCGCTAAGGAAAAGGTGTGCAGTAATTAGGCCACACAGTAGGTCAGACATCATTCACACCTTCGTCTTAACGAATGTCAGAGGCAAGTTAGTCACGATATGTGTGTTAACCACGACTTACATATAGATTACATTAATAACACACAAGAATATAGTAACGAAGCAGAATCAGAAATAAACCAGTAAGGAAGGGGTGTTAGGTACCTTCCTATCGACACAAAAATATAGTAACGGAGCAGAATCAGAAATAAACCGGTAAGGAAGAGGTGTTTGTAACCCTTCTATCGACAAGCATCAATATTGTAACGAAGCAGAATAAAAAATAAACCGCTAAGGAAGAGGTGTTAGTAACCTTCCTAACCGCACCAGAATACCGCCCCAAATGCTTACTGACGCGGGTGGGATGTAGCATCACTTTAACCGCAGTTCTCGCCCGCACCCGCCCGCATCCAGTAGGGCCGCTTGTACGGGTTATAATGGCACAAGACTCCCACCCGCACCCGTCCAGCGTGCAAGACTTAATTTAAATGAGAAAGAAGGAACCAAAGGCCAGAAACCAGCAATGCTATTTCCTCCTAGGAAAAAAAATCAAGATCGTTCATTTCGAGATGCCTGGACACACTGCCTTTAAAAGACTGGAGATCATAGGCAGGAGGAAATACGGACAGAAGACGGTTCCAGAGTTGACCTGTTGCATACATGAAGGACTGGGAGTATCGGTAAATTCTTGCATTAGCAGTGATGTGAGCGTCGCCTTGGTCTCAGGAAGAGCAGGCCGAGTCGTTTCTGACCGACGGGTTACGAGGGAGAGCGGGAGTGGAAGCAGGCAATGGTAGGGGAGGGCGTGATGGTGTGTCAGGTCGGGGTGAAGCGATGGAAGAGGAGAAGTTGGGGTAGAGGCTAATGCTTGAACTGTCTGTGATTACTCCAAGAGGAAGATGAAAAATTACAACGGTACTTCACTATGACTCAGTACATCCTTATCATGTATAAATCTGTGTGAACTTAATATCATAAGCTGGTTTGTAACAGTTCTATCTGTCTATCTACCGCCAGACGCCCTAATCCCGTAAGGGGTGGCCACAAACAAATCGTCTCCATGTCCCCCTGTCCCTCGCCATTTCATTACCCTGCTCCTAGCTCACACACCCCTCTCTCATATACCTCTCCATTCCATCCCTCTATTAACAATTATTTATGAAGATAAGGGCCCGTATTACCATAGATTAAGGAAGCTCCCTAACACATTTTCCTAAGCGAATTATCTGCCTTATTGCACCTCTTGTATGTATATACATCCTTTCAACATTGTCATACTTTGCATTAATGACGTACAAAGGGATATTAACGAGTCAGAAAAAAAAATGAGGAAAAGGCGTTAGAGAGCTTCCTTACCCAACGAGAATACAAACCTGTGTCAACTTTATCTGCAGGGAGTTGTGCAATGAGGGTGAGGGGAGAGGAGGACAATGAAAAAGGAAGTTGGGCATGGTATATCTCTTTTATTATATGTTGGCCTAAATTGGCCTCTCTCCATCTTGAATGCTCAGTTGTAATAATGGGTTGGCACTAGAATGCAATGCTAGTCAAGAAGCAGTGCCATGGAAAGGACGAATGGCTGTACAATAGTGGTCTTTTTCTTCTACTGACCTATGAGAAACTGGCTGCGAAAGGACGAAAAATTGGGCCAAGTTAGCGTGAACAGGGTATAGTATATATATCATTCGATGTCAGTGTTGTGGTCCTCTTTCTAACGTGTGGCAGTGAAGCTTGGAAATTGGCTGGAAAGACAGAAATAAAGAATGAAACGAGAGAAGAATATCTGGAAAAGAGCATATAGTTACGTGAAGGGACAGACAGACAAATAGGGATGCACGGGAACGTTGTGGTACTGACGTAGATAATATGGAAGGTGTAGGTATTATATGTATATACTGTATATATATATATATATATATATATATATATATATATATATACATAGAGAGAGAGAGAGAGAGAGAGAGAGAGAGAGAGAGAGAGAGAGATAATGAATGGAGGAAGGAAAAACAAAGGAAAAAAATAATAAGTCCATGTGCTAAAGGCATCCTCCATTCATAAAATATGTATAACAACTGGATTTACATTGAAGTGGATTAAATGTTTGTGGGAAGTAACTCCCAGGAAGTGAATTCCAGAGAGTAGTAGTTCTGGGGATAAAGGAATTTTGATAAACAGAATTTCTGCATTGCGGGGGAGAGAGTGTGAGTTCACGGGCGCTCCCACCTGCCCGAGTATTTCGGGAGAAAATGTGAAGGGGAGACATAATTAAAGCCAGTTCGTCAGAGCACTTACGGTAAAAATATCGATAAAATAATGCTAAAGAAGCAACATCTCTACGTACTAATAATGGAGGAAGGTCCTGTGTAGTGGCAGGATTATTGATTAATCTAATTGCTTTATTTTGAATTTTGTCCAACTGTCTCAGTGCAACTGCTCCACATCCACAGCGCAGTGGTGAACAGTATTCGATCTGAGAACGCACATGACTTTTGTATATTGTGGCCATCTGCTCGTCAGTGAGGAACTCACCAACTCTGTACATAAGTCCCAATTTTTTAAAGCATTTTTAGCAAGGGATTTAACATAAGCTGTCCAGCTTAGGTTGGGGTTTAGAGTAACACCTAGGATATCAACTGTAGTGGATATGGGAATACTGACATCATTTAGAATTATGTGAGAGTCTGAGAGATTCTTTCTGTTGGAAAAATTAATGTATTTAGTTTTCTGAGCATTAAATGAGACCAGATTTGTACATCTCCATTGATTAATTTTAGAAAGGTCCTGGTTCAGAGAAATTGCTGTATTTATTTGGGAAGTTATAATATCAAATTGTGTAAAGGAGGTACTAAATGTGAAAGAACTATGAAAGTCGAGTCATCAGCATAAGAGTGTATTGGGTTGTGAGTGACAGACAGGAGGTCATTTATATGAACGAGAAAGAGGTACGCCAGCATTTACAGAATGAAACTGAGAATAAATTCCATCTACCATGACCCGTATTTTTCTATTGTGAAGGTAAGAAGAAATTATGGGAACCAATGATGCAAAGCCATAGTGTGACGTCTGAGACAATAAGGCCCGGTGCCATACTCTGTCAAATGCTTTTGAAATATCAAGTGCTATTGTGTGTGTTTCATCGTGTTGGTCTATTGTTTTGTAAATCTGGTGGGTAAGAAGACAAAGAATGTCCACAATAGAACGTTCTTGTCTAAATCCATACTGGAAGAAATGGAGAGTGAAAGACTGACTATGCTACTTTTCATCTGAACTTGGCCCATATTTTCATCAATTTGCAGCATATTCCGATTAGGTCAGTGGCGGAAAAATGCTACGACTCTACATCCTTCCCGTTTCGTGACTAGCACCGTTGACTATTGTTATTACTCAGCATCTCAAAAGGAAACGAAAACGTTACGCCAAGTTGGAGTAAAACGAGAATAGGAGACTGTGAGTGACAGAGATGGAAGGAGACAGACGAAGAAGAAGACCGAGAATGAGGTGGAGTGAGGTGGAGAGGCATGTGGATGAGAGTGGTGTGGAACGGAGAGAGAGCAGCCTGATGAGGAAGGGACAGGGGGCCAGGGCAGCATATGGGACTAAGGCTTCTGTAAAGAGATATAATATTTTACAATCTTGTCGATTGGTGAAATGGAGAAATAAAACTGACAAAACGTGAGGTGTTAACTGTGATAATGCCACAGTTCTGAGGCGACTTTTACCATATTTAGGAAAGTAAAATCCTTCCACTTACTTCATTATTTTGCTTTAAGAGAACAGTCTTTGCAAGCAATATGCAGGGATATATAAAGGTTTTTCTTGAAACCAATAAATCGATGAATGCACAGCTGTTGGGTTAAGTTACAGGGTCGTAATAACAGCCTGCCACACCTGCACTTCCTATCCCTCCCACTATCACACCACACCATACCACCCTCAAAGCTTATTCATCACACCACATCACACCACACCACCCTCAAAAGCTTACTCATCACACCACACCACACCACACACTCTCAAAGCTTAGTCATCACACCACACTACACCACACTACCCTCAAAGCTTACTCATCACACCACACCACACCATACCACCCTCAAAGCTTATTCATCACACCACATCACACCACATCACCCTCAAAAGCTTACTCATCACACCACACCACACCATACCACCCTCAAAGCTTACTCATCACACCATACCACACCACACCACCCTCAAAAGCTTACTCATCACACCACACCACACCACACCACCCTCAAAGCTTACTCATCACACCGCACCACACCACACCACCCTCAAAGCATACTCATCACACCACACCACACCACACGCTCTCAAAGCTTACTCATCACACCACCCTACCTTCAAAGCTTACTCATCACACCACACCACATCACACCATACAAGATCACCCTCAAAGCTTACTCATCACACCACACCACCCTCAAAGCTTACTCATCACACCACACCACCCTCAAAGCTTACTCATCACACCACACCACACCACACCACACCACCCTCAAAGCTTACTCATCACACCACACAACACCATATCACCCTCAAAGCTTACTCATCACACCACACCACACCACACCACCCTCAAAGCTTACTGATCACACCACACCACACCACACCACACTCAAAGCTTACCCATCACACCACACCATACCACATACTCTCAAAGCTTAGTCATCACACCACACTACACCACACTACCCTTAAAGCTTACTCATCACACCGCACCACACCATACCACCCTCAAAGCTTATTCATCACACCACATCACACAACACCACCCTCAAAAGCTTACTCATCACACCACACCAATCATACCACCCTCAAAGCTTACTCATCACACCACACCACACCACACCACCCTCAAAAGCTTACTCATCACACCACACCACACCACACCACCCTCAAAGCTTACTCATCACACCGCACCACACCACACCACCCTCAAAGCTTACTCATCACACAACACCACACCACACACTCTCAAAGCTTACTCATCACACCACCCTAACTTCAAAGCTTACTCATCACACCACACCACACCACACCATACCACATCATCCTCAAAGCTTACTCATCACACCACACCACCCTCAAAGCTTACTCATCACACCACACCACCCTCAAAACTTACTCATCACACCACACCACACCACACCACACCACTCATCACACCACACCACACCATACCACCCTCAAAGCTTACTCATCACACCACACCACACCACACCACCCTCAAAGCTTACTCATCACACCACACCACACCACACCACACTCAAAGCTTACCCATCACACCACACCACACCACACACTCTCAAAGCTTAGTCATCACACCACACTACACCAAACTACCCTCAAAGCTTACTCATCACACCACACCACACCATACCACCCTCAAAGCTTATTCATCACACCACATCACACCACACCACCCTCAAAAGCTTATTCATCACACCACACCACACCATACCACCCTCAAAGCTTATTCATCACACCACATCACACCACACCACCCTGAAAAGCTTACTCATCACACCACACCACACCACACCACCCTCAAAGCTTACTCATCACACCGCACCACACCACACCACCCTCAAAGCTTACTCATCACACAACACCACACCACACACTCTCAAAGCTTACTCATCACACCACCCTAACTTCAAAGCTTACTCATCACACCACACCACACCACACCATACCACATCATCCTCAAAGCTTACTCATCACACCACACCACCCTCAAAGCTTACTCATCACACCACACCACCCTCAAAACTTACTCATCACACCACACCACACCACACCACACCACTCATCACACCACACCACACCATACCACCCTCAAAGCTTACTCATCACACCACACCACACCACACCACCCTCAAAGCTTACTCATCACACCACACCACACCACACCACACTCAAAGCTTACCCATCACACCACACCACACCACACACTCTCAAAGCTTAGTCATCACACCACACTACACCAAACTACCCTCAAAGCTTACTCATCACACCACACCACACCATACCACCCTCAAAGCTTATTCATCACACCACATCACACCACACCACCCTCAAAAGCTTATTCATCACACCACACCACACCATACCACCCTCAAAGCTTATTCATCACACCACATCACACCACACCACCCTGAAAAGCTTACTCATCACACCACACCACACCACACCACCCTCAAAGCTTACTCATCACACCGCACCACACCACACCACCCTCAAAGCTTACTCATCACAGCAGACCTCACCACACACTCTCAAAGCTTACTCATCACACCACCCTACCTTCAAAGCTTACTCATTACACCACACCACACCACACCACACCACACCATACCACATCACCCTCAAAGCTTACTCATCACACCACACCACCCTCAAAGCTTACTCATCACACCACCCTACCTTCAAAGCTTACTCATTACACCACACCACACCACACCACACCACACCATACCACATCACCCTCAAAGCTTACTCATCACACCACACCACCCTCAAAGCTTACTCATTACACCACACCACCTTCAAAGCTTACTCATCACACCACACCACCTTCAAAGCTTACTCATCACACCACACCACACCACACCACTCATCACATCACACCACACCACACCACCCTCAAAGCTTACTCATCACACCACACCACACCACACCACCCTCAAAGGTTACTCATCACACCACACCACACCACACTCAAAGCTTACCCATCACACCACACCACACCACACACTCTCAAAGCTTAGTCATCACACCACACTACACCACACTACCCTCAAAGCTTACTCATCACACCACACCACACCATACCACCCTCAAAGCTTATTCGTCACACCACATCACACCACACCACCTTCAAAAGCTTACTCATCACACCACACCACCCTCAAAGCTTACTCATCACACCACACCACACCACACCACCCTCAAAAGCTTACTCATCACACCACACCACCCTCAAAGCTTACTCATCACACCACACCACACCACACCACCCTCAAAGCTTACTCATCACACCACACCACACCACACCACCCTCAAAGCTTACTCATCACACCACACCACACCACACCACTCATCACATCACACCACACCACACCACCCCCAAAGCTTACTCATCACACCACACCACACCACACCACACCACACCACTCATCACATCACACCACACCACACCACCCCCAAAGCTTACTCATCACACCACACCACACCACACCACACCACCCTCAAAGGTTACTCATAACACCACACCACACCACACCACACTCAAAGCTTACCCATCACACCACACCACACCACACACTCTCAAAGCTTAGTCATCACACCACACTACACCACACTACCCTCAAAGCTTACTCATCACACCACACCACACCATACCACCCTCAAAGCTTATTCATCACAGCACATCACACCACACCACCTTCAAAAGCTTACTCATCACACCACACCACCCTCAAAGCTTACTCATCACACCACACCACACCATACCACCCTCAAAAGCTTACTCATCACACCACACCACACCACCCTCAAAAGCTTACTCATCACACCACACCACCTCAAAGCTTAATCATCATACCACACCACACCACACCACCCTCAAAGCTTAATCATCACACCACACCACACCACACCACCCTCAAAGCTTACTCATCACACCACACCACACCACACCACTCATCACACCACACCACACCATACCACCCTCAAAGCTTACTCATCACACCACACCACACCACACCACCCTCAAAGCTTACTCATCACACCACACCACACTCAAAGCTTACTCATCACACCACACCACACCACTCTCAAAGCTTACTCATCACACCACACCACATCACCCTCAAAGCTTTTTCATCACACCACACCTCCGCACCTCCCACTCCCACATCGGTGCACTGTAAAGCAACATCTGCCTGATAAAACGACATGTTGCATCTGATCTTCCTACTGTCACATCACCTTTGCATCTTAGCTGTTTTGGTATTTCTTGTGAGACATTGACACCTGCTAAGACACGCTGCTACACCTCTCTGTTATAAATATACTGCCACACTACACACTGCCAAACCTCTCATTGCCACACCACACACAGCCACACATCTCACTGTCACATCACGCATTGTCACATCTGATATTGCCACACCTCACACTGCCACGCTACACACTGCCACACCTCACAACTGCAACATGTCACACTGCTACCTCACCCTACCACACCTCACACTGCCACACCTCACACAGCCACCACACTGCTGCGTCTCTCACTAATTACACCTTAAATGCCAATTTTTCTTAAACATTTACACGAACACTTAAAACATCTCTTACTTAAAGGCTTACCACGGCGATTTTTTGAATATTTACAGTACCTGAACACTCACTGGCGTTCATAATTGTACTGTGCACTAAGGGACGTAATGTACACAGATCTGACAGCGTTGTTCCAAAGTTCTTGCTCTCTCCTAACGAGAGGAAAGTCCCTGACACCTTTTCTAAGCGATTTATTTACCGTATTACACCTTACTGTCCTATTCTGTGTTATATAAATCCTCCTAACATTGCCATACTCTGCATAAATAACGTACAAAAGGATATTAACCATCCAAATCCAACAACATACCTCCATCCGTGCTGAAGTTGGTTAAAGAAGCTCCCTGACACCTTTTCCTAAGTGATTTATTTAGGCTATTACCCCTTACTGTCTTACCCAGTGTTATATAAATTCTTCAAACATCGCCATACTCTGCATAAGTAACGTACAAACGGATATTAACCAGCCATATTCAATAATAAATCGCTAAGGAAAAGGTATTAGGGAACTTCCTCCTTCACAGGTTGAAGGAGCTCCCTGACACCTGACACATTTTCCTAAGCGATTTATTTAGTTTATTACACCTTACTGTCCTATTTTGTGTTATAAAAATCCTCCTAACATTGCCATAATCTGCATAAATAATGTACAAAAGGATATTAACCAGCCATATAGAATAATAAATCGCTATGGAAGAGGTGCTAGGGAGCCTCCTTACAACACACGCTCAGGTTCTTGTAGCTCAGAAAAACAGAATGGTCTGGAGTCAACTGGATTACTAGAGTAGTCTCGACCTCGAATGGGGCAAAGGCCGGTTCGTATCCTCGATGGTTAAAGAAGCTCCCTAACACCTCTTCCTTACCGATTTATTTTTTGGATACATATGGCTAATATCGTTTTGTACGTTATTTATGCAGAGTATGGTGATATTGGAATGACTTATATAATACAGAATAGGGTGGCAAAGCGAAATAAGCAAAATAAATCGCTTAGGAAGAGGTGTTAGGGAGTTTGCTTAATGGACAAGGATGCAGGCCTGTCTCAAGGCTCTCATTAACACCTCTTTCTTACCGATTTATTTCTGGACATGGCATACTAGGATTCCTTTGTATGGTCTATATGCAAAATAATATCGCTGTTAGAATGCGGTAGGTAACATAAAAGTGAAAATTAACGTGCATTTTGTCAATAAATCCCCAATGAAAAGATGTTAGGGATAGTCTTAACCTTCCTACGCCATTCGGGGTGAGATTGACCCCCAAAAAATTTTAATAAGATACCATTTAGCCTCTTACTGTATATTTTTTTTTAGGGATCTGACCATTCAGGAATGTGTTTGTACTTGGCCCGTTTATAGGCCAGGGCTCTTGTTTGGTGAGCCACAGCTCGCAAATGGAAGTATTTTTTTTCCCCTGCGGAGAACATATTTTACGTGCAAGTCGCCTTTTGGCGAGGAGAAAATACATCCACTTCAAAACCCAGTAAACTACAAAATAAGTAAATCTCACTTAAATGAACAAAAAAGCACATTGTGATAGATTATTGAGTCTTTCCTTGTCGCCATTGTGAATGTTTAAAAACAGACTGACGAACGATGCCGAGCGTACCCGAACTAAAGCCCGAACGTTCCCGAGATGGTTTGTTTACAAACAGAAGTATGTGCTCGCTCGAGAAAGAAAGTTTGCATAAGTTTTGTGTGTGTGTGTGTGTTAATTTTCCTATCAATATGATACGTCACAATCATGCACAGTTCCATACAGTCATCAGCAGTCACACAAAGTGGTAATACAGTTATATTTGACTGCCTAATGTTGATCATTTCTGATTATGTAAATAATTCAAAAGGTGTCAGTCATGGCAATGGTGAGAGTTTACATAACCTGTGAACAAATTGATTCCAGGCTCCTGTTGGTGTCCTGACGTTCCAGAAGACACCTTCTCGAATTCCTTAATTCCACCTGACTGGAGAAGGAATGGATACTCTGCATTATGTTCCAGAGCTGATGGGGACTGCCTAATGAATTCCATCTCGATGTTCTTATGTGGAAATGAATCATTAGTTGATACATTCAGGGAAGCAGTTGCAGCTGAACTCACATTTGAGTCAGAACAGTATTCTCTTCATCGCCAACTGACAAACACAAACAATTCCATTGCGCTGCACACACTGACAGACACCGGGCTCACAGATCTCTCAGATACTGCCAATGTGATAAGGTGGAAAAAAAAATGTGAAAGGGAGCTGGTGTTCAGTGATTCATTTGTGGGCAGCCAGTACTCTGTGTCAAACACAGCGTCTTTTCAGATGTTCCCCATTATGCTAGAGAGCTGTACAATATTACAATCCAAACTGCATATACAACAGAATCAAAATTCTCTGCTGTACAGAGAAACACGAAATCACCGTATTGTGGAGTTTTACACACCTGGTGTTTTTTTTGTGTGGAAGAAAGAACCAAAGGCCAAGAGCCCGCAAAATTGTTTCTTCCAAGAGAAAAACAAAATACAAGAGAGAGAGCCAAATTCAAAATCCGATCATTTCGAGATGCCTGGACACACTGCGTTTGAAAGACTGGAGATCATAGGAAACAGGAAATACAGATAGAGGGAGACAGTTCCAGAGTTGACCTGTTGCATAAATGAAGGACTGGGAGTAATGGTTAACTCTTGCATTAGAGAGTTGGACAGAAAAGGGATGAGAGTTTGCTGCTAGACGGGTGCTACGCATCCATCATAGAGGTGGAGGAATGCATGCAGACAGTACAGAGGAGCATTGACCATTGAAGTAGTGACAGAAAAGAGATAAAGATGCAAAAGTGCGGCGAAGAGACAGAGGTTGAAGGGAGTCAGTAAGAGGAGGAGAGTTAATGAGAAGAAAAGCCTTTGACTCCACCCTATTGAGAAGAGCTGTATGTGGGGAGCCTCCCCACACATGAGAATTGTACTCCACACAGGGGAGGATAAAACCTCTGTATAGAGTCAACAATTATGCAGGGGTAAAGAAAGAACAGAGTCGGCATAGCACACCTAATCTCTTGGAAGCAGATTTTACAAGAGATGTAATATGATCTTTGCAAGATAAGTCCCGAGTAAATGAAACCCCAAGCATGTTCAAGGATGATGCAAGATTAAGCTGAATATTATTAAACATTAGTGGGTATACCTTTGGAAGATTCTGTCGGGTTGATAAATGTAAAAACTGAGTTTTTGATGCATTAAAAATAACCAGATTATTTTTTCCCCAGTCAGAGATACGAGCCAAGTCAGACATTAGGTGTGCCATAGCTCCATCCCTTGTTTGCTGAAGTAACTGCTGAGATGGACGTTGTGGAAACCGAATGGAAAGGTGAAGGGTGGAGTCATCAGCGTATGAGTGGATAGGGTTGGATGTACAGCTCTAGAAGGTCATTGATGCTGTGCCCCTCGTTGAGATGTGTAACCCCAAAGACGAGTAACAATCCCACAAAAGCACTACAGAAAAGGTGCATTATATTTCGACCCAAGACCAATCTAGTCATTCTATTCCTCCCAAAACACAATCAAAGAAACCACATGGACTTAAAATGGGAAACATTAGACACTATCTCACAACTCCTTCACAAAAACCAGACGGACCAGTTGATGACATGGCTAATACTAATGTTTCACAGTCTTCAAAACGCCCATCAGACCATGAGGTAGATATCCCAAAGAAAAAGGCGATCATGACACATACTCCAGTAAAGAAAGTTACCACTGTTACAGGAAGAAGAGTCAGGTCAAAGTGGTTGACAAGCTTTTCGTGGTTGGATTTCTTTTCTAACAAAAATGGGGAAGATGTTTTGCTGTGCAAATACTGTAAATGTGCTGGGGAAAGAGTTGCAGGGAAGACAGATTTTACCACGGGCAACACACAGTTCAAGCTGGATAGTATTAAAAAGCATAATTCCTCCAATCATCATAGGGCAGCACAAAGTGTATACATAAACAGACATAAAAATCCAATTGTGATGGTTGCAGACAAGATGAAAACCAAAGTTGAAGAAGATCTCATGATAAAATTTAACACAGCTTACACAACTGCAAAATTGGAGCTGCCGTTCACAGACTTTAAGCCATTAGTGCAGACTCATGTGAAAAGTGGAATGAAGATAAGTAGCTGGTACGCCAATGACTTAAAATGCGCAGAATTTATTGCAGCTATTGTTGATGAAGTCCATACAGGTCTGGCTCAGAAAATCAGGGACTCCCCGTATGTTGCTCTGATGATAGATGGTGTTGCCGACGAGGGAGTGATGGAAAATGAAGGGATTTGTCTTCGAATCCTTGTGGAGGGATTTAGCACAAATGTGTTTGTAACATTAGTTCCATTAAAGCATGCAAATGCTCAAGGATTGGTTGATGCAATTTATACAGCACTGGATAACATTGGCCTCAACAAGGAAATTTTTAGTGACAAGCTTGTTTGCTTTACAGCAGATGAGGCCTCAGTAAATATGGAGCATAAAAATGGAGTGCAGGCCATACTGAAAACAACATATCTCTTTCTAATCAATTTCTGGTGCATGCCACACAGACTCGAGTTATGTGTATACCAAGTCTTGAAGAAAGAGAACTGCCCCAAAGCTGTGGAAATAATTGACATGGTGGACCTAATCTACAAGACATATCATTTCAGTCCAAAATCTAGGCGTGAACCTAAATCTATCACTAAAGAACTGAAATTAGTAAATGTGAGAATGCCCACATGGGTGAAAGGGACAGGATGGGTCCCACGTGTTCACAAGGCCCTTGGGGTGCTATTGCTGACACCTGGACAATTTTCAGCTGTTGTAACCCACATGCAACACCTGGCAGCCTCGCATCAAGGTGCTGACATACAAGGCAGGGCTAAGATGATCCTCAAGGTTGTTCGAAAGGGGGACTTCATTCTATTTGCACATGCAATGCTTGCTGTCTATGATCAACTCAAAGTTACATTGCCACTGGTATCTGCACTGCTGCAAACTACGATAACTTCAGTCCGCCTTCTGTCCACTCAACCTGGCCCAAACTATGTTAGAGCCAAAACACAGTTTGAATCAACATCTGAAACCTTCCATGGTGTGTCCATCAGGAAACCGACTGAGGCGTCTGCTTCTGACAGCTCAGCAATCAAGAAATTGATGGACTGCACCATCCAGGCCCTTGAACAAAGGTTCACTAATATTGTTTCAGGAAGTCCAGAAATTTCATGTCTCGGTATGTCCAGATGCAGCGAACGCCATGGCCTGCCTTTGTCGCTGTGGCGGGGGGAACACAACCTGGCCGCACTATGGGGTGGTACTACTACTCTGCGGCCAGGTTGTGTTAGGAAGAATACTGCCACCGTATTCCCTGCGTGTCGTAAAAGGCGACTAAAAGGGGCGGGGTGAGGGGACTAGGGACCCCCTTCTCTGTATTTTAGTTCCTAAAAAGAGACAGGCCAGAGAAAGGGATGGGGGATGGAGTTATCCCCGTACCCTGAAGATTGGGTCTATGAATATGCTTGGATGTAGTACAATTGAGGCTAAAAGGGAGGAGATTGGGAGAATGTTTGTGAGAAGAAAGTTGGATGTGTTAGCTTTGAGTGAAACGAAGATGAAAGGGAAGGGGGAATCTATGTTTGGAAGTGTGAATGGAAGATTGTCAGGTGTTGATAGAGGAAGGGCAAGAGAAGGTGTGGCCTTGTTAGTGAGTCCGGAAGTACAGCAGTGTGTGATTGAATGGAAGGAGGTGTCATCGAGACTGATGTGGGTGAAAGCGAAATTTGAACGTGAGTTGTGGGTGTTTGTGAGTGCATATGGGCCTGGTAGTGAAAGGGATGAACAAGAGAGGGAGTCTTTCTGGAATGATGTTGATGAGTGTCTGCAGAGTTTTGGAGCGAATGTGAATGTGGTAATGATGGGAGATGTGAATGCTAGAGTGGGAAATGTAGCAGTTGAAGGCGTAGTTGGTATGCATGGTGTGCCTGGAAGAAATGAAAATGGGGAACGAATGATAGCGATGTGTGTTGAGCGAGAGATGGTGATTGGGAATACGCTGTTTGAGAAGAAAGATACCGTATTTATAAGTATACATGGGTGAGACAGGAGGGTGGAAGGGTTGTTGATAGAGCCTTGATGGACTATGTGGTTGTGTCTAGGAATGTAATAGGAAGATTGTTGGATGTGAGAGTTCTGAGAGGGGAGGGTGGAGGTATGTCTGACCACTACCTGGTGGAGGGAAAGTTAAGAGTAGGTAAGAGATGGGTGAGAGCTAGGAGGGTTAGGTGTGGCAGGGAGGTTTTGAAAGTGAGTGAGTTGGATAAAAGAGAGAAAAAGATAGTCTATCAGGAGAAATTGAAAGATGAGTGGAACGCAGTGAAAGATCGGGAAAATGGCAGCGTGGAGGAGGAATGGCAGTTGTTTAAGAGTGCTGTGGTGGGGCATGCAGAAGAGGTGTGTGGTGCGAGACGTGTGGGTGGTGGTGTAAGAAAAGGAAGTGAATGGTGGTGCGAGGAAGTAAGTATGGCTGTGGCTGAGAAGAGACGTGCATATGAAGTGTGGCTGCAGAGAAAGGATGAAATGTCGTATGAAAGGTATAAGGAAAAGAGGAATAGAGCGAGAAGGGCTGTGCGTGATGCTAAAGTGGCAGCAGATGAGAGGTGGGGTAGGCGGCTGACAGAGAATTTTCAACAGAATAAGAAAATGTTTTGGAAGGAGGTGAAAAGGGTGTGAAAGGGAGAGTCTGGGAAGGAAGAACGAGTAAAAGCAGAGGATGGAAGGATGTTAATTGAGATGGATGCAGTAAGGAAGAGATGGGCAGAGTATTTTGAAAGATTGTTAAATGTAGAGGAGGAAAGGGTGGCTGAGATTGTGGCAGATAGAAGGGTGCAAGGAATAAATGTGTTGGGAGAGTTGAATGATTCTTTGATCACGAAGGAGGAAGTGGAGAAGGCAGTAAAGGAGATGAAAACAGGGAAAGCTGCAGGTATGGATGGGTGTGCTGTGGAATGCCTGAAGGGTGGTGGAGTGACTATTGTTGACTGGTTAGTAAGATTATTGAATGTGTGCTTTGAGAAAGGTATGGTGCCAATTGACTGGGCAAGTGCTTGTGTGGTCCCGTTGTATAAAGGCAAGGGTGATAAGTATGAATGTACTAGCTTTAGGGGTATAAGTCTGTTGAGTGTTGTAGGTAAAGTGTATGGTAGAGTGTTAATTATGAGAGTTAGAGAGGGTACAGAGGGAGTGATTAGTGATGAGCAGTGTGGCTTTAGGAGAGGGAGGGGATGCGTTGATCAGGTGTTTACTGTGAGACAAGTGTGTGAAAAGTATTTAGCGAAAGGCAAGGATGTGTTTTGGGCATTTATGGATTTAGAGAAAGCATATGATAGAATTGATAGGGAGGCTTTGTGGACTGTTTTAAGATTGTATGGACTTGATGGTAGGTTACTAAAAGGGGTGAAAAGTTTTTATGTAAATAGTAGAGCGTGTGTAAGAGTGGGAAATACTGTGAGTGATTGGTTTCCCGTGAGAGTGGGGCTGCGACAGGGATGTGTGATGTCTCCTTGATTGTTTAATATTTACATGGATGGTGTTGTAAGGGAGGTGAATGCAAGAGTTTTAGGTGGTCTGAGTCTGGTAAATGTTGATGAAGGAGAGTGGAATCTGAAGCAGCTGCTGTTTGCAGATGATACTGCACTGGTGACTGATTCAGAGGAGAGATTGAGACAGTTGGTAGAGGAGTTTGGAAGGGTGTGTGAAAGGAGAAAATTGAAAGTAAATGAGAATAAGAGTAAAGTGATGAAGTGTACGAGGTTGATAGATGGTAGGGGGATGAATATAGTTTTGAATGGTGAGTTGCTTGAGGAGGTAGATTGTTTTAAATATCTAGGGTCACATGTTGCTGTGGATGGAAGAATAGATGCAGAAGTGAAGTTTAGAATAAATGAAGTAGGAAAGGTGCTGGGAGGAATGAAAAAAGTGTTTAAATGTCGTTCGCTTAGAATGGATGTAAAGAGAAGGCTGTATGAGGGTGTTGTGGTACCGACTGCATTATATGGGGCTGAAACATGGAATATGGGTGTAGCAGAGAGGAAAAGTTTGAATGTAATGGAGATGAGATGTCTGAGGAGTATGTGTGGAGTGACGCGTATGGATCGAGTGCGAAATGATGAAGTGCGAAGGAGAACTGGAGTTGTTCGGGAGATGGCTGGTAGAGTTGAGCAGAGGGTGTTGCAATGGTTTGGGCATATGGAGAGAATGGATAATGAGTGATTGGTCAAAAAGATAACTAGATCTGATGTGAGAGGTGTAAGACTGAGAGGAAGACCACGAATAGGATGGATGGACAGTGTGAAGAGAGTGCTGGATGCGAGAGGGATGTCTGTTGAGCAAGGAAGAGTGGCTGTGCGTGACAGAAATAAATGGAGAGAAATTGTAAATTAATAAGTGATGACGCAGCCCTGAGGGGATATTCTCCCGCATTTGGTCTGATCAGCTAGTCAGATCAGGTGCGGGTAAGGGGATGGGTCTGTTATGATGTGGCAGGGGTAAACCAGTTCTGCTGTCGGGCCCTGCTGTGGATGTCACTGATTGCATTGCGCAGTTGACCCTTGTGTGGTGTGATGCGGTGAGGATCTGTCCGTTCTCCCCTTTGGGGCTAAGATGCGAATGAATGTGTTTGAATGGATGAGTAAATGGAGAGTGAGTCGTCCTGTCTCGGCTACCTCCCTTTCCTTGGGGGAAGCAGCCTAGGTATATAGATAGATAGATTATAACAGACAAGTAACCCAAAGACATGCAGCAGCCGGCTGAGTATGGAAAAGACCAACTTAGGTTACTATTAGAACATTTCAAAGAGCTTTAGAGCAGGAAATTATGTGATTTTGAAGTCACACTAACTGGGTATCATCATTTAAATGTTCTGGTGGTAAATAAATTCTCTCATCTTGACCAAATC
The DNA here is from genome assembly GCF_032717465.1 of Coenobita brevimanus. NCBI lineage: Eukaryota > Metazoa > Arthropoda > Malacostraca > Decapoda > Coenobitidae > Coenobita > Coenobita brevimanus. Next base: position 9,613,768 of record NC_137039.1, read on the forward strand.
ACACAGTGGGGCACATTACTTAAGAGGGAGCCATACAAGACCCAGTTCCAGAATGTATTGCTAGTAGTCTCCATCATGTTGGCAATACCAGTGTACAGTGCTGAATGCGAAAGAATCATCTCTGCCCAGAACAGAATAAAATCAGATGAGCGAAGTTGTTTGGGCACGCATACAGTTAATCAGCTCATTCAAATATGGTATCAACCTCAGGTCCACCACTTGAATCCTGGGATTCCGAACTAGCTGCAAGAAAGTGGCTGTCATGGCCCAAGTGAGCAAAACAAATGAGATGGGACTATACATCATGGCCGACTCAAGATCTTTGGTGTACTATACTCATGGAAGATTCTCTCTGAATTATGTTGTAGTATGTTACAGTACATGAACAGTTTGTTTCAGTGTGTTCATTATTTTTTTCATTTTCATTATTTTATTTACCGGTATATATTTTAGAAACTCAAAGATGATTTCAGATCTTTTCCAGTTTAGTCAATTTTTTTTTTTTACATACTTAGTTTAAGTTTAAAATGCTACGATATTTCATTGTTTTATTGATATTTTATATTGTTTTTGTTTTTGTTTTATATTTTAGTTTTGCTGTTGCATATGCATTCCAAATTATTTTGTACATATAGTATTGGCAGTGGTTATTATTTTATTCCAGATGAAATGGAGAAGACAGTAGATTTTTTTATCTAGTCATTTTTTTTTTTTTTATTCTGAGATAGTTTAGGTATAAAATGCTGCGATATTTCATTGCATTTAATTTTATTATGTTTTTGTTTTAGTTTCTCATTTTAGTTTTGCTGTTCCATAAGAACTCCAAATTACTTTGTAGTATTAGCCAGTAGTTCATTGTTTTAGTTTAGATTAAATGAGATGTTTTTGTTTTCATTGTGCAATAAAAGGGGTTTTGTTATTTAAATTATTTCTTCAAGTTCTTTTTATGTCATAAAAGACTTTGTAGTAACTTGTAGAGAAGTTATATATATATATATATATATATATATATATATATATATATATATATATATATATATATATATATATATATATATATATATATATATATATATATATATATATATATATATATATATATATATATATATATATATATATATATATATATATAAACTTGTGGACGAGCGGTTGTTATACTTGAGTAGTTTTGTATGTAGATAATCTTCGTTCTCATTTGTCATGCAATGACTGGAGAGGTAAAGAATAGTATGGGACTATTTTTATTTGTCTTGGAAATATTAACAGTCTCACACACACGAGTGACGTACAAGTAGAGTCCCGCCTGCTACCTCTTGTCTTGCTCTCTCTCTCTCTCTCTTCCATGTTGCTAAGCCCTTCTCCCTACTACCTGCCTGTTCTATGTCCTGTCTCCTTCTGCCTCTCTGCTTCCTAAATTCTGGTGAAACTTGGGTCGTGTCACGTGTGTTACACTGTGGTTGGAAAGTTCCAGAAACCTGTGTGTGAGTATGTGTGTATGTCACTAGGCTTTGTTTGCCTGCTATCTCACTGACACACTACCTACATCATCCCCTGACGTTGCTACTTCCTATGTACCGTCAACATTTCCTCAGTTAACTTGCAAGATCATTTCCCTTTCCCAGGCTTGCATGGAGCTGTCTATCTATCTATTTATCTATCTATCTATTATGATTTGTAATTATAATATGGACTCATAACATTGCTCGGCCACGCCGCTGAAGGTCCTCCGACAGCAATCATCATTGACATATGCTAATCTATTTGTACATAATATTGATTATATTATTATACACACACACAATATTCATAGTAAATTGCAATGATCTAGTAATAATACATTTTAAACAAGTTGTAAACATATTTGAATAAATGCAGTGGTTGTTGTATGACATTTTGTAAGATGTGTATGTATAACAGACATACGCATATAATTGTGCAATGGTAATACTGCTAGGTTATTACATTACATATTGAGTTATCCCTTTAGTAATGTCTAATATTTCACCTAACTTGTAAGATGATTCTGGTAATACAGAATTGTGGTATAATTGTATGACTTTACATAATATTGTAGTAATATTGTGGTAATACATAATTGTAACATTTTATGAATTGTTACATAATATTGTGGTAATGCATAATATGTTGGCCTTATAATTGTAGTTACATTTTGTTAATGCAACTGTTACATAATTGTTACATATTGTTTGTAGTTACATAATTGTAGTTAAAGTTACATAAAAGTTACATCTTGTTAATGCAACTGTTACATAATTGTTGCATATTGTTTGTAGTTACATAACTGTAGTTAAAGTTACATAAAAGTTACATCTTGTTAATGCAACTGTTATATAATTGTTACATATTGTTTGTAGTTACATAATTGTAGTTAATGTTACATAAAAGTTACATCTTGTTAATGCAACTGTTACATAATTGTTACATATTGTTTGTAGTTACATAATTGTAGCAAGTGTAATATAATGCAATCGTTTGTCATTACATAATTGTTACATATCGTTTGTAGTTACATAATTGTAATTATTGCAGTCCTGACATAGAATCCGGTCATGCTGCGGTCGATGATATGATGTGCCATGCCACTAGCTTGTGGAGACAACAATTTGCTTTTTTGTTTGTAGTTTATGTGGTATTTTGGCATTTGTAGTAACACTTACGCTTATTTTCATTTGTTTGTTATGTGATCTTACTATATTTCTTTTTTTTTTTTTTTTTATGTATTGAATTTCTATAGTTTGTTTTTCTTCGTTTGTCTACGCTTTTTCTGCGTTGTTCATGGTTGCATAATTGCTGGCTAAATCCCTTAGGACCCTTTTTTAAGGTTTAGTTTATATTGCACAGATATTACTGAAAATGATATTATATAGCCCCATATTATGTTATTTTATATAAAAAAAATATATATACACTATATACAGTATTAACTATATACACTGACTTGTTCTGCACTTGTACCTATCGTGGCCAATATATGTGTCAGCACTGTGTGGAAATCATTGTCTTCACGATTGTGTTGAAGATGTTCATTCTTGCTAACGTCGTTTTTGTTGGCCTTTTTTTTTTCTGGTTTTCCTTGTAACTTAATTTATCTGTTTCCACTAGGTAGCTTTAATTAATGTTTAATACAGTCTTTTTTAATCGCTCACTGAGTAAATGTGATGGTATATTTTCTTTATTACTTTGTAGATGTTATAATGTATAGCTGTATGTATGAAACACGTATTTTATGTAGGTATAAATGGTAACACTCGATGGTAGTAAATAAATGCTATAATAAATGAATGAATATATACGGTGTAGAATATTGTTGGTGATTATTTAGTCTTTGAGTTATGCAGATAACTGAAGTAAGTATGTGTACGTAAGTTGTAACTACTGTATACAGCACGTTTTATATGTTTGTGCAAAATGTGTTGTCTATCACTGTGTATCGTATAGATGATGTAAATATGTAACTCACTAATTTTTACCGTGGTGGGAATGGTGTGAGTGGTGTTGCACGTGGTGATAGCGTTGTCCTTCACGGGGTGATTGACGTGTTGTGGGGTGTCAGACACACGTTGATACGTATGGTGATGTCGACTTCCCACACTGGTAGCTGTGGTGAGTAAATGAGTAGCGATGAGTAACTTGAGTGAAGATGAGTGAGTAAGATGGGTTGTGAATATGGACTTGGTATTTGCTTCGTCGTCTTGACCTCTTCACTCCTGCGTCAGCGGTGGAGGTTGGGTGGATGTAGCAGAGAGAGGAGGGTGAGGTCTGGTGGTTGTGAGTTGTGAGTCGTGTCTCACTCTTCGTTTGTTTGTTTTGTTTTTCTTTCTCGATGTTTTCTCGGTCCTTTTCTCTTGTGATTTACTCGTTGTGGGATGAAGACTGCCGCTACTTGTAGGAGCATGTAGAAGATTAAACAGACGACTTGTGGAGTTGTTACTTGTAGTTGATTGTAGATGGTTGTAGTTCGTTGGTTCGTAGTAGAAATTGCAAGATTGTTTGTATCAGTATTTTGTTAAACTACTTGCAAGGCGTCCTGTGACCTCTTCACCTCTACATCAGCGTGATGATCATTGAGACGGAGGGGGGGTTGGAGAGAATACTGTCAGGAGCTGGTTGTGAGTTGTTGGTTGTGAGAGGGCTTTTTTTTTTTTTCACTCTTCATAATGAAGAATCAATTGTACACTCGTGGGCTTGTATTTTGTAGGAATTCATTGTAGAACTGAAGCTAATCTTGTAGAGTGTCTCCTGCTTTTGTAGAAATTCACTGTTGATTCGAAGACGAGGTCCGTACTTTCGCTGACCACCAAATGTCTTAAACGACTTTGTAGTAACTTGTAGAGAAGTTTTGTAAATTAGTTATATATATATTGAACTTGTGGACGAGCGGTTGTTATACTTGAGTAGCTTTGTAAGTAGAAAATCTTCGTTCCCATTTGTCATGCAATGACAGGAGAGGTAAAGAATAGTATGGGACTATTTTTATTTGTCTTGGAAATATTAACAAAGTCTCTCACACACGAGTGAAGTATAGAGTCCCGCTAGCTACCTCCCTGTCTCTCTCTCTCTCTCTCTCTCTCTCTCTCTCTCTCTCTCTTCCATGTTGCTAAGCCCTTCTCCCTACTACCTGCCTGTTCTATGTCCTGTCTCCTTCTGCCTCTCTGCTTCCTAAATTCTGGTGAAACAGGGGTCGTGTCACGTGTGTTACACTGTGGTTGGAAAGTTCCAGAAACCTGTGTGTGAGTATGTGTGTATGTCACTAGGCTTTGTTCGCCTGCTATCTCGCTGACACACTACCTACATCATCCCCTGACGTTGCTACTTCCTATGTATCGTCAACATTTCCTCAGTTAACTTGCAAGATCATTTCCCTTTCCCAGGCTTGCATGGAGCTGTCTATCTATCTATTTATCTATCTATCTATTATGATTTGTAATTATAATATGGACTCATAACAGTTACATGTTATATACTGTACCTTGTTGCCACCATTAATAATCAACAATACACAAGCAACAAACCCCATTAAATGATTCGAATCATCACAATGTGTAAATAAATAAAGATATTCAGTGCTAATAAAATATTTTGGCTCGTGGTCAGTTTGGCTACTAAAGATTTATTTGGCTTGTAAATCTGAAAAAAATTAGGAGCCAAATGGCTCGCATCCATCAGCAGTTAGCAAGAGCCCTGTAGGTATACAAAGATTGAAAAAAAATAATAATAATATAATTTAGGAGTGACAAGGCAGCAAACTTCACTGGGGTCGTCTGGTAGCCTACCTTACCTAGCATTCCGTGTAACATTTTTCTTTTTTTTCAGATTCTAGATATTATTGACCATGCCACTGCCTGTTGAGCTATTCTACAGTCGGGGGGGGGGGATTGGAGAAGATCCTCCCATTTCTGATAATGATATTGACACTTGCTGTGATTTATCTCATGATAATGACTGAGATACACACTCCCGCGGAATGTGAGATACACCCCCCTGCAGAATCCCCCCCCGCTAAGACAGAGCCACCACCTAACCCTCACCCCAGAAAGACACCACGGTGGAGCAGGTAAATGAGACACTGGGTCCGAGCGAGACAGGCCCCGGGACGTCACTGCCCTACGACCCTCTTGCCCTCAACATGACCAACACCACCTTCACAGTAATGGCAAAGTGTATCTCGGCCAGACCAGCCTTCGCCAGAATCAGGGTGGGGCTTGTCTTAGCAGTCCCAAACAGCACCGTGACATTGGCCACTGTCCATGTCAGGGAAGGATCAGCCACTGTACGTCCTTCTGCTGTTGCCCCCTGCAGCACTGCGATATCGGCCACCGTCCGTTTCGAGGAAGGATCGGTCACCCTACATCCTTCTACTGTCGTCCCCTGCAGCACCGCGACATCAGCCACCGTCCATTTCAGGGAAGGGTCAACCACCATATACCCTTCTGCTACAGCCATCCCTGGAACCAGCCTCGCGGGAGCAGCCACCATACGTCCTGGGTTGGACGTTTTGGCCACCGTACACACATCGGCTGGTGTACCAGAGGGAGGCGGAGCATCAGCATCAGCCAGAGTCCGTGCCGGGGAAGGGTCGGCCACTGTACACCCTTCATCCATCTCCTCTTCCTCCTTCGGGAGCAGCACCACAGCATCGGCCACCATCTGTGCCGGGGAAGGGTCAGCCACAATACGACCATCTGCTGCTCCCTTTAGGAGCTGTGGAACCGCGACATTGGCCACCGTCTGTGTCGGGTTAGGGTCAGCCACTGTATGTCCCTCATCCGCAGCCTCTAGGGCTTCCTCATTGGAGGGAGTTCCCAGCCCGGATCTCCCTCCACCCGGAGGCTGTGTGGGCCAATCTCCCCACTCTCTCTCCCATTGTGGTGCACAGGAGGAGGCGCTGTTCGAGGAGTGGTGGCAGGGCCCGATTGTGGAAGGGGGGATCTATGCCCTACAAATCTACCCTGTGTGACGCCTGGACCTGACTGACCACCTGACAGGGAAGCCACAATCAGCTTCTGACGGCATCCCAGCCCCGTGATGACTGCAGTCCCCAACCTCCCAGGGACACCCCCTGGACCCCAGGGTGGGATCTCCCAGGCTCCTCCTGGCGACGGCCCTCCGCCCAGAGCAGGAAAAACCAGGAATGACTCCTGGCTCTGTTTGGCCCCAGTCCTGAGGGCCACTCACCACGTCAAGGCTCTGACAGGAAGGAGCCTCCCTGCACCCCCGACCAGGACAGTGCCTAGGTCACATCGCCCCCAGTAGTGGTTCCATGTCTCCTACGGGAAGACACATCCTCGGGCCATCCTCCCACGCCCAGGCGCTCTCTCTACTAAGACCCAGGTTTCAGCAGCCCAAGGAACTCTCTAGTGAAGTCGTGTCCATCAAGAACCACAGACTAACTGAACTAGCATAACCTACCTAGAATCGCGAACAGTGTTACAGTGAAGGCATTAGGGAACGTATCTGCCAGTGAAATACGCTATCATACGGTGCGAACTACCTAAGTACAGAAACTAGGGACAGAACAAGGACTGTGAGAGAAAGAACCCTATGGACTCTATCTCTAAACCTTATGTATTAATGATATGTCATATGGACTGATTGTAATCACATTGTATATGTATTGTGCATTAAATACCATCACTAGCAAGCCTGTCTCTGTATGCAAGCCATGTATTTCATATCATTGTATGTATATTGTAAGGGAGTGAAACTAAGGCAATATATAACCCGCCCCGTCCCGTCAACGTATGGGTACGTTGCAACGATTTGCATTTGCCAGTCCCGGCGACGTACCAGTACATTGTGCATTTGCAATTTGCATAATTTCGACAATTTTCAAATTTCACGCTTGATTTGCTGTACATACCCTCGCATAACCTTCCCCTACCTGCCACCAGGCGGGGACACTCGGCGACCCCGCGCGACCCGCGCTAGCCCACCACTCGTCCACTCACCTGGTAGCCACGGTCCTGCTCAGACATGGCTAAGAGAGGTCTCTCTATCTATCTATCTATCTATATACCTAGGCTGCTTCCCCCAAGGAAAGGGAGGTAGCCGAGACAGGACGACTCACTCTCCATTTACTCATCCATTCAAACACATTCATTCGCATCTTAGCCCCAAAGGGGAGAACGGACAGATCCTCACCGCACCACACCGCACAAGGGTCAACTGCGCAATGCGATCAGTGACATCCGCAGCAGGGCCCGACAGCAGAACTGGTTTACCCCTGCCACATCATAATAGACCCATCCCCTTACCCGCACCTGACCTGACTAGCTGATCAGACCAAATGCGGGAGAATATCCCCTCAGGGCTGCGTCATCATTTATTCATTCACAATTTCTCTCCATTTATTTCTGTCACGCACAGCCACTCTTCCTTGCTCAACAGACATCCCTCTCGCATCCAGCGCTCTCTTCACACTGTCCATCCATCCTATTCATGGTCTTCCTCTCAGCCTTACACCTCTCACATCAGATCTAGTTATCTTTTTCACCAATCGCTCATTATCCATTCTCTCCATATGCCCAAACCATTGCAACACCCTCTGCTCAACTCTACCAGCCATCTCCCGAACAACTCCAGTTCTCCTTCGCACTTCATCATTTCGCACTCGATCCATACGCGTCACTCCACACATACTCCTCAGACATCTCATCTCCATTACATTCAAACTTTTCCTCTCTGCTACACCCATATTCCATGTTTCAGCCCCATATAATGCAGTCGGTACCACAACACCCTCATACAGCCTTCTCTTTACATCCATTCTAAGCGAACGACATTTAAACACTTTTTTCATTCCTCCCAGCACCTTTCCTACTTCATTTATTCTAAACTTCACTTCTGCATCTATTCTTCCATCCACAGCAACATGTGACCCTAGATATTTAAAACAATCTACCTCCTCAAGCAACTCACCATTCAAAACTATATTCATCCCCCTACCATCTATCAACCTCGTACACTTCATCACTTTACTCTTATTCTCATTTACTTTCAATTTTCTCCTTTCACACACCCTTCCAAATTCCTCTACCAACTGTCTCAATCTCTCCTCTGAATCAGAGGTCTCTCAGACAGCGAAATTCAAGTCGCCCTGGACACCTTTACCGGCGACAGTGATTCCCCACTGGACGACGAGGATATGGACAAGGATTATGTGCAGCCAGAGGAGGAAGAAACCACCAGCAGTGACGAGGAAGTTCCGTCTCCCAGGAAGCGGCAGTATGTGACTTACCGTGCTGCTAGAGAGGGTCAGCAGGCAAAGAAGGCACGTGCAATATCCTATCCCTATCCCCAGCGTGATTTGGAACCAGAATTCGAGGACGAGGACGAGGATGAGGACGATGACGGAGCCGTGGGACGTGCTGCCACGTGGTATGGACGGGAGGTGATTACACATCGTGGCCCAGAGCGCACACCACGTCGTATGAGCAGGTATGGGCCTAGCATTTTGTTTGGGGAGCTAGGAAGTCAAGTGGAGGGAGTGGGGAGTGAAAGGGAAAGTCCTGGGATTAGGGAAAGTGAGAGTGACGTGAGTGAGTCATTGCTCTCCCTACGTAGTGTGAGGCGGCGTAGTGGATCACGTGGGCCAGTGCGGGTGCGTTCCTTATCACGTGGGGTTGTGAGGGAGGGGGAAGGTGGGGAGGAACCACTCCAAAGCACGTCTTATGCTCCCCAATATCCCCTAACACGTGGTCGAGCTAGGGTGCGTGAGAAAGCACGTGGTGTTGTAATGGAGGGGGAAGGTGGGGAGGAACCACTCCCCAGCATGTCTTCTGCTCCCCAATATTCCCCTATTTCATCCCCACAGCCCCCTAATGTTCCTCAAGGCCGTAAGGGAAAGGGAAAGGGTAAAGGCAGAGGGAAGAGGAGTGACAGTGGGGAAGCCCTCCGCACTCCTTCTCCCCCACCTCCCCAACCAGGATCTCCTCCCCACCCAGACAAAGGCGGTGATGGGGATGATGGGGACGAGGGATTTGTGTCGTGGGATTGGGAGGATGGGAGTGATTTTTCTCCCCTCATTCACCCCTTCACTGAGCAGGGGCGATCTGGCTGCATTGCTCCAGGAATTCACCGTAATTCCACCAGGTTGGATTTTTTCCACCTGTTTTTCAGTGAGGCATTTGTTGATCAGATTGTATACCAAACAAACCTGTTTGCAAGCGCCCAGCACCTAGAGAGTGAAAGATTGGGAACAAGGAGTAGGCATTCTATGATCTATGATTACCCTGTCTCCCTTCCAGAAATGTTCTTATTTTTTGCCCTGGTCCTTTTGATGGGTATTATAAGAAAGAATAGAATTCCTGCTTACTGGACTAGGGACCCTGTTATGTTTACCCCCATATTTGGTCAAGTGATGAGCCGTAATCGGTTTCAACAAATTCTAAGTCGCCTCCATTTCTATGATGCTCATGACCCTGCAAATGCAAACAACACTGATAAAATGAGGCGAATTAGGTTGGTCTTTGATCACCTCAGGCAAACCTTTCGTTCCTCATTCTATCCCTATAGAGACCTCGTCATAGACGAGAGTCTCGTGTTGTGGAGAGGCAATATTTCATTCAGACAGTATATACCCAGCAAAAGGCACCGTTTTGGGTTCAAGATCTTTGTTATGTGTGACTGTAGGACTGGATACGTGCAAGACATAGTCTTGTACACCGGTGCACAGACAGACATAATAGAAGATCGAAGTATTGGACTGTCGGGAGCAGTGGTAAAGACGATGATAGGAGACTACCTTCATCGTGGTCACGTTCTCTACCTCGACAATTGGTACACTAGCCCTCTTCTCGCTCGTTATCTTCACACACATGAAACGGGAGTCTGTGGAACCGTAAAGGTGAACCGGCGTCACATGCCAAGGTAGGGCGGAAACTTGCAAGGAATTGTCTTCTTCAAAGCCAACAACATCCTTGCAACAATGTGGAACCACAACAGAGAAGTAAGCCTCTCGTCCACAGTTCACCACCCCTTGATGCACCGTACTGATTCAGTAGATTACCGTAGCGAGAACAGGCGTCGTGTTTGGAAACCTGAGTGTGTTATGGATTACAATATAAACATGCGCCTCGTGGACCAGTCAGACTCCATGATATCGGCGGTAGAGTGTGCCAGGACCACGATGAAGTGGTATAAAAAACTGTTCTTTCACTTGCTAGATATCACTGCTCTGAATTGCCACCACCTTCACGCCATGACCACAGGAGTTCAGGAAACATTTGAAGGGTTTGTGAGGGAGCTCACAAGAGAAATCTTTGCAAAGTATGCTGTTGAAAGGCCCCAACATCGCACCCGCACTGCCCATATTGCCCAAACTCCCCAGAGAATATCCGGCCGCCATTTCCCCACTCCTATCCCTCCCCAGCCAAACAGACCTAGGCCCCAACGCAGGTGTCACGTGTGCAGTAATTCCTAGGTGAGACTCACGGCACAGGGGAAGGACACCCGCTATGAGTGCGTGCAGTGTGACGTGGGTCTCTTTATTCACCCATGTTTTAGTGAATATCACATGTTGATGCAATTTTAGTATGGTGTGAATGTGAAAGGACGCTGAAATTATGAGGTAAATGCGACAGACAGATGCTCAGTGAAATTATCAGTCATGTTGATCTCCAAATATTAGTATAAAGTGCATACGGGTAGAACATAAGTGAAAACATTGTATGTAAGTATATAAATCTGCCCTAAGTTGAAACTTACATAACGAGGGTTTTATGATGCGATATTCTGTCTCTCAGTGCAATAAATACGGCCCGTAATTATATAATTATTATTATGGGAAATTCTTACGGGAATAATATAAGTTCAAATTATTGTAAGTGATGATATATATTCTAAGTCAAATATTCATAGCGTGTGTATAGAGATGCGATTTCCTGACGCTCAGTTGAATGAATAAGGCACGTATTAGTCAAAATAAAAGTCAGCAAGTGATAAAGTGAATAATTAGTATATAAGTGTGTTAGTGAATTAGTATATAAGTGTGTGAGTATTATGTTTGTCGAAACATTCCTTGCGAGGGTATTTTCAGGCGATATTCTCACGCTCACTTGAATAAATAATGGCAGTAAGTATGTACAGTGCATTATAGGGGTGTAAACGTGTGTAATGTAAGTGGGAAATTATAAGTGGAGTGAATAAATAAACTAGATGATGAAACACGAGTGTTTGAGATCGTGGTTGCTACGTGAATATGCGCTAGCATATCGCTAAATGCCCTCATAATGAATGAAAATAATTGAAAACCTTTACAGTGGTGGAGGAAAGGTTCTATGTAAAGGGGAAAATAATTGGAAAGTGATAAAACAATTTGGTATGTTGAAATACGAGTCATAGCGAGTGCGCTTACTAAGCTGATGTGCGCTATACTTATGCTGATGTCATCATAATGAATGAAAACATCTGAAAACACTTACAAACAGTTGTAATTGGTAAAATGTCATTGAAACAGAAGTATACAAGTAGAAAAAATGATAGGTTGACTGATACCAGACACTTAGCATATAGCATGTTATGACTCGGACCAAACTCGCTATGCTCGCGCGATGGTACAATGCTTATTTTTCATATATATGTGTCTGAAATCCATTATATTGTTACTGTTATTGTTTATTACTTCAAATTCAATAAATATAGAGGTGTTGTGTGTTGTTTCTCCCATTATTCCTTACCATAGAAAACGTAAACGCATATCCAGCCCATTAGAGAACACCATACCTGCGGGGGGGAACCGCATCTGTACGAACCACTTATAGACCGCAGGAACCACTCTCTTTGTGATTTTCCTTCGTTTCTCGACCTAAGCGGAAGTTTTAGCAAAAAAAAAAAAAAAAATTTCCAAAAAGGCTCGGGACTGGGGGATGTCATAGGTGCGGAAAACCTCGGGACGTGACGGGTTAAGGTAGCCTGCCGAGTTTTTATGCCCTGTTCCTCTGTTAAGGTGTTCTCATTCCGGTCTTGAAAGAGGACCCAGCTCTCCAGCTATGTGTTCTTGGGACGAGAAGTTGACCCAAAGACGCCAGCCTAATGCAGAGCTATGTGTTCTTGGGACGAGAAGTCGACCTAAAAACACCCAGCATAACAATGACTATGAACCACATAATGTCAACCTTGTTTATGTTTATGTTTACTTGATTTGTTAATCACTCAGGGGTTTTCTGAATATAAATGTCAATATTGTTTATGTTCTGAACATAGATTCAACCTAATTTTTCGTGTCATTTCATTATCATGATATTGTGTCATTTTTCTTTCTATGTATCATAACTGATAACACATTTATTTTATTATGTTAAGAGCATGCTGAATGAATAAGAATGATATAAGCTAAAAATATATGACACATTAGACATTAAACAAACTCTCAAAAATTTGGTAGAAATTCAATATAACTTTGCTTTCATTGAAAAACTCAAACACACACACACACACACACACACACACACACATATACACACACAACTTCTCTCTCTCTCTCTCTCTCTCTCTCTCTCTCACACACACACACACACACACACACACACAGAAGTATATAAACAAAATGATAAAGTTGATGTACTCAAATGTGGATGGAATGGTATCAAAATTACTAGAGATGAATGATTATGTCAGAGAAAATGAACTACAAATAATATGCCTAACTGAAACAAAATTAACACCAAGGATATCCAATGACATACTAAATTTAGAGGAATACAATATATGGAGAAGAGATAGAAATTTAAAAAAAGGAAGAGGAATTATAATATTAACTAAGAAAAATCTAAAAGTCAAGGAAATAAACCTAGATATACCATCACAAGTAGAACTGATTGCAGTAGAGATCAACACATCTGAAGGTAAAGTAATTGAGCCAATTTCTACATGCCACCCAGATCAAACACAGGGGAAAGGGACGAATATGAGGACCTGGCAGAGAGTGCAATTCAAAGTATAAGATCATTACTACATAAAATGGAAGAGAAATCGGAAAGAATTATACTAACTGGGTATTTCAATACAAATATAAATTGGAATACTCTAGATATAATTAGCCAAGAAAGCAGTTGGGACCAAAAGCTCCTGGATCTAGTACAAGAGTTTTTCCTAACGCAACATGTGAGGGAAACCTCCAGAAAAAGAGGACTTGATGTACCTTCAGTGCTAGATCTAATATTTACTAGGCAAGAAAATGATATTGACAGTTTAATATATCACCCTCCACTCGGCAAAAGCGATCATGCAGTACTAAATTATAACTTCAGGATAGCATATGACATAGTAAACAGCAATGACAGTTACAAAAAGAGCCTAAACTATAAAAAGGGAAATTATCAAGACCTAAAGATTGGGAAAATGAGCTTAGAGGACATGATTTAAATGCTGTATATAAAAAATTCTGTGAATTTTATGAAATAGGAGTCCAGAACTACATCCCACAGCACAAAGAAGCAGATAAGAAAATACAGAAATGGTTCAATACAGAATGTAAAAAATCAAAAGAAAGAAGAGATATGTTGTGGAATAGATACAGAAGACACAATAGTGAAAGGGCGTATAATAATTACAAACAGGCAAGAAACGACTATACAAGAATAAGGAGAGAAGCCCAAAAACAGCTTGAGGAGGATATAATAAATAAAAGTAGTGATCAACCAAAGCTGTTTTACAGCTATATCAGAAGCAAAACCAAAGTAAAAGATATAATACAATCCATTACGGAGGAGGGAATCACTTATACACAAGAGAAAGATACTTGTGAAGCACTAAATAAGAATTTCCAATTAGTTTTTACAGAAGAAAAAATTTTTGAGAGGAACTATGTGGAACACGCATGTCCACACATACTACCAGATATACAAATAGCAGAAAAAGTAATACAGGAGGAGTTAAGTAGATTAGACAGAGGAAAAGCAAGTGGTCCTGATGAAATTTCATGTTGGGTATTACGAGAATGTGCAAAGGAGTTAAGTAAACCATTATTTTTAATTTTCAAGAAATCCTTGAGTCAAGGTAAACTACCTGATATTTGGAAAAAAGCAAATATTGTCCCCTTACTCAAGAAAGGAAATAGACAAAATCCACTCAACTACTGACCAGTATCACTGACCAGTGTTGTAAGCAAGGTATTAGAAAAACTTATAAGAAAAGCTTGGGTAAATCATCTAGAAGAACACAGTATGATAACAGAAAGACAGTTTGGTTTCAGAAAAGGAAAATCATGTGTTACTAATCTGTTGAGCTACTATGACAGAGTAACAAACACAATGCAGGAAAGGGAAGGATGGGTGGACAGTATCTATTTAGATTTCAAGAAAGCTTTTGACACAGTACCACACCAAAGACTTTTATGAAAACTGTACCATCAAGGAGGACTTCGAGGCAAACTGTTTTGTTGGATGCAAAACTTTCTCATAAAAAGAGAAATGAGGACAGTACTAAGAGGAAACTACACATCATGGAAAGAAGTGACTAGTGGAGTACCACAGGGTTCAGTGCTAGCACCAATCATGTTTTTAGTGTATATAAATGATATAAACAGTAACACTGGAAATGAGAGCTATCTGAATATGTTTGCAGATGATGAAAAAATACAAAGGAGAATTAATAGCACAGACTCTTGTAGGGAGCTACAAGAAGAATTAAATAAACTTCATGAATGGAGTAGTACATGGCAAATGGAATTCAATGTGGACAAGTGTCATGTAATGTAAAAATGGAAAAAGACCTGATTGGGATTATAAGTTAGGAAATAAAACCCTATACACGTCAGAAAGAGAGAAAGACCTAGGTGTGATTACCAATAACAGACTATCTCCGGCTGACCACATCAGCGAGAAGGTACGGAACATGTATACACTGCTTGCAAATATGAGAATAGCATTCACATACATAAATGAAGACATGCTAAGAAGGATAATAACATCATTTATTAGACCAACCCTGGAATATGCATCAGTAGTCTGGAGTCCTCATCTCAAAAAGCATATAGACAAGATTGAAAAAGTTCAAAGGGCCGCTACAAGATGGATACCAAGCTTAAGGGACCTAAGCTACGAAGAAAGACTAAATAAACTGAATCTACCAACACTACAGGAGAGAAGGAAAAGAGGTGACATGATTATGCTATATAAGTGCATATCAAGGAAGGAGAAAATAGACATAAATGATTACTTAACATATGGAGAAGCATCAGCAAGAGGACACTGCAAAAAACTGCATAAGAAGAGAGGTGATAAAGACGTAAGGAAATTCAGTTTCCCAAACAGAGCAATTGATCAATGGAATGCACTACCGAATGAAATAGTGTGTGCCAAAACAATTCACAAATTTAAGGATATGTACGATAAATATGGTTTAAGACACGGGACAGTACGAGCTTGACTCATTCCTGTAAAGATACAATTAGGTAAGAACAATTAAGTAAGAACACACAATTCTCTCTCTCTCTCTCTCTCTCTCTCTCTCACATACACACACACACACACACACACACACACACACAGGGATTCAACCGAGACGGACGTGCGACATCGGCGCTCCGTACCGAACCAACACGGCCAGTGGCATTACCTAAATTAGTATCTTTGTATGAGTCAAGCTCTGTACCAGGTTAGACTAAATGATTTTTCATTATTAAAAGGAAAAAAAATAATAAGTTTAGACAAGACTTGTTCAAACGGGAAAAAGAACCAAGACCAAAGAATATGCTGATTCATCTGATGTTTGTTTAGACTACAACAACACGAGGATTGTAAGTACATGCTCTGCACTTTTAGTATTGCAAAATGGATACATACTTTAGTAAAGCAAATTTGGAAAAGAAAAGGGATAAAAGTAAAAAGCAAAATGATGATTTCTACCAAGAACTGGTTGAAGTGGAGACTCACAATAGACTGATGGAACATGTAAACAAACTAGAAATGACTAAAAAATGAAATTGATGAAATAAAGAAGCAGATGCACTTGCAAAAGGAAGAAATAGAAAAACTAGGAAGGGAGGCCAATAAGAAAGACACAACCATCAGTGAACTAACAGTGGAATTGAGTACACTTAGGAAGAAAATGAGTGAAATGGCAAGTACAGTAGTCAATCACGAGAGTGTTATGAAAGAGTTCAAAAATGACACAGAGACAATTAAGCAAGTAAGCAGTCTTATTGACCAGAGCAGTGATATTGAGGAGAAGATATCACAGGTGAATGAAGCTGTCCAAAGCTACAAAAATGATGTGGAAACCACGTATGCTTAAATGGTGAAAGTAAAGAAAGACTTAGAAACAAGGGTGGAGGAAAAAAGCATTAAAAAGGAAGTGAAAAGAATAATCCAAAACAATCCGAAGTTAGTCAGAGATTCAGTAGATATCAACAAATCTATAGTAATCACTGGTATACAAGAGGAAGAAGTAAAAAACAAGATCACAAGAGATAAAAAGGAGATGGCAAATGTAATGAGCTTACTGAAAGAAGTATCAGAGGAAATCTGTAGTAAAGACATAGAGGAACACAAAAGGTTAGGGAAATATGACAAAAGCAAGACAAGACCTCTAAAGGTGACTTTCCAAAGTGTAAACACTGTGGAAGAGATACTAAAAAATGCAAAGAATCTTATGGAAAAAGAGGAGTTCAAAAATGTATGGATAAAATGATGCCTAACACAAGAGGAACTGCAATTACTGAAAGAGAAAAGGGAGGAAGCAAAAACAAAAAATGAGGGAAGATCAGAAGAGGAGAAGAAGAATTTTTTTTTACAAAGTAATAGGATTACAGGTACGAAAGTGGTACACAAACAGGATGGAATAAAAAGGAGGAAGGTAGTAGAACCATGTCATGACAAGTATATAAACAAGATGATAAAGTTGATGTACTCAAATGTGGATGGAATGGTATCTAAATTACTAGAGATGAATGATTATGTCAGAGAAAATGAACCACAAATAATATGCTTAACTGAAACAAAATTAACACCAAGGATATCCAATGACATACTAAACTTAGAGGAATACAATATATGGAGAAGAGACAGAAATTTAAAAAAAAAAAAAAGAGGAGGAATTATAATATTAACTAAGAAAAATCTAAAAGTCAATGAAATAAAACTAGATGTACCATCACAAGTAGAATTGATTGCAGTAGAGATCAACACATCTGAAGGTAAAGTAATTGTAGCCAATTTGTACATGCCACCCAGAACAAACACATGGGAAAGAGATGAATATGATGACCTGGCAGAGTACAATTCAGAGTTTAAGATCATTACTATATAAAATGGAAGAGAAATCAGAAAGAATTATACTAACTGGGGATTTCAATACAAATATAAATGGGAATACACTAGATATAATTAGCCAAGAAAGCAGTTGGGACCAAAAGCTCCTGGATCTCGTACAAGAGTTCTTCCTAACGCAACATGTGAGGGAAACCACCAGAAAAAGACGACTTGATGTACCTTCAGTGCTAGATCTAATATTTACTAGGCAAGAAAATGATATTGACAGTTTAATATATCACCCCCCACTCGGCAAAAGCGATCATGCAGTACTAAATTATAACTTCAGGATAGCATATGACATAGTAAACAGCAATGACAGTTACAAAAAGAGCCTAAACTATAAAAAGGGAAATTATCAAGACCTAAAGAAGTATTTCTTAGAAGTTGATTGGGAAAATGAGCTTAGAGGACAAGATTTAAATGCTGTATATAAAAAATTCTGTGAATTTTATGAAGTAGGAGTCCAGAAGTACATCCCACAGCACAAAGAAGCAGATAAGATAATACAGAAATGGTTCAATACAGAATGTAAATCAAAAGAAAGAAGAGATTTGTTGTGGAATAGATACAGAAGACATAATAGTGAAAGGGCGTATAATAATTACAAACAGGCAAGAAACGATTATACAAGAATAAGAAGGGAAGCCCAAAAACAGTTTGAGGAGGATATAATGAAAAAGCAAATATTGTCCCCTTATTCAAGAGAGGAAATAGACAAAATCCACTCAACTACCGACCAGTATCAATGACCAGTGTTGTAAGCAAGGTATTAGAAAAGCTTATAAGAAAAGCTTGGGTAAATCATCTAGAACACAGTATGATAACAGAAAGTCAGTTTGGTTTCAGAAAAGGAAAATCATGTGTTACTAATCTGTTGAGCTACTATGACAGAGTAACAAACACAATACAGGAAAGGGAAAGATGGGTGGACAGTATCTATTTAGATTTCAAGAAAGCTTTTGACACAGTACCACACCAAAGACTTTTATGGAAACTGTACCATCAAGGAGGAATTCGAGGCAAACTGTTTTGTTGGATGCAAGACTTTCTCATAAAAAGAGAAATGAGAGGAAACTACTCAACATGGAAAGAAGTGACTAGTGGAGTACCACAGGGTTCAGTGCTGGCACCAATCATGTTTTTAGTGTATATAAATTATATAAACAGTAACACTGGAAATGAGAGCTATCTGAATATGTTTGCAGATGATGCAAAAATACAAAGGAGAATTACTAACACAGACTCTTGTGGGGAGCTACAAGAAGAATTAAATAAACTTCATGAATGGAGTAGTACATGGCAAATGGAATTCAATGTGGACAAGTGTCATGTAATGTAAAAGTGGAAAAAGACCTGATTGGGATTATAAGTTAGGAAATAAAACCCTATACACATCAGAAAGAAAGACCTAGGTGTGATTACCAATAACAGACTATCTCCGGCTGACTACATCAGCGAGAAGGTACGGAACATGTATACACTGCTTGCAGATATGAGAATAGCATTCACATACATAAATGAAGACATGCTAAGAAGGATAATAACATCATTTATTAGACCAACCCTGGAATATGCATCAGTAGTCTGGAGTCCTCATCTCAAAAAGCATATAGACAAGATTGAAAAAGTTCAAAGGGCCGCTACAAGATGGATACCAAGCTTAAGGGACCTAAGCTACGAAGAAAGACTAAATAAACTGAATCTACCAACACTACAGGAGAGAAGGAAAAGAGGTGACATGATTATGCTATATAAGTGCATATCAAGGAAGGAGAAAATAGACATAAATGATTACTTAACATATGGAGAAGCATCAGCAAGAGGACACTGCAAAAAACTGCATAAGAAGAGAGGTGATAAAGACGTAAGGAAATTCAGTTTCCCAAACAGAGCAATTGATCAATGGAATGCACTACCGAATGAAATAGTGTGTGCCAAAACAATTCACAAATTTAAGGATATGTACGATAAATATGGTTTAAGACACGGGACAGTACGAGCTTGACTCATTCCTGTAAAGATACAATTAGGTAAGAACAGTTTTGTCCATCCACTCTCTCTCTCTCTCTCTCTCTCTCTCTCTCTCTCTCTCTTTCTCACACACACAGACACACACAGACACACACACACACACACACACACACACACACACACACACAGAAAGTAAAAATGCATATGTATTCTCTCTCTCTCTCTCTCTCTCTCTCTCTCTCTCTCTCTCTCTCTCTCCTAATTACTGCAGTTTACGTTCATTGATATTCTCTTATACTTTAATTACGAGGCATTTTTTTCTGCATTATTTATAAGTTAGGAAAAAAATATCTATAATTACAATAAATCCTGATTACTAATGAATCACTTATTTTATTTATTGTCACTGCGTCGCATCAGATTTCACCTATTTCCGCCGATTTTTATATTAACATGAATATCCCTAACAGTTTTTCTCTTTTCCTTGTAGTCAGTAGGATATTACTATATTATCCTTACGTATCTCTAGTAACACTGATTGAAAATAATAATAATAATAATAATAATAATAATAATAATTGAAATAACAACATCCAGCAGCAACACAACACTCCCAGGAGGCGACAACAGAGGGTTATATGGACCGAGCGGGGTGTCCGTGTTATATGGACGTAAGTCCCAGGTAGCCGCGTGCCCCTACTTCCCGGAAATGGCCCAACCCGAACATCTCAGCCCCGGCACACAATCATCTTGCCAGCCCAGCTTGCTTCAGGATCAGCGTGGAGCTGAACCTTATGCTCTATACAGACCCTCAGAAACAGCCTCCAGCCTCTCCACTTTAGAGATGGCCTCTAGCCACTCAACCTTAGAGACAGCCTCCAGCCGCTCCACCTTAGAGATGGCCTCTAGCCACCTGGACTGCCCGTAGCACTGGTAGCGGTCCTGAGGACACGACACCGGCGACAGCCACCTGCCATGCCTGCGGACAAGAGACAGCCTCAAGCTGCTCTACACCTGCACTTCGCCCTCCCACATCCACCTGCAGTAGTACCAGTTACTCCAGCCAGAGAGTCCACCGCTAGCAGCCTGGTGGCAGGGCCCAGCACTATCCCCGGGGCTGTTTTCCTTGCAGCTGGCCCCTGAGGAGGACCTGCCCCTGATGGACCCTTCCCCGGAACGACACCGCAGCTCCCCCTGATGGCGGAGGACCAAGAAGTGGACCGCAGCCCCCAGGTTCATGAAGACGCCCCCAGCACCCCAGGGTGAGGCCTACCTCACCCTCGGCCTAAGCGATGTTGGTCTCCAACCAGGCAGACACGGGAGCATTTGGAGAGGTTGTTTGGCCCCTTCCCTGCCACCCAGACCTCGGCCTTCAGCCCCCAATACTCACGGCCCTTCATCACGCCCGTAGGGGACGACACCTACCTACATGTACAATAAGTGACTCAGTGTGTGGTGCAGTGATCGAACATATAAGCAAGTGCCAAAATGTGAATTCAGAAAGTGATAGTGCCTGGACAGTGACTTAAAGTGCAGTGCTATAGTAGTAAGGCTCCCGTATCAAAAGCAGTGATCACTCCTACTCAACAGCCCCCCCCCCCTCTCTCCCTTTGTGCCTGTGCCACCCAAAATTCTCCCTTCCCCTCCCCCATTGATAAGATCGAACCAGTACACTTGCAGTGATAGTGACAATAGTGACTATAAGAACTCTCACGAAACCCGGAGCCACTAATCTACAGATTGTGTATAGCAGAAATTGTAATCTCAAGACACGAAGTTTCATACTGTGAACTGCTACCACCCTGAACTACCAATTGTGTCTATTAGGTATCCTGCGAGATGCGCTTATCCCATTCAGCAGCCCAAGAATTAATGAGTCCTAAATATTGTGAGATATTCTATTGCCCATCTGTGCAAGATTTGTGAATATACGTGTAGGTTGTTGCCCAGAGTTTTTATGTCCTGTTCCTCCTATATTTGTGGTCTAGCCCTGGTCTTGAAAAGAACCCAATAATCAGCCCGGCGTTCGTAGGGCGGGAAGCCGCCCTAAAAACACCTAGCATAACAATAATAGTAATAATAATCATCATCATCATCATCATAGTAACAGTAGCAGTAGTAGTAGCAGTAGTAATGGTGGTGGTGGTGGTGGTGGTGGTAGTAGCAGCAGTATTAAGAATCATAACAATAATAACAATAATTATATAATAATAATAATCTATCTATCTATCTATCTATAGCCCGACGCCCTAATCCCGCAAAGGGTGGCCGCAGACAAAACGCCTCCAAGTCACTCTGTCACCCACCATTTGACTACCCTCCCCCCAACTCACCCCCCCCTCCCTCATATACCTCTCAACTCCATCCCTCCACCTCATCCTCGGTCTACCCCTCCCTCTCCCTCCCTCCACCTCACCTACATACACCCTCTTAGTCAGTCTTTCATTCTCCATTCTCTCCACATGTCCAAACCACCTCAGTGTATTTCTCCTAATCTTTTCAACCACATCCACATCTACCCCACAACGTTCCTTCACTTCTTCATTTGGCAACCTGTCCCTCCACGTCACTCCACATGCTCCTCTCAAGTAACTCATTTCCACTGCTCTCACTCTTGACTTGTTCCCCTCTTGCAAGGTCCACGCCTTGCTTCCATACGTCAGGGTAGGGATCACAATACCATCATGCAGTGACTTCTTAACTTCCATACTCACCTCCCTATTTCTCATCACTGCTTTCAGTGTACCAACAATCTTTCTTCCCTGCTGTACCCTTTCACGTACTTCATCCCCCAAAGTTCCATCCTTACTCATCACACTACCCAAGTACTTGAATGCACTCACATTCTCCATATCCTCACCATCCAACCTCACTGCACACTCTGTGACTTCATTCCTCTCAAACACCATAACTTTACTTTTCTTTACATTAACTTTCAGCTTCCTCCTCCTACACACTGTCCCAAATTCATTCACCAAACCTTGCAACTCCCATTCATCTTCACTCAACAATACTGTATCATCAGCAAACAGCAACACCGGAAGCTTCCAAATCTCACCCTCATTCATTAGGGCCACCCCCACATCCACTGCCCTACCTTGCACCTCCTTTACAACCCCATCCATATATATATTAAACAGCCATGGAGACATCACACACCCCTGTTTCAGTCCCACATTGAGATCAAAGAACTCACTCAGCTCACCATCCACTCGCACCGTAGCCCTAGCTCCCTCGTACATACTCTTCACAGCACTCAACAATTTCCCCTCCACTCCATGTATTCTTAATACCTTCCACATACCTTGCCTATCTATTCTGTCATAAGCTTTCTCCAAGTCCATGAAGGCAGCATACACTTTCCTTCCCTTCTCTAGATACTTCTCCACTAAACATCTTAGAACAAATATCTGATCTACACACCCTTTTCCCTTCCTAAATCCCCCTTGTTCTTCTCCAACTAGCTCCTCTGTCATATGCCTAACCCTATCAATGAGTATTCTACCATATACTTTACCAGTCACACTAAGAAGGCAAATACCCCTATGGTTACCACATACTTCTCTCTCCCCTTTTCCTTTGTACAGAGGAACAATTATACCTGATTTCCAGTCCTCTGGAACCCTTCCCTCTTCCCAAGCCAATCTACACAACTTCCATATCCACTCCACAACAATCTCACCCCCATACCTAAGCATTTCACCACACACTCCATCAATTCCTGGGGCCTTTCCCAGCTTAATCTTCTTCATCGCTTCCTCTACTTCCAACCTGCTGATCTCTTCCTCCCTCCTCTCATCTTTTCTTCTCCCAGCCATTCCCCAACCACTTATACTCATACTGCTCTCACTCTCTACATTCAACAAATCCTCAAAGTGCTCCTTCCATCTCCTCAGTTTCTCTCTCTTCTCCACCAACAATCTATTATTCCTATCTTTCACTCCCCTACTATTTCCCCTTTCACACTGCCTTACTTTCTTTACCTCCTTCCAAAACAATAATAATAATGATAATAATAATAATAATAATAACAATAACACTAGCCTTTCCCGTTTCTTTTTGACAAACCTTTTTTCGAGTTCAAATTCCCTTTCTTAGCACGTGATGGCGAAGAAGTTTGTGGCACCGAACTTTTTTTTATGTGTGGGTGGGACGGGCTGAGCGACC
Organism: Coenobita brevimanus; assembly: GCF_032717465.1. Classification (NCBI taxonomy): domain Eukaryota; kingdom Metazoa; phylum Arthropoda; class Malacostraca; order Decapoda; family Coenobitidae; genus Coenobita; species Coenobita brevimanus. Next base: position 9,637,683 of record NC_137039.1, read on the forward strand.
CCCCCCCTCCCCCTCAGCCACTAGTCCGTATTGTTGTTGGGTAAAGAGGCTCCCTAACACCTCTCCCTTAACGATTGATATTCCAAACTACCCATTACTTTCCTGTTCTTTGCAGTTTATATCTTTTTAACATCAACATCTATTGCATGAATAACACAAGATTATCGTAACAGAGCAGAATCAGAAACAAACCGGCAAGGAAGAGGTGTTAATATGCTTCCTAACCACACCAGGGTACCTCCCACTGTCTCATGAATTTGTTAAAGGAGCTGTATCAACCTCGCAGCCTCCCTCAGACCACCTTATTAAAGCAGGCTGGGATGAGCTGAGGACGGTAGAAAGGCAAAAACTAAGTGACCAGCTCCCACCAGGGAAGAGGTGAAAGCCATGACAGCATCCTCTAGAGGGAGTTCTCCTGCAGAGGGGCCACTGACAATATAAAGCAGAAAGATGACCAGACAACCTCAGTCGCATGCCAGTGCAGGTGTGCAAACCAGAACAAAGGAAGGACAAGGGAGGCATGGATAAGATCCCATAGAAATCTAAGCATCCCAAAACCACTGGCCATCCCAGGAGCAGGAGGCCTGGCCAGTCCATGGGTTATATCGAGTGGGGAGGCCTCTTGGCGCCGGTAAACTGGGGTTAGAGGTGGACGGAAGAAGGAGCTTCCAACCCACTGCTGGAAGCCTAAAACATGCCCAGATTCCAATAAGAAAGCCAGGTATTAAAGTCATTTGGCAAGGTACAGAGAGAAGGTAGGAGCACCAAACAATACAAGTAGTGCAACTTCACCTCTAAGAGGTGCAAAGATAGGTTATAAAAAAAACACAGTTGTGACCCGCCCTGAAGACAATGCGAACAACCAGGATTTCCAAAACTACACCGGAAAAGCTCAACAGAGAAAGGAGACTACTGGGAGGGGTTGTTGGACACAGGCAATGCAAAGCCACCCCTGGTCCCACACCGATCAGCATGAAAGATGGAGTATCCACTGAGAGGGAGAAAGCAATGGAAGGAATAAGCCAGGTTTCATAGAGACCAACCACCCCAACCCGGAACTCCTCCACTGTGAGCTTAAAATCCGAAACTTCCAGATGATGGAACACACTCCAAAAAAGCAAGTGGGTGTGAAGCAGGAAGAAAGCACAGACAACAAACAGGGACCCTGAGGATGGTAAATTTCCAAGACATAGGAAACATACTGACAAAGAGAGAAAGTTTCCAGAAATGAAAGCAGAAAGCCCCCAGTACGAGGAGTCACGCCTGGATGTGATCTGGAAAGAGGGAAAGGACTAAGCCACGCTGTGCACTCTGGTACAACAAATGTCAGCAGTATATTGGCCATCTGGGGACACCATGGATCGACAGGAAATCCGAAGACGGTGAAGACTGAGAACATAAACGACATGATATGAACCAGGAACCTTAACAGGCACTTAGGAGGAAGGTTACGAGTGTGGATCTAGGGTAGGCTGTATAGGCCAGCAAACCCCTCCAAGTACCCTCCAAAGCATGACCAGGTCAGAGGCAAGAGGTATGATCAGCCAGGAGGAAAGTGTGGACCATGTTACCAGGTCAGCAGTCTCATTCCCATTAATGCCAGCATAGGCAGGAACCCACTACAGGTGGGTGTAACAGAAGGACAACAGAGAGTCTAGCGGGATGGATTGGATGGTAAAAACACAGCCTAACCTTATAGGAGGATGACAAGTGACAGGGGAGGTGCAGAGAAATTGAGAGTCCGTGTATAGCATGCTGAACGTGACATCTTGTGTAGGAAACTGTCGCCTGAGGATGGTAATGAGTTCTGCCAGAAGTAGTTCATGTTGGCCTTCCAGCCTCCAGCTCTGGCACAGAGACAGGTAGGTCCTTGAAAAAGATTGCCAAACCTGAGATGACAGATGGGGCATGCAAGCCACCTATGAAAGCAGGGCAAAGGCCTGATACACCTCGGCTACCAAAATGAGGAAGATCTAAGGAGCCCTGTGACCGTCACCAGAATAGTCGTAAGAGGCAGGTGAGATGGAGAAGACAGCATGAGCCAAGTCCACCCATGAACGTAGAGGAGAGACCAGAGGCGTCAGGGAGGGACTGAGGGGGCAAAGGACAGGTCCTGAAGTGCTAGCAAGGCATAGACATAGAACTGTACTTGAGACAGTGGCTGGGAGGGGCAGCAGGGATTAGTACCTGAGGAACTAAAAAGAGGCAACAGGGCGGGCGCAGGGGAAACAGACACAGGAGTGGAGGGCCAGGATAGGAGAAAGCTAAATATGACTTGGGGGGAGGGGGAAAGAATGGAACACCCCAAGGGCCACATGCAATGAGAATTCTTCACATAGGCATGGGAGGTAGTCGAAAGAAGTTTGCCCTGAAAATCGTCCAAATTTCCCTGATCTTCAGTTAATTACTGATAAATATTCAGAGTACATGAATATATGACTGAATGTGAAAATAATTTGTGTAAGTAATTTATGCTTAAAAACTCATGTTCAGATCTGTATTCACATGAAAACTGACAATGAGCAGCCCAATAAATTTAGGCCCGTATTTTTCAGCAGAATTTTTCGGGGGCTAGGCCAAATGTATATACCTCCTTACTACAAACGTAAAACTAAATGAAGAGCTTAAATTTGCAGACCATCCGATATTTTTCAGTTTGATTCTACCTGAAAGCTGATGTTTAATGAAGCATGTATGTTTAGTGATGGAGGTGGGTGTTTAGATTAAGGGTTTCACTTTCTGTCAGTCTGAACTTTCAACTCAAACTGTGACTAAGATTACTAATTTGGCCATTTTACATTTTTGTTGCACTACGCTGCACTCTTGTCAAGACTGTTCTTACACACCCGCGGTAGAATTCGGACTGAAATATACCACCGACTTTATTTTTTGGTAATGATAAAATTATTAGAAGCTAAGTACTTTTATGATTAAGTTTATGATCAGTTTGGATCAAATTTTGAAATATTTGATCAAACACAAGTAGAATTGTTTGAATTTTCAACAAAACTACTCCAAGTAATTCTTCCTTTTTATTTTTAAGTTCAGCTTTATAACCCATCAATCTTAGCCGAAGTTTTGAGACAGTAATATGCGCAAAACATTGGGGGGGCTATAGCTCCTCTAGCCTCCCCAGAAATTACGGGCCTGAAGTACGTATTAGAACAAACTGAAAACAATGAAATCACGTTACCATTACACATTATGGAAGACATCTTCTCAGTTATGCTAGGAATCTAATAGCTCAAGCCGAATTTTTTTTTAAAGGCACCAGTACACCATCACAAGGATCTGTCCTGAAAATATTTGCTATTGCCCTGAAAAAGCGACACTTTTCCTAAGTCCGGGAGGGGGAGGGGTGTCTGCCACCCAGCCAGACCCCTCCACCTCGTACGCCTATGGAAACGACTGTGACAAGACACCCCCAAGGAAAATTTCACAGGACCGACTCCCCAGAAAACTGTGAAGTCAGGGTAGGACAAAGCCAGTAACTCCTATGCCAGAGGGTTTGACAAAGATCCTTAAAATGCCGGGTGTAATGATACAGGGCTCCACAACACCCCCAGGAGGAGCCTTCACAGGGGCTGACAGCGAGTGGCCCAGATCCGGGCAACAGGAACATAAGTTCGCCAGGGCCACGCGCCCCTATGACCCGGAGCTCGCCCGCCACCACCACAGCAGGAAAGCGATACTACCTTCTGGGTGAGCTGACCCTCGACAGGATCGGGGTGGAGCTGACTCTACAGCTCCTAGCAGCACCCCAGCAACGGCCAGTAGCAGCGCATCTCTGGAGACGGCCTGTAGCCACTCAGAATTTCACGAGACAGCCTGTAGCTGCTCTGAAGTCCGCCAAGAGATGGTCTTGTAGCTGCTCAGAACTTCACGAGATGGCCTGTAGCTGCTTCCCCCAAGGAGCCAAGGCCTGTAGTCAGGCCCCGGTGATGGCCAGTAGCTGCACCCTAAAAAGGCCATGGCCTGTAGCCGGGCCACGCGGCAGGAGACGACCTGCAGCCACTCCTCCGTCAGATACTACTATATCCCCCTACAGGAACCAGTGACGGCCAATAGCAGCACTGGGGAGAGAAAAGTACATCCCCTCTCCTCCTGTAGTTGCCTTAGAGGACACGACACTGGCGACGGCCAGTAGCCACGTCCACCAGCAGGAGACGGCCTGTAGCTGCTCCTCGTCAGCATGGCGTCCTCCACACGGGACTTCAGTGATGGCTAGTAGCCGCACGGACAGGCAAGTGATGACCAGTAGCCGCACTTCATCTGTGTATCAATCAGGGAGTCGGGCCCTGGCAACGGCCAGTAGCCACACTGACGATGAAGGGATAGCCTGTAGCTGCCCTCGTTTCGTTGCCCACGGGAACCCAACAATGACCTGTAGCCAGGCTGGGGAGGGACACCAAAGCCCCTCACCCCCTGTGACTCCACTATGAGAGGATGATCTGCCATCAGACCTGCCTACCGGCGGGGGGTGCAGAAGACCCTACTGTCCAACTAGACCGAGGCAACCTTCAGGAGGAAGGCTACAGCCCCGAGAAATGGTGGAGAGGTCCTGTGCTATCCTCTGGGCTATTCTCCCTCCAGTAGACCATGAAGGAACCACACCTGACGGACTCCAATGGAAACAGATGCCGCAGCTCACCCCTGACGGCATCGCTGCCAGCGAGAGACCGTAGCCAATGGGTCCCCGAGGTCACCCCCAGGACTCCAGGGCAAGACCTCTCTCCACTGAGACGCAGGTGACGCCTGTCCTCCACCAGGCACCTGAGTGAGCGCCTCCAGAACCTTTTCAGCCACAGCCCTGAGGGCCAGACTCCAGTTCCTAGCCTCAACAGTGAGGAACCCTTTGCCACCCACAGCCTCAGCCGAGATGAGGGACGATGCCCGAGAGTGATTCTGTGGCCGCAGGACACAGAGGCTGCCAGCAGGACTCAGCCCCCGAAGGAATCACTGCTGTGAGTCCCCCAAATGCCCTCTGCCACTCACCGCCCTACCCAGATCCAGACAGTGAGTGTAGTGACAATACAGTACCAGTGTGACAGTGACAGTTAGAGAGGACAGTGCCCGGCCAGGTATTAGGGAGAAACAGAAAGTGAGGCACCAGGCCTACAATATAGTGATAAATCATACTCCCCCGTGTGTCAACACCAGGTCCTACAGTGACCCCTGAGAACCCTCCAGTGAACTCAGTGCTAAAGTAAACCCGGACCTATATTATGGTGACTAATATCTGTAGTCCAAACCAAAAGGAACCTAAGACCAGTTGTATGCCCAAGTACCTACTGTAAACTCCCCATTTGCACCAAGTGATCACCCTCCTGTCTGATACTGTAACGTGGCCCATTTTTCCTCTTATCTTGACCCAAATTCTTGTCCATTCAGTATCCTGCGTGATACTACTGACCTATGTCTTGGTTCATGTCTTAATATTGTTTAGAATACTCTGTAAGACGTCTGCCTGTTCCAAAGTATAGAATTTACCAATATATGTGTAAGGTTGTTGCCCTGAGTTTTTATGCCCTGCTTCTCTCTCTTAGTATCAAAGCTCCGGTCTGGAAGGACTCAGCTGCGTTCTAGGCGTTCTTAGTGTGGGAAGCCGACCTAAAAACGCTCAGCATAACACTGGTGGACAGTGGTGGTTCTTGACCAGGGCATACGAGAGGAGCATTTAGGGAAATTGGCAAAATGGCAACAAAACCTCACGTACAGTTGCCTAAATTCGACCCGGAACAATATGACGTACACACCTATCTAGCAATCATTAAGCCATTGCTAGATACCAGGTTCTAAGATGACAAACAGAAAATAGTGGTCACACTTCCATTACTGGACAAAGCGGCAGCAAATATTGCTGCTTACATGGCAAAACTTTACGAAACTAGTAATCCAGGCCATTACACCCTCGCTAGGAAAAGTAGTTGCACTATCCGCCGCCTACCCTGAGGCAAATGATGATAGCCGGGAGCAACATACATTCAATACCCTCCTCAGAGTCCTCCCCAGCATGGTCAAGGAGCACTTTACTATCCACGACCCAACAGAGGACCTGGACAGGGACATCCAACTCATTCGATGGCTCCTGACCTCCTGTACCAACCATCAGCAAATTAACGTGGTGAATAAATTCCCCACGAACAGACCCACAAAACACATCAAGCCATGCCTGCCTCTGCCTCACACCAGTATCCAGTTTGCCCAGGGCTCACACTACCAACAAACGCCCCAGCCACAAGGAGAACCCAAATCTCATCCTAATCAACCCCTGGGAGTTCTCCGCGTGCAGCTCCCAATGTTCACTCCATGACATCCGAGAACAACTTAAGGCCGCTTTGCGCAAACAAACCACCCCAGTCCGACGTAAAGTATCTTCATTAGAAAGCGAGGGACCTGAGGACGAACCTGCACCCACTTAGGAAATCGACCCCAGAGAAATGGAGCAGGAGGGAAGAAGAAGGCGGTCAATGACAGTTGAGTTTTTTAGGACCGCCCCCACACCTCCCCACAGTGGCGGGGGCCACCTCTCAAATATCGCCCCCCAGTTTACAACAAGATGATGCTAAACGGGGTAAAGGAGAGGCTTCTGGTCGATACGGGAGCGGCCAGATCATGCCTGTACAGTCATTTTTACTCCCGTTATAAGTCGACCTTTGGCTCTCTTTTCCCCATGTCAACTCACCTTGTGGACGCAGGGGATGGCCCCCTACCCATCCGTGGGGAAATCAGGGCCCTACACGTCGACATCCACCAGCAAACATCAACACAACACAAATTCATCATATTTGACTCCACCTGCCATAATTACGATGGATACCTGGGACTGGACCTGCTACAGAAGTTACAAGCTACTATCGATTGCCATAAGCGGCAGCTCCAGTTCCGGAAAACCCCAGACCTTTCTCCCCCCCCAAGGCAGTGTGCACCTGTGCACCCCCTCTGTCAATCCACCCCCCATCTGCACCCCCCATCCCCCTCCCTCCCAGCCCCTCCCCATGTTCCCCACTACCACCACCTCCACCATAACAATTCCCCCTCAGCACGAAGCATGGCTGCCCCTGAACAGGCCAACAGGCATGTCTATCCTGTTCTCCCCACATCTGCCGCCAGGAACACTCTCGGCCTGCCTTCTACCCATGACTTTTCTCCCCCCCCACATCGCAGCAGTCCAAGTTGGAAATCTCGCCACATCCCTCCCTTACGTTACCTAAGGGACTCATAACAGGGGAAATGGAAGAAGCTGAACCTTGCCCACTCCTCCCCTCCAGCTCCCCTGCCCCACTGCCTCCCATCCCCAACCACCTCTCCACCCACCAATCTGACACCCTCCGCTGCCTCATCTCAGACTTCCATGACTTTTTTGCAGCAGGGCCTCAGACATCAGCCACACCACTACCTGACACACGAAATCTACATAACAGGACCACCGATCTGCCAACCATCCTGGCGGCAGAACCCAAAGCAATGGGAGGAGGAAGACCGACAAGTTCAAGAAATGATCAAGGCCAGGGTTATCTCACCTTCCACCAGCCCCTGGTCCTCCCCCAGTTCTGTGTTGATTATCGCTGCCTAAACGACGTGACCACCAAAGATGTCACTACCCTTCCCAGGATAGACGACTCCCTCGACTCCCTTTATGGTGCTTCTTGGTTCTCCACCCTCGATCTCCAATCGGGATACTGGCAGGTCCCGGTACGACTGGAGGACAGAGGTAAAGCCGCCTTCTCCATCAGCAATGGGAAGCATTACGGGTTTAATGTCTTACCCTTTGGCCTCTGCAATGCCCCCACCACCATCCCACGATTGATGGAGTCCGTCCTCAGCTGCCTCACCTGGGAGATTTGTTTGGCATACTAAGATGACGTCATTGTATTTAGCAAAACATGGGCCGACCACCTTCAATGCCTCAGGAGTGTCTTCGTACGAATCTGCCAGGCCGGCCTCAAGCTCCGGCCTTCCAAGTGCGTCCTGGCCACTAGGACCGTCTCTTTCCTGGGACACGTCATCTCCCAAGGCAGTATATCCCCTGACCCAGTCAAACTCCACACTATCGCGGACATTCCCACGCCCTGAGACATCCATGGAGTTCGAGTCTTCCTCAGCCTGACTTCTTATTACCGACGTTTTGTGAAGGGGTTCACCCACACTGCCAAACCACTCCACAACCTCAACCAGAAAGGGGAACCCTTCGTTTGGACAGATGAGAGGTGAGCCGCCTTCCAGTAGCTCAAGAATAAGCTTATCTCTGCTCCAATCGTCGCTTTTCCCAACTACTCTCTACCATTCTGTCTCTACACCGATGTCTTCTTAGTAGCCATAGGTGCCGTGCTGCCCCAGGTCCAAGAGGGGCGGGAGCACATCATTGCCTGCGCCAGCCGCACCCTCAACGAGGCAGAGAAGAATTACGTTGCCACCAAGAGGGAGTGCCTGGGCATTATTTGGGCCTTAGAGCACTTCCAGGCGTACCTATCAGGGACACAAGTTACCATTATCAACGACCATCAGGCACTCCAATGGCTACGACAATTGGATACTCACAATGCCCAACTCATCAGGTGGGGCGAGACGCTAGAGGAGTTCAACTATGAAGTATCTTACCGTCCCAGCAAACTCCACATCAATGCCGAAGTGCTTTCCCGGCTCCCCATCAATGCCGTGGCCCGAGTCTGATCTCCTCCAAAAATGGCAAGACAGGGAGCGGCCCTCCTGGATCTCACCCCCCACCTGTTCCAGAAACTCCACTGCCAGGGAGATCATTTGTTCACCCCATCAGGGCATATCATCCTCTCCCCCGACACTGCCCTCGATGCCATGAGACACCTCCATACCCATAATGGGATACACCTGGGCACAAAGAAACTACTCCAAATCTTCGGTGACACATACTGGACCCCAAACCCCTCCAATCTAGCCAAAGAAATTATCCAATCCTGCTGAGCATGTGCACTAGGGAAGGACATCACCAGCACAGCTGGCCCGTGGGGACACATTACCATCCATAAGCTCTGGCAACTGCTCTCAGTCGACGTGATGGGGCCTCTGCCTCCTAAATCAGGCTACAGATATGTCATCACCTTCATCGATTCATGCCCCTAATTCATCATCCCTTGCCAGCGAAAGAACATCACACTGTCGCCATAGCCGACACCTAGTCCGTCATGTGTTCCCCTACTTCGGAATTCCACAAACCATACACTCCAACAACACCCCGAAGTTGCTGGTAAAATCTGGCAGGAGTTTGCTAACATCTTTGGGTATCATATCTCCCATTCCTCCCCCTCCTGGCTGCAAGGAAATGCCATTTATGAACTAGTCACTGAACCCTGATGAACCAACTCTGCACACGAATAGAGGAAACCAAAAATGAGGATTGGCTGGCACACGTCAAGACTGCACAATGGGGAATAAACTCCTACACCCGGGAGGACAGCATCTCACTCCATGAACGTGTGTTTGGGGAAGCGCCTCTCCTCCTACCCCTACGCCAACACCTACAACCACCCGTCAGTTCCCCCACATCTAACCCCCTACACCATCTTCGAAGGCGGCTCTCCCACCTGCATAATAACCTCGACCTCCAACTTGATGCCACCCCCAACCTGTACAAGCCAGGCGACACCGTCATGATAGTGAAACTCCCCACACCACACAAACTCTCACCATGCTTCATGGGACCCTACACCATGAGCAACATTCTCAACCCGTACCAAGTGACGGTGGACTATCACAACACGCCTCGCACTTTCAAGAATAGCCAAGTACACCCTTTCCACACCACCAACTCCCCAACCCCAGCCCCATCTTCCCCAATGCCAACCGCCACTGCCAACCCTCCTCCCAGTTCCTATAACTGCTACATTCCACCCTCACCCTATCTGCCTACCTCCTCCTCCCTGTCTCCTCCCACCCAGCCATCCATCATGCTGCATCACACCTCACCTACAGATTCACCAATGCCGCAAATTCCTGACCCTTCTCCCACCCCCTCACCACCACCCTCCCCATCCCCCACATCCAGCACCGCATCACCCATCTCCCCACCATTCGCAGCAAGCTCACCTCCTCATGCCCACCCACCACCCACCTCGATCCCCACCATCTCATCCACAACCATTATCGCAACACCACCCCGATGCATCTCCCCCACCGCCACGTCACACGCAACCAGAACATCTAAGCCCTGCACGCCCACATCGCCACCCACCACCCACCCTAAAAACTATCATCACCTGCTCGGGCCACCTTTCACACCTACCCACAAGATACACTGCCACCCCCAGCCCACCCACCTCACCATGATCCCAAAACCCTACTCCTTCCCCTATTCACACTCCCAACACAACCGCTATAACACTCATGCTACATCAAACCCAAATCCCACCCACCACCACTCCCAGGAGACACAGCGCCGCATTACCCTGTAATAAAACCCCAGCCTCCCCGGCAGTATCCAGCATTCAGCTCAGCCCCATACAGGAGACAACACCTCTTCCCATGAGGATATGATGCGTCACTTGGGCACTGGCCTCTGGCCGAAAACACCGCATCCATGGACCTCACCACCTCATACAACTCCTCCACACAGCCCTCAACCCATCCACTCTCTTCATCACCTGCGACACCCAGTTCGACAGTAACCAAGCCACAATAGCCTAGAACACCCTCCTGCAACACCTACAGCCAGTCCACCACACCGACACCACCAAAGTTTATCACCTCCAGTCACAGGGACGTGACTTTTTGCCCGACGGCAAAATGATGGGTGTAATGATATAGTTCACCACAACACCCGCAGGAGGAGCCTACACAGGGGCTGACAGCAAGCGGCCCAGGTCCAGGCAACAGGGACATGAGTTCTCCCGGTCCACGCACCCCTATGACCCGGAGCTCACCCACCACCACGGTAGCAGGAAAATGAAACCACCTTCCGGGCGAGCTGACCCTCGACAGGATCGGGGTGGAGCTGACTCTACAGCTCCTAGCAGCACCCCAGTGACGGCAATTAGCCATGCATCTTTGGAGATGGCCTGTAACTGCTCAGAGCTTCATGAGATGGCCTGTAGCTGCTCTGAAGTCCTTCAGGAGATGGCTTGTAGCTGCTCACCCCAAGGAGCCATGGACTGTAGCCGGGCCCCGGTGACAGCCAGTAGCCATGCCCTAAAAAAGCCATGGTCTGTAGCCTGGCCACACGGCAGGAGGTGGCCTGTAGCCGTTCCTTCGTCATGTGCTGCCATATCCCCCTACAGGAACCAGCGACGGTCAGTAGCCACACTGGGGAGAGAAATGTACATCCCCTCTCCTCCTGTAGTTGCCTCAGAGGACAAGACACCGGCGACAGCCAGTAGTCACGCCTGCCGGCAGGAGATGGCCTGTAGCCGTTCCTCGTAAGCATGTCGTCCTCCATATGGGACTTCGGCGATGGCCAGGAGCCACACCAACAGGCAAACGATGGCCAGTAGCTGCGCTTCGCCTGTGTACCTGTCAGGGAGTCGGGCCCTGGCAATGGCCAGTAGCCACGCCGACGACAAAGGGACGGCCTATAGACACCCTCGTTTCGTTGCCCACGGGAACCCAGCAACAGCTGGTAGCCACACCGGGGTGGGACACCAAAGCCCCTCATCCCGTGACTCCCCTACGAGAGGGCGATCTGCCATCAGACCTGCCTACTGGCAGGGGGTGCAAACGACCCTACTGTCCACATAGACTGAGGCAACCTTCAGGAGGAAGGTTACAGCCCCAAGAACTGGTGGAGAGGCCCTGCACTATCCTCTGGGCTATTCTCCATCCTGCAGACCACAGAGAGACCCCACCTGATGGACTCTGACAGTGACGGACGCCACAGCCCACCACTAACGACGTTGCCGATGGGCCTCCGAGGTCGCCCCCAGGACTCCGGGGCTAGACCTCTCCCCACCGAGATGCAGGCGACATCCATCCTCCACCAGGTGCCTGACTGAGCACCCCCAAAACCTCTTCGACCCCAGCCCTGAGAGCCAGATTCCAGTTCCCAGGCCCAACAGTGAGGAGCCCTTCGCCACCCACAGCCCCAGCACGAGACGAGGGATGACGCAGCTGAGAGTGGTCCCGTGGCTGCATGACACAGAGGCCTCCAGAGAGACTCAGCCTTCATCACAATCACTGCTGTGAGTCCTCCAAACGCCCTCTACCACTCGCCACCCTACCCAGATCCAGACAGTGAGTGTAGTGACAAAACAGTGCCAGTGTGACGGTGACGATTAGACAGGACAGTGCCCGGCCAGTTATTAGAAAGAAAGAGAATGTGAGGCACCAGGCCTACGAGCTAGTGATAAACCAAACTCCCCCGTGTGTTAACGCCAAGCCCCACAGTGACCAGTGTCATAAGTGAGAACCCTCCAGTGAACTCAGTGCTAAAATAAATCTGGGCCTATATTATAGTGATTAATATCTGTAGTCCAAACCAAACGGAGCCTAAGACCAATTATATGTCCAAGTGCCTACTGTGAAATTCCCAGTTGTGCCAAGTGATCACCCTCCTGTCTGATACTGTAATGCTGCCCATTGTCCCTCCCACCTTGACCCAGATTCTTGTCCATTCAGTATCCTGCGTGATACTACTGACCAATATCTTAGTTCATGTCTTAATATTGTTTAGAATACTCTGTAAGACGTCTGGCTGTTCCAAAGCATAAATTTCACCAATATACGTGTAAGGTTGTTGCCCTGAGTTTTTATGCCCTGCTTCTTTCTCTTGGTATCTAAGCTCCGCTCTAGAAAGGACCCAGCCGCGTTCTAGGCGTTCTTAGTGTGGGAAGCCGACCTAAAAACGCCTAGCATAACAGTAGTAGTAGTAGTAGTTCTAGTCACAAGTTCATCTGAAATGTGAACCCAGTGGACTGAAAGATGAAATTATTGTATAACTGATCATTTTTCAAGCCAACCTCGTAATGATAAATGGAAGACTATATGGGTATGAGAGAGAGAGAGAGAGAGAGAGAGAGAGAGATCAGGATAATGACAGGATGAAGTGACGGAGGTATATGGGATATGGGGAGGAAATCTGAGTCATCTTAGTGATAAATTACTGATGATTGGTGGGAAAATAATAATCAGTATTACAGAATAATTCCAACCTGCAGTCCATTGGGTTCACATTTCGGATGAACTACTACTGATACTACTACTACTACTACTGCTACTACTACTACCACCACTATTGCTGCTACTACTACTACTACGCCATCCAGTATCATATCTTTATATGGCGTGGGTGAGTGCAAGGAATTGAGGAAAGAACCCGCCCCCCCTCCCGTAACTCTCTCTCTCTCTCTCTCTGACATCCATCTTCCCTTATCACCTGTCTCCCTCTTATTTCTCTCTCTCTCTCTCTCTCTCTCTGACCTCCATCACCCCTTATCATACCTGACCCCCTTAATTCTCTCTGTCTGTCTCTCTCTCTCTCTGACACTCCACCCCTTATCATACCTGACTCCCTTCATTCTCTCTCTCTCTGTCTCTGACACTCCATCACCCCTTATTATACCTGACCCCCTTAATTCTCTCTCTCTCTCTCTCTCTCTCTCTCACACACACACACACACACACACACACACACACACACACACACACCTTATTATAATTATGTATATCCTCCTCACTCTCATACATACAGACATCCTATTTCATCTCCCCTTATTGTATGTACCCTCTCTCTCTCTCTCTCTCTCTCTCTCTCTCACACACACACACACACACACACACACACACACACACACACGCACACACACACACACACCATCTCTCCTTCTATTTGTCCTGTCTCTCTCTCCTGCATAAGATGCAGGGGGTAGACTTTTAACATAAGTGTAAAGGTGGACATCTGTGCTTGTAAGGGTTGGCAACAGCCAACACCTACTTTCGTCATAAGATGATCCACCAGTATACATGGAGAGTAATGAGGAGGATGGATGGTGAACTTGTTGAACGAAAGGCAATGATAGACTACGTGTGTGTGGATGAGCGAATGAGAAGACAAGTGTTGGATGCAAGAGTGTGGCGAGGGTGGGGGCATGGAGTCTCGGACCATCACTTAGTGATGGCCAAGGTAAAGCTGCAAAGAAATTGGTTGAGGAGACGAAGGGGAAGACAGGAGGAAACAGCTCCTGTGAGAAGAGTGGAGAAACTGCAAGATAGTGAGAAAATGACAGAGTATAAGAGGATAGTGAAAGAAAGATTGGGAAGGTATGAGCTAGAGCAGATGGAACGGGTGGAAGACGTATGTAAAATATTCACGGAAGAGATAAGCGCAGCGTGTGAGGCGAATTTTGGAGTGAGGAGGCGATGCAAGGGTGTACAAGGGACAGCATGGTGGAATGATGAGGTGAAACGAGCTGTGGAACAAAAGAAGAAGGCATATAGTGAATGGTTAGCGAGTAGAGGTAGGGGAGAAGATGAGAGAGAGTAGAGAGAGGTATATGTGAGCAGGAGAAAGGAGGTTAAGAGACTGGTGAAGGAGAGTAAGAAGAAAGTGGATGAAGAATTTGGAAGGAATCTGAGTGTGAAATGGAGGGAGAGTAAGAAATTATTTTGGAAGGAGGTAAAGAAAGTAAGGCAGTGTGAAAGGGGAAATAGTAGGGGAGTGAAAGATAGGAATAATTGATTGTTGGTGGAGAAGAGAGAGAAATTCAGTAGGTGGAAGGAGCACTTTGAGGATTTGTTGAATGTAGAGAGTGAGAGTAGTGTGAATATAAATGGTTGGGGAATGGCTGGGAGAAGAAGAGATGAGAGCAGGGAGGAAGAGATCAGTAGGGTGGAAGTAGTGGAAGCGATGAAGAAGATTAAGTTGGGAAAGGCCCCAGGAATTGATGGAGTGTGTGGTGCAATGCTTAGGTATGGGGGTGAGATTGTTGTGGAGTGGATATGGAAGTTGTGTAGATTGGCTTGGGAAGAGGGAAGGGTTCCAGAGGACTGGAAATCAGGTATAATTGTTCCTTTATACAAAGGAAAAGGGGAGAGAGAAGTATGTGGTAACCATAGGGGTATTTGCCTTCTTAGTGTGACTGGTAAAATATATGGTAGAATACTCATTGATAGGGTTAGGCATATGACAGAGGAGCTAGTTGGAGAAGAACAAGGGGGATTTAGGAAGGGAAAAGGGTGTGTAGATCAGATATTTGTTCTAAGATGTTTAGTGGAGAAGTATCTAGAGAAGGGAAAGTGTATGCTGCCTTCATGGACTTGGAGAAAGCTTATGACAGAATAGATAGGCAAGGTATGTGGAAGGTATTAAGAATATATGGAGTGGAGGGGAAATTGCTGAGTGCTGTGAAGACTATATACTAGGGAGCTAGGGCTATGGTGCGAGTGGATGGTGAGCTGAGTGGGTTCTTTGATCTCAGTGTGGGACTGAAACAGGGTTGTGTGATGTCTCCATGGCTGCTTAATATATACATGGATGGGGTTGTAAAGGAGGTGCAAGGTAGGGCAGTGGATGTGGGGGTGGCTCTATTGAATGAGGGTGAGATTTAGAAGATTCCGGTGCTGCTGTTTGCTTATGATACAGTATTGTTGAGTGAAGATGAATGGGAGTTCCAAGGTTTGGTGAATGAATTTGGGACAGTGTGTAGGAGGAGGAAGCTGAAAATTAATGTAAACTAAAGTTATGGTGTTTGAGAGGAATTAAGTCACAGAGTGTACAGTGAGGTTGGATGGTGAGGATATAGAGAATGTGAGTGCATTCAGGTACTTGGGTAGTGTGATGAGTAAAGATGGAACTTTGGGGGATGAAGTGCGTGAAAGGGTACAGCAGGGAAGGAAGGTTGTTGGTTCACTGAAAACAGTGATGAGAAATAGGGATGTGAGTATGGAAGTTAAGAGGGCACTGCATGATAGTATTGTGATCCCTACCCTGACGTATGGAAGCGAGGCGTGGACCTTGTAAGAGGGGAACAAGTCAAGAGTGAGAGCAGTGGAAATGAGTTACATGAGAGGAGCATGTGGAGTTACAAGGAGGGACATGTTGACGAATGAGGAAGTGAAGGAACGTTGTGGGGTGGATGTGGATGTGGTTGAGAAGATTAGGAGAAATACACTGAGGTGGTTTGGACATGTGGAGAGATTGGAGAATGAAAGATTGACTAAGAGGGTGTATGTAGGGAAGGTGGAGGGAGGGAGAGGGAGGGGGTAGACCGAGGATGAGGTGGAGGGATGGAGTTGAGAGGTATATGAGGGATGGGGGGGGTGAGTTGGGGGGAAGGTAGTCAAATGGTGGGTGACAGAGCGACTTGGAGGCGTTTTGTCTGCGGCCACTCTTTGCGGGATCAGGGCGTCGGGCTACAGATAGATAGATAGATAGATAGTAAAGGTCTAACTAAACAGTGTGAGGTAGTTATACACTGTATCTATAATGTGTAATACTAAAGATGCCATTGCAAAATAATTATTTGGCCTCAAAAAAAAAAAAAAAAATATATATATATATATATATATATATATATATATATATATATATATATATATATATATATATATATATATATATATTAGTATAAAATCTGTAAGTTTTGATGTCTTTCCATATGCTGCTGTTATTATTTTGCCGCCAGCTTGAGTAGTGGCAACTTTAGTGTTCCATTATACACTAATTCTTACATTATACAGTAACACAGAACAATGGTATAACTGACTAACAATACCAACATTACATAAGGCTGTACTCCAAATAACATTTAGCACAAAAACAGAAGACTGAAAGAAATTTGGGCCAGGTTAAGGTAAAAAGGGTATAGACAGGCAACTGAAACAAGATTTTAACAATATACATACATGAGTTTATTTTTGCAAAATAACATTCTTTTACATATATGGTACATGGCTATACTCTCTTCACCTTAACCTGGCCCAATTTTCATAATTTTGTAGCTAAAATTCTTGTTGTTCAATGCCAGAAATATTATTTTCATAACACTTACTTATAACTAGCACAATATTCAAGGTAATCTCTAACAAATACTGTAGTGATAATGGAAAAAACGTTAGCTTTAGGCCAAGTTAAAGTAAAAAAAAAAAAATGTATTGTAATATTAGTTGTGCATTGAGACAAACTGTTATTTTGACATTCTTTGAAGCCTTTATGAATCTATTTTACATTAACTTATTCAGGCCATCACAAGAAACTAAAGGCAAACTGACTAGCTTTTGCAGAGTTGTCTCTGAAAGCAAACATTTTATGCCCATACTGAATGGTCTTACTAAACATTCAGTGTGAAGTGGTTAAAAGCTATTTTCATTTTTTGCCTGTGCATATCAGTGACTTAGTATGAATCAGCTACTAGTAATAGCTTTAGAAAATTGTCCTCCTGATGCAAAAGATAATAGAAGTTGACATAATGGAGCATTTAGAAAAAGAGCCACTGATCCAGCTCTACTCATGTCTGTGTCTAAGAAACATGCTGAGCATTAAGCACAAGTTTGTCTTTATATGTATTACAGCTCTAACCTGGGATTTAAAAAAAAAAAAAAACAATGATAGTCCCTCACACACACACACACACACACACACACACACACACACACACACACACACACACACACACACACACACACACACACACACACACACACACACAACCTTCAATGTAAAAATGTCCTGCACATAATCACTTTAGTCCAATTCGTTTAATCTACAACCATTTACATGTACAAAACACACCTCCAGTATTTGCCTCACCACCTTCTACCTATGGTCAATAAATAAAACTTTGCATGTGATGATATGTCAGATGATGGAAGCAGTGAGTTGTGGAGCTTGGACAACAGGGAGAGTGGATTGCTGCAGCCTGGTAGGGAGAGAGAAACTGTGTTACTAGAGTAATAAGCATAATAACTGGTTAGGAAGAGAAATTAGGAAGTTAACTGATGACAATATAGACCCTAATGTTTTTGTACAGCAGGAAAGGCATCATATGGATAAAGATCAATATGATGGTAATATTTCTTATTGTGCTAATGATCACAAATAATTGATCATCAGCATAATAAGAATTATTACCACCATATTCATCTTTATCAATATGATGGTTTTCCTGCTATCGTAGTCCCAGGGTCCTCTGAAGGTGAACCAGTAAACTACAAGCTTTTATCTTACAGTCAGTCCTCTTCTTGCCAGGGGATAACAAGACTGAGTACATGGTTATATCAGTGCCATTGCATGAAGGCATCTCTCTATAGCATCTGGATACAACCAATTAACAGAATCCTACTTATATGCTTTCTCTTTCTGTTTCTGGATCCTACCAAACCTGATCTTTTAGTGGGGTTAGGGTAATCCATCCATCCATCCATCATCCAACCCTACGTTGCCCCATGAGGAGCGTAGGAGCCCTGGGCTAGGCAAGTTGGTCCTGACATAGAAGATGAGAGTGACAAGCCTCACTCATCCCTGAGTGGCATTACGTGAGCAATAAACCCCAACCACGCCTTGGATATAAACCTGCACTGGCTCAATCTGATAGGGACACCTTAATTGTCCACTAAATCACCAGACTCCATAATTTGGTTTTATGGTTACCACCCAGTGTAGTAAATAGTTTCCTGGTGTACAGGAAACCATTTGGTTTGTCATTCAGTGTAGAGTCATCTGTAGACAGAAGGAAGAGGAAAGAAAGAAGGAAAGAAAGTCAGAAGAGGAAGGACAGAAAGAAGGAAGAGATTCAAGGGCAGGCACCCGAGAGCAGCCCTACATCGAATGAGTGGATGGTAAGCACCCCCAACAACCACTAATAATAAAAACTATGCCAGATATGACATGCCAGATAATTTTGTCAGTATTATAAATCTGAAAAATTATGCATCATCCAGATATCAGTGGAGTTTCATTACCTCGTGATAAATACACAGCTGGACACACACAAAGGTAATTGTATACAATGACAGCAAACACAGGCAGACATGACTAACCTTGCATCCTCCAGGTATTGGTGAGTGACTGCAGGCATTTATCAAAAGGCTACTTGTTTGGGTGACACTAAAGGCCTTGTGTGTTGCTGCTGCCCCTCGACAGTGGATGATGGGCAGGCCTTGTGTGTTGCTGCTGCCCCTCGACAGTGGATGATGGGTAGGCCTTGTGTGTTGCTGCTGCCCCTCCACAGTGGATGATGGGCAGGCCTTGTGTGTTGCTGCTGCCCCTCCACAGTGGATGATGGGCAGGCCTTGTGTGTTGCTGCTGCCCATCGACAGTGGATGATGGGTAGGCCTTGTGTGTTGCTGCTGCCCCTCCACAGTGGATGATGGGCAGGCCTTGTGTGTTGCTGCTGCCCCTCCACAGTGGATGATGGGCAGGCCTTGTGTGTTGCTGCTGCCCCTCCACAGTGGATGATGGGCAGGCCTTGTGTGTTGCTGCTGCCCCTCCACAGTGGATGATGGGCAGGCCTGGTGTGTTGCTGCTGTCCCTCCACAGTGGATGATGGGCAGGCCTGGTGTGTTGCTGCTGCCCCGCCACAGTGGATGATGGGCAGGCCAGGGGATGAGGGGTGACAGGCTGGAGGAAGTGGGCGGCTCAGCTGATCAGTCTCACCTGCCACACTAACAATCCTGCTCGCTAGCTCAGATCTGATACTTACCAAATGCCCTGTGGGATAACAAGTCACTTTAACCTCTTCTCTGCAACGGAGAAATGAATTCCCCAAGCTAGACATCAAAGGTCATATAGCCCCGCTAGGTTACAGGAGGGAGCTACCCCTCCTGGCACGGCAGACCCGGGCATGGCTTGAACCAGCAATCCCCGATCATGAGCCTGAAGCTCTACAACTGAGCTATGCCTACCTCCTTCTCTGCAGTTGCAAAGACTTTCAGTACTGTATAATCTTGTTATATACAGATAACTTTATTTTGCTTGGGTAAACAAAGTATAATTGGAGAAGTCAGACACACCACTAGAACTGCCTGTTTATACACAGCATCCCAATATTTCTCCCCCAGTTCCTACCTAAGAAAAGGGATGAGGTAGGATCCCCCTTCCTCCCCTCCAGAGGGAGAGTATAACAAACAGCATACCCAGTGACATATGCCAGTCATTAACACATCACCTAACAACCTGAAGTAATGGTTGCACCTTATAAGTACAACCTGGTTAATCATCTTCCCTTTAGCACTTCTTAACTCCTCCTGTAACACGTACGCTTAAAAAGTATTAAAGGTACCACTCAATTTTTTGCCTACCATCCACACATGTACCACTCAGAATGACATTATGGTTACTCATGCAAAACCCTAACACAAAAGGTCTCCTGATGGTACGAGTTGTTAGGTTTATGGAAATCTGTATGTATGAAACAGTATATAACCTATGGGCAAAAATGAGGACTGGGTGGTTAACCACCACCATCTTACAGCTATTATGCTATATATATAAGGCAATTTTAAACAAGAGTAAAGGATAGTTATATCTAAAACACAAAAACAAAATTACAAGAGTAAAGGCTAGTTATATTTAAGACACACAAACAAAATTAACATATGACATATAGTAATGCTTATCTACTGTAACGGATGCATGAAGATCCCAAGAAAAGCTATTGGAATTGAAACCACCTACTCAACCTCCTGACTCTGGCTACTGATTGCATACAACAAACACAAGTGAAGTAACCCTTAAAGGACTAATGCTGCTGGCAATACGTAGGAATAATTAATTTTACCATTACCAGAAGCCATAATCCTGTATAGGGTGACCAAAAACAAACAGCTTCCACATTGCCCTGTCCTTTGGCTGCCCTCCCTCCAACTCATATCCTCCTCTTTCATTTATCTTTCCAGTTCATCCTGCCATCTCATCCCCGGTCTCCCCCTCCATATCATGCACACACATACTCCTAGCCAGTCTCTCGTTCTTCATCCTCCTCATATGGCTAGTAACTTAAGCCCTTGATTAACTCACCAGTTCACAGATAATTATTCCCAACATGTTACAAAATTCCAGGATACTTGATATCTTAATCTTGTCCCAATTGTAATGTATGAGGTGATACACTGACAAGTATTTATAATGGTTCCCACCCAAATAACAGCATCAAATAGCTTCCATAAGTATACTATTAGCAAAAATGGTTTATTTTTTGTTACCTTGATCATCATCATCATCATCATCATCATCATCATCTGGACTAAATGACTTCATTTTAAAGTGATTGTTAACGCTGAGTGAAGACAGATGTAGTACACAAGCCATTTTACAAACAATATAAGCTTAGTAAAGTATATAAAGAGGGATGCCTTCATGTGGTGTACTAGTATATAAAGAGGGATGCCTTCATATGGTGTACTGGTATATAAAGAGGGATGCCTTCATGTGTTGTACTGGTATATAAAGAGGGATGCCTTCATGTGTTGTACTGGTATATAAAGAGGGATGCCTTCATATGGTGTACTGGTATATAAAGAGGGATGCCTTCATGTGGTGTACTGGTATATAAAGAGGGATGCCTTCATATGGTGTACTGGTATATAAAGAGGGATGACTTTATGTGGTGTACTGGTATATAAAGAGGGATGCCTTCATGTGGTGTACTGGTATATAAAGAGGGATGACTTTATGTGGTGTACTGGTATATAAAGAGGGATGACTTTATGTGGTGTACTGGTATATAAAGAGGGATGCCTTCAAGTGATGTACTGGTATATACAGAGGGATGCCTTCATGTGGTGTACTGGTATAAAAATAGAGATGCCTTCATGTGGTGTACTGGTATATAAAGAGGGATGCCTTCATGTGGTGTACTGGTATATAAAGAGGGATGCCTTCATGTGGTGTACTGGTATATAAAGAGGGACGCCTTCATGTGGTGTACTGGTCAGCTGCACTGCCAGGTTTGACAAACATTCCTCAGCTCCCTCCCTATCCCCAGAAAAGTGAACTGCAGGAGGAGGGCAGCTTCAGCCCACAGTTCACTGGGTTCACATTTCAGATGTGCTTTAGGACACTACTACATGTGTTGTGTGGTGCTGGGGCAGGATTTGTGCTTTAGGACACTACAACATGTGTTGTGTGGTGCTGGTGCAGGATTTGTGCATTACACCGACAAAATATAATAAATGTGTTGTGTGGTGCTGGTGCAGGCTTTGTGCATTACATTGACAAAATATAATCAATATCACCTGTAGTGCTGCCAGCCAGTTGGGTACGGCCTGGGGCATTCCAACAGACAGGTACTTGTATACAATTGACATAAGTGCTGGAGTGAACCCATTTTCATTGTCCTCTTTCTCTCCTCTCATTGCTGCAGCCTTCAGATGACTCCAATGACTTGGATGCTGCTGCAGATGGTTTGGTTGATGATGAGGATGATGTATTGGTTGATACTGCCAAAGATGATGGTAATGTTCCACCAACTAGCGAATGCACCAGCTGAGTAGAACAGCCACTGACCTCATTAAGTACACAGCTCTGGAAGTTTTGGACAAGTTACAATGTATGACAAATAAATAAATAAATAACTACGTCAATTCATCCCAACTCTTATTCACCCATCAAGTTAAATAAGTAAACAGAA
This sequence comes from Coenobita brevimanus, assembly GCF_032717465.1. Classification (NCBI taxonomy): domain Eukaryota; kingdom Metazoa; phylum Arthropoda; class Malacostraca; order Decapoda; family Coenobitidae; genus Coenobita; species Coenobita brevimanus. The sequence goes on from NC_137039.1 coordinate 9,660,212, forward strand.
GTGTCAAAGAAAATTAAAGTGATGCATACAAGTACATAAAGGATTTGAACGTTAGGAAAAAAAAATGAATGAACACCAAGATTATTAAACACGAATGAACACCAAGATTATTAATAAAGTTTACATACAAGTACACTGAAGATTATCACATAAGGATAGGAAATGGACGACCAAATATACACACTGATATGCAAGGAGCAACCTCTGTGAGAAGACCAAATGTGTCTGCCACAGTTTACCAAATGACATACCTTAATGGTAAAATGAGCAGCTGGATCAGTTGTAAATAAAGGTGCTGGCAGGTTAGCAGCAGCAGGGTGAGGGGTGGTGGTTCTGGTATAGGGGTGGCAGCCATTTCAAAGTTTAACTGCTACACCTGCCCCAGATCCCAGCAGCCAAGTCAGGACGTCCCAGCTGGCGTGGCCTCGGGTCAAGGTGATGGACCAGTAGTGGTGGTCAGGGGTGTCTGCTTCCAGGGTCACTGTGGATAGTTTACTCAATTCAGGAAGCAGCGTTGGCGCCACCATCTGGTACTTCACTTCAGGATACTCATACACTTCTTGAAATCTGGATGGAATAGTAGTGGGGTGTGAATGTTATATATACAGTAAGCTGTTTATGTGGCAACTTTCCTGACAGCACAACATCAAAGGTCGCTGCTAGTGTGTGTTTCTCAAAAAAAAATCATACATGACTGCTTAAAAACCCAACTGTCACAATGAAGACCTTCAGACTCTGAGGTAAAACGAGAGGAGAAAATGTTTTGGCATAAAATAAATTGCAGTTTCCTCTCCATTTTTTTTTCCTCTAGAATGTAAACCTGTCCAGACAAGCAATGACCAAAACACCAAGCAGCACTAACATTCTCTGCCAATTTTGTCAGTTACAGGGACTTTGGCCAAGAGGAAAATACAGACAGTCCTCAATAGCAAATGGGAGTAAGGAAGGGTCCTGAAATATGGAAAAAGTACAACAGGTTATCCAAGATTCAGAAACAAGGAAGTAAAAAAGTTACTGTGTGACAATATTGTGATACCAGATCTAACGTATGGGAGTGAAGCTTGGACCTTGTTGGAAAAGTCAAGGGTGGGAACAGTGGAAATTTGTTATCTGAGAGGAGTATGTGGAGTTACATGGAGAGACAGATTGACAAATGAGGACGTGAAGGAGCGTTGTGGTGTGGATGTGGGTGTGATATAAAGCGTTAGGAGAAATACGTTGAGGTGATTTGGCCATGTGGAAAGGATGGAGTGCGAGACTGAGAAGAGTGTACGTGAGTGAGGTGGAGCGAGGGAGAGGGAGGGGGAGGCAAAGGATGAGATGGAGGGATGGAGTGGAGATGTATATAACAGAAAGGGGGTGTGAGCTGGGGGCAGGGCAGTGAAATGGAGGGGGACAGGTCAACATGGAGGCGATTTGTTTGTGGCCACCCCTTACGGGATTAAGGCATCTGGCAATAGATAGTTGGGTAGAGAGAAACATGGAAAGAGGGAATACAAAGGTAGCATGATGGTGCGCCTTACCCAACCAACACCTTGACCTGACAGGGGCGACCGGTGTCGTCTACTGGCAGGACCGGTTAAGGCTCTGCGGCCAGCACATACAGGTGACGCAGTGCTTGTTAGTACATCACACATTACACAAATATTACACCACAATGAATCACCATCGTCATCATTTATACCTCTTTCTCACTCTTGGAAGGGATGAATAAAAAAAAAAAAAAACTAATAATCCATCCATCCATTCATCCATCATCCAGTCCTACGTTGCCCCATGAGGAGCATAGGAGCCCGGGGCTAGGCAAGTTGGTCCTGATATTGAAGATGAGAGTGACCAGCCTCACTCATCCCTGAGTGGCATTACGTGAGCAATAAACCCCAACCACACCTTGGATATAAACCTTCACCGACTCAATCCAACTGGAGCACAATAATTACCCACTAAACCACCAGGGGCCAAAATTTGGTTATATGGTTACCACCCAGCGTAGTAAATGGTTTCCTGGTGTACAAGAAACGTCACTCAGTGTAGAGTCACCCACAGGCAGAAAGAAGAGGAAAGAATGAAGGAAAGAAGGACAGAAAAGGAAGTGTAAAGTCAATCATAGGCAGAAGGATGAGGAAAGAATGAAGGAAAGAAAGACAGGATGGAAGGAAAGAAAGATGGAGGAGAGGAAAGGTTAACAACAATAATCATCATCATCATCATCTGGACCTCCTTTCCCCCCTAAGGCAGGGTGAGGAGTGGCAATGTCCAGATAGCCCAAACTTGCCCAATCCAATGGGCCACACTTCCATTCACTCATCATTCAAACCCTCGGAATCCTGGCTCTATCAGATACGCCAAAAACATGCACCACGTTCTGTAGCTTCATATAAATGTATCCAACAGAGTCAATAATAATAATAATGATAATAATAATAATAATAATAATAATAATAATAATAATAATAATAATAATAATAATGACTCTACACTGAGTGACAAGCCAAACGGTTTCCTGTACACCAGGAAACCATTTACTACGCTGGGTGGTAACCACAAAACCAAATTATGGTGCCTGGTGGTTTAGTGGGTAATTATGACGCTCTAATCGGATTGAGCCGGAGTAAGTTTATATCCAAGGGATGGTTGAGGTATATTGCTCATGTAATGCCACTCAGGGATGAGTGAGGCTGGTCACTCTCATCTTAAATGTCAGGACCAACTTGCCTAGCACTGGACGCCTATGCTCCTCATGGAGCAACGTAGGATTGGATGATAGATGGATGGATGGAATAATAATAATAATAATAATGATGATGATAATAACAACAATAATAATAATAATAATAATAAAAATAAGAACAATAATGATAGTAATAATAATAATAATAATAATAATAACAATAATAATGCATCAACTCACCTGCACGGTGAAAAGTCATGCTCTCTTACAATTCTGTCCATCTGCTGCCACTGCGGAACCGGTAGGAGTGCAGATAGTCAATGAGGTCTTGTTTGAAGCAGGTAACAGACTGCCCATGTGTTGTAGTAGTAGTAGGAGTAGTAGTAGTAGTAGTAGTGGTAGTAGTAGTAGAAGTAGTAGTAGTAGTAGTAGTAGTGGTGGTAGTAGTAGTAGTAGTGGTGGTAGTAGTAGTAGTAGTAGTAGTAGTAGTAGTAGTGGTAGTAGTAGTACAGAGAGAGAGAAAGAAAGAGAGAGAGAGAGAGAGAATGATGACAAAGATACTGTTGCTGATGATAATGATAAAGTAGGTAAGGAGAAGGGGAGACAGAAGGATGAAATAAGGAATGGATAATAATAATAAATAATAATAATGATGATAATAATAGGAAAAATAATAATCATCATGATCATCATCCAGACCTCCCCTCCCACAGGCAGGGTGAAGAGCAGAAATGTCCAGACAGCCCAAATTTGCCCAGTCCAATGGGCCACGCCTCCATTCACTCATCATTCAAGCCCCCGGAATCCTGGCCCCATCGGATACACCAAAAACACTCACCATGCTCTGCAGCAGCACATAATACGTAGAGGAATAATAATACTGTAATAATAAATCATAACAGTGATGGTAATACAAATAATAATAATAATCATCATCATCATCATCATCATCACCATCATCAAAAAAGCAGTAATAGTAACAGCAATAATAACAATGGTGGTAAGTGGTAGAGGGGGGCGCTCACCATCCACTCACTCGATGTGTTGGTGCTTGGGGTATCTGCCCTTTCCTCTCTTCCTTCCTTCCTCTTCTGTCTTTCTTTCCTTCATTCTTTCCTCTTCCTTCTGCCTATGGGTGACTACACTGAGTGACAAACCAAATGATTTCCTGTACACCAGGAAACCATTTACTACGCTGGGTGGTAATCATATTACCAAATCATGGCACCTGGTGGTTTAGTGGGTAATTACAGCGCTCCAATTGGATTGAGTCTCTGTAGGTTTATATCCAAGGAGTGGTTGGGGCAGTGTGAAAGGGGAAATAGTAGGGAAGTGAAGGACAGGAATAACAGATTGTTGGTGGAGAAGAGAGAGAAATTGAGGAGATGGAAGGATAATATTGAGGATTTGTTGAATGCAGCAAGTGAAAGCAGTGCGAGTATAAGTGGTTTGGGAATGGCTGGGAGAAGAAGAGATGAGAGCAGGGAGAAAGAGATCAATAGGGTGGAAGTGGTTGAAGCAATGAAGAAGATCAAGTTGGGAAAGGCCCCAGGAATTGATGGAGTGTGTGGTGAAATGCTGAGGTATCGGGGTGAGATTGTTGTGGAGTGGATATGGAAGTTGTGTAGATTGGCTTGGGAAGAGGGGAGGGTTCCAGAGGACTGGAAATCATGTATAATTGTTTCTTTATACAAAGGAAAAGGGGAGAGAGAAGTATGTGGTAACCATAGGGGTATTTGCCTTCTTAGTAAGACTGGTAAAATGTATGGCAGAATACTCATTGATAGGGTTAGGCATATGACAGAGGAGCTAGTTGGAGAAGAACAAGGGGGATTTAGGAAGGGAAAAGGGTGTGTAGATCAGATATTTGCCCTAAGATGTTTGGTGGAGAAGTATCTAGAGAAGGGAAAGAAAGTGTATGCTGCCTTCATGGACTTGGAGAAAGCTTATGACAGAATAGATAGACAAGGTATGTGGAAGGTATTAAGAAGATCTGGAGTGGACGGGAAATTGTTGAGTGCTGTGAAGAGAATGTACAAATGAGCTAGGGCTACGGTGCGAGTGGATGGTAAGCTGAGTGAGTTCTTTGATCTCAATGTGGGTCTGAAACAGGGTTGTGTGATGTCTCCATGGCTGTTTAATATGTACATGGATGGATAGCGCAGGAGAAGAGTGACATAAAGGATGTGCAAGACTAGGCAGTGGATGTGGCGGTGGCTCTAAAGAATGAGGGTGACATTTGGAAGAACCCAGTGTTGCTGTTTCCTGATGATACAGTATTGATGAGTGAAGATGAATGGGAGTTGCAAGGTTTGGTGAATGAATTTGGGAGAGTGTGTAGGAAGAGGAATCTGAAAGTTTGTACAAACAAGAGCAAAGTTATGGTGTTTGAGAGGAATGAAGTCACAGATGCACGGTGAGGTTGGATGGTGAGGATATGGAGAATGTGAGTGCATTCAAGTACTTGGGTAGTGTGATGAGTAAGGATGGAACTTTGGGGGATGAAGTGCGTGAAATGGTACAGCAGGGAAGGAAGGTTGTTGGTTCACTGAAAGTGGTGATGAAAAATAGTAAGGTGAGTCTGGAAGTTAAGAAGTCACTGCATGATAGTATTGTGATCCCTACCCTGACGTATGGAAGCGAGGCGTGGACCTTGCAAGAGGGAAACAAGTCAAGAGTGAGAGCAGTGGAAATGAGTTACCTGAGAGGAGCATGTGGAGTGACAAGGAGGGACAGGTTGACGAATGAAGAAGTGAAGGAACGTTGTGAGGTGGATGTGGATGTGGTTGAGAAGATTAGGAGAAATACACTGAGGTGGTTTGGACATGTGGAGAGAATGGAGAATGAAAGACTGACTAAAAGGGTGTATGTAGGTGAGGTGGAGGGAGGGAGAGGGAGGGGAAGACCGAGGATGAGGTGGAGGGATGGAGTTGCGAGGTATATGATGGTCAGGGGGAGTGAGTCGGGGGGAGGGTAGTCAAATGGTGGGTGACAGAGCGACTTGGAGGCGTTTTGTCTGTGGCCACCCTTTGCGGAATTAGGCCTTCGGGCTATAGATTGATATATAGATAGATAGGTTGGGGTTTACTGCTCACGTAATGCCACTCAGGGATGAGCGAGGCTGGTCACTCTCATCTTAAATGTCAGGACCAACTTGCCTAGCCCCGGGCTCCTACGCTCCTCATGGGGCAACACAGGACTAGACGATGGATGGAATAATAATAATGATAATCATCATCATCATAATAATGAAGTGCTGCCTACTTCTTCCTTAGTCTTTATCATTCTTTTTCTGTGCCTTCCCTCCTCTCTCCCTATTTCTCTCATCTTTCCTGTCGCTTCTTAGTGCTTTTCATTCGTTTACAGGTGGCTTTACATTGAGGGACAAGTGAAATGGTTTCCTGTAAGCCAAGAAACCATTTACAGTGCTGGGTGGTAACCATATAACCAAACCATACGTGCTCCCTACGTGTCAACAAGTGGGTTGGTGGAGGGTTAGTGCCCCTTGCCGTAAAACAAATACCTCAAAGTCAAAAGGCCACCCCTTACGGGATTATGGCGTCTGGCAATAGATAGATAGACAGATAATAAATAATAACAGGAATTATAAGAACAAGGAGAATAATACTAAAAAACTCACCCAAGGTAGGAAACAGGGGCAAGATCCAAAACCCGTTGATGAACTGGGTGGGCAGCAAGTCGGGGGTGTGCACGATGAGCCTCAGTCCTTCTTTGTGGCGAAACAACATCAGTTTAGTGTGGTGGGTGTCATATTAGCTTTTCAGATGGACCTGGGACAAAATAAAAGCACCACTGGTCATATTCTAAGTGTAACTAAAATGGGACAAAACACAAGCACTACTTGTCATATTCTAAGTGTAACTAACCTGAGACAAAACATAAGTACCACTGGTCATCTTCTAAGTGTAACTAACTAAAGTGCTTCACCTTAACATGGCCCAAACTTATGTCCTTTTACACGTTATCTGATGTAGCTCATTGGCAAAAAAGAAAAAAAAAAAGACAATACTGTAACTCTATACTTTTTTCCGTAAAACTTTATCATGACTAGCATTATATTCCAGTGTTAATCTCTTGCTACAACTCCATAATCAAGAAGTAAAAAGGTATGAGTAAATTATGTACAGAATAAGTGTAAACAGGTACTGTCACTAGGTGTAAATGAAGATGCTAATAATTAAATGGGGGTAGGTGTAAATTACGTATAAAACAAGCACAAATGGTACTGAAAATAGGTGTAAATGGGTAAGCTGATGTATACAGATGCCAAATAACACACCTTAATTTCGCTGATCTGTGAATGATCAGCTGGCTCGTATGTGTCGCTCCTCAACCGCTTGGAATACAGAACCAGCAGTGGGAGGTGAAGGACTCCTGCAGCACGGTACTCCTCAGTCAGGTATTCCATGTCGACGGTACACGTAAACTGTCAATGAGGGAAAGATAGTTAGAGCTTGTCTGTGTTCATATAATGGAACTAATTACATGGACGGTACACGTGAACTGTCAATGAGGGAAAGATAGTTAGAGCTTGTCTGTGTTCATATAATGGAACTAATTACATGGATGGTACACGTGAACTGTCAATGAGGGAAAGATAGTTACAATTTATCTGTGTTCATATGATGGAACTAAAAGTCATGGCTGCATGAAACTCCATGAACTTTAGTTGTCAGATGGGAATGACTCTCCTTGGTTACCAGCCAATATAAAATTTATCTTTCAGTCTGAATACACTTGTCCTGCAACAGAGGTGAAAGAATCAGGTCTCCCATAAGCTGAATTAAAAAATATATATAAAAACAGCACTTGGGTTAAAGGGGCTTAGGAAAATGGTATGTAATGAAGGTGTTCATGAAGGTTATTATAAACTAAATAACTTTGTGAACAGTTGGGTAGGGACACCTTCATGTGGTGGCAGTGATAAACCACTTGGTGCCACTGCCTAAGCTCCTTCCCTATCCTCCAAATAGAGGAGTGTGCACTGCAGGGGAAAGACACCCTTGGCTTACAGTACTCCAGTCACAAGATAGCGCAGGAGAAGAGTGACATAACCAGGCAGTGGAACTGTCTAGTTATTTCAGTGCTACCATGTGAAGCATCTCTCTCTCCATCACTAAAAATAATTAAAGCACACATACGCACAAACACTAGAAATGTAGTGATAGAAGATATAAATGTGGAAGTGCAGGAAGAGTATAAATTACTGGAAACTTAAGATGTAAGGAAAGCCCAAGGACTGGATGGAATCTCTACTGAAGGAATGCAGAGAACAACTGGCAGATAAGATTCACAGTTTAATTGTGTGGTGTCTGGAAGAGGGGAAAGTGCCTCAAGAATGGAAGAGGGCAAATGTGGTACCAGTTCATAATGGAGGAAACAAGGAAGAACCCCTGAATTATAGTCCAGTGTCCCTGACCAGCATGGTCGCAAAATTGTGCAAGAGAATCCTGAAAGACAGATAGATATAATATCTGGAGGAGTTGAATATTTTGGTTGAAAGTCAGTTTGGATTCAGAAGTGGAAGGTCGTGTGTTTCCAACTTGTTGAGCTTTTACTCAAGTGACTGACGTGCTATAAGAGAGAGATGGTTGGGTGGATTGTGTGTATTTAGATTTGGAGAAAGCCTTTGACAAGGTACCCCACAAGTAACTAATGTGGAAATTGGAGCACATAGGAGGACCGAAGGGAAACCTCCTGGAATGGATGAGAGGCTTTTTGAGAGACTGACAAATGAGGACAGTAATCAAGGACAGGATGTCTGGATGGAGGGAAGTAACAAGTGGAGACCCTCAAGGCTCAGTGTTGGCGCCTGTAATGTTCCTGATATACATAAATGATATGGTAGATGAAGTGAACAGTTATGCAAGTCTGTTTGCTGATGATGCAAAGATCTTGAGGAAAACAGAAGTTGAGGAAGACTGTAAAATGCAGCAGAAAGACCTGAATAGGATACATGATTAGAGCTAGATGTGGGAAATGAAATTTAACAAAAAAAAAAAAAATGTAAAATATTGGAAATGGGTAAAAGTACCAAGAGGCCATCACTGAATTATTTGATGAGTAATGAACCAATCACAAAAGTGAGAGAAGAGAAAGATTTGGGAGTGCTGGTCTAGGATAGTTTGTCACCTGAAAAACACATTAACAAGATAGTTAGAGAGACATATAAACTTCTGACCAACATAAGACTAGCACTTCATTACATGGATGAGATGATGAAAAAATTGATAGTGGCCATGATCCGCTCCAGGTTAGAATATGCAGCGGTAATGGGGTGCCCACACAAGAAGAAAGATATAAACAAGATTGAGGGAATACAAAAGAACAGCAACCAAGATGGTCCCCAGTCTGGCAGATCTGTCGTACAGAAAGAAGCTGGAAAAGCTGGATATGCCTTCCTTAGAGGAAAGGAGAGAGAGGGGCGACATGATTGCAGTGTTCAGGGCCATGATGGGAGTAGATAAAATTGATAGAAAATATCTGTTTGTATGGGATGGGAGAGTAACAAGAGGACATGGAATGAAACTGAAAAAGCCAAGTTGTTTGAAGTATATCAAGAATATAGCTTTCCATATATATGCATAGACCTGTGGAATAGCCTGGACAAAGAGATCATCCAGTCTAAAAACTCAAACGAGTTCAAAGCAAAATTTGACTTACTGAGAAACAAAGACGGGACCTCACGAGTGTAGCTCATTTCCTGTATATCACAACTAGGTAAATATATACACACACACACACACACAGGTCAGAGTGATAATGATGATAATTAAAGTATATGTTTGTATGGTGACCTGATGCATTTACACACACACACACACAAATCCTCTGGCGCTGTCTGAGGGAGAATACATGCAGTTCTGATAATAAGCAAGGGATACGTTTTAAAACATCACAGATCTTTACATACAACTGATCCCGAAAACTGAAGCAACTGACATATTTATTTCATACTTGGCCATGTGGAGAGGATGGAGAGTGAGCGACTGATGAGAAGGGTGTATGTGAGTGAGGTGGAGGGGGTGGGAGCGAGAGGGGGAGGCCGAGGATGAGATGGAGGAATGGAGTGGAGAGGTATATGAGAAATGGGGGTGTGAGCTGGAAGCAGGGCAGTGAAATGGCGGGTGACAGGGCGAAATGGAGGCGATTTGTTTGTGGCCACCCCTTACGGGATTAAGGCACCTGGCAATAGATAGACAGATAGACAGACCTAACCAAACGTGATAACATTTTAGCCAGACAAAGTTTACACTGGACACTGACGACTCGCAACCCACTCATCAAACACAAGCACGCAGGAGGCGCGAAAAATGACCACAAAGTTCACAATATTTCACGCGGCTCTTCCAGAATGTACAACGCAGTCTACCGATCGGCATTTCCGGAATGCTATACGCAGCTAAGGGGTTAATAATCTTCTATCTATCTATCTATAGCCCGATGCCTTAATCCCACAAAGGGTGGCTGCAGACAAATCGCCTCCAAGTCGCTCTGTCACCTGCCATTTGACTGCCCACCTCCCAACTCACTCCCCCTCCCTCACATACTGAGCATTTACAAACAAAAACATGGTATAAAAAGGGATATTTATAACAAGGAAGGTTGTACCAGAGTTGGAATGACCATGAGCAGGTTAAAAATACTGGCAACAAACTCACCACTAACCATGAGAAAGAGTTGATGTGTGTGCCTGACACACACATGGCCAGGAGTGCTAAGTGTCTTGACCCACTACACCACCAGGCACCAAATAACAGCAATACAAGCAGACAAATACCAACGGACTCAAGGGATTTACAACACTACAGCCAACATTTTTTTTAATGCAAGAAAGAAGGAACCAAAGGCCAGGAGCCCGCAAACCAATCGTTCCAAGAAAAAAAACAAAAACAATACAAAAGAGAGCCAAATTCAAGATCCGTTCATTTCGAGATGCTTGGACACACTGCGTTTGAAAGACTGGAGATCATAGGAAGTAGGAAATACAGACAAAGGGAGACAGTTCCAGAGACGACCTGTTGCATACATAAAGGACTGGGAGTAATGGTTTACGCTTGCCTTAGAGAGTTGGCAAGGAAAGTTTCATTTCCTTTCTTTCTTTTTTTTGTCCTTTACACAGAAATTGAACAAAGGAGGGAAAAAATCAAACTAGAAAGCACTCGGAGAACACATACCTCCACCAGTGCCATTGCAGGATCCAGATTCGCCCGTAAATTCAATCAATTCTTTCTTGGCTCATGGCCCACCCTTCCACAAAATTTTATTAAAATTGAGACTCTTTGGAGCTATTATGTGAAGAAAGAAAGAAACAAACAAACAGGTGAATACATAACCCCTCTAAATACATTGGTGGAGGTATATAAAAAAAAAATCCATAGCCCACATTACAGGTGTCCTCTATGCATTAAAAAAATATGAAACAGTTTGACATGAACTACTGCAGATTGAAGTTTGGAGGGGAACTGGTCTGAGGAAGTGAGTTGCAAAGAGACACAGTTCAGGGAATAAAGGAATTCTGATAGGCAGAAGAGTGGAGAGGTATATGAGAGAGGGGGGTGTGAACTGGGAGCAGGGCAGTGAAATGGCAATAGATAGATATATAGATAGCGGAGTTAATGTGGTTGCCTGAAACACAGACATACCAACACCACGAATACAACAGTATCCCAATCACAGGTCTAAAGGGGTTAATAAGAGCCAGCACACACCACCAGCTCTGAGAAAAGGTTGATGTGGCAGACCAAAGCTTACACAATGAACACTTTTTCTTTATTCTATCTATCTATCTATTGCCAGATGCCTTAATCCCGTAAGGGGTGACAACAAGCAAATTGCCTCCATGTCGCCCTGTCCCCCGCCATTTCATTGCCCTGCTCCCGGCTCACACCCTCTGTCTCATATACAGTAGCCTACCTCTTCACTCCATCCCTCCATCTCATCCTTGGCCTCCCCTTCCCTCTCCCCCCCTCCACCTCACGCACATACACTCTCCTCATCAGTCTCTCTCTCTCCATCCTCGCCACATGGCCAAACCACCTCAATGTGTTTTTCCTTTATTGCAGTGGCAAATTATGTCCAACGAATGGGAAACCATTAACACAAACGAATAGGAAAACATTAACACAAGGCTCAGACTCTCCTCAGTTAAGGAAGCTCCCAAACACCTCGCCCTTAGTGATTTGTTTTTGAATATGGCTGATTTTGTATGTTATTTATACAGAGTTTGGTAATGTTGGAAGAATTTATGAAACACAAATGTGAACACTAAGGTGTAATAAACAAAATAAATCACTTAGGAAGAGGTGTTAGGGAGCATCCTTTACCGATGGGAATAAGGGTCTCAGGTGGGAAGGATGGGACTGCAGTGTATTGGTGTTGTGATGAGGAGAGGTAGACCGAGATGATTTTAGCATAAGGAGAGGATGCAGGATGACAACTGGGTGTGGAGGGAGAGAAGTGTGAACATCAATGGTAGGGTTGGGGGAAAAAAAAAAAAAAAAAAAAAAAGACCTGGGATGGGGTTATAGAGTGTGACTTCAGGGATAAGGGATTGAATAGGGAGGCTGCTAGAGATTAAGCAGTGTGGAGAGCTGACATTAGGTGACGATGGCCGACACAGGCAAGCATGTTGAAGCCTCTATAAACAATAAGATAACAAAGCTCCTACACTCACCTCCCATCAAAATAAAATCATTTGCCATTAATTGGATCAGTGCTAGACTTGTTCTACACATGAGAGGGCTAGCAATACAGAAGATACACTCACCACAGCTCAGAGGAAGGGCTGAAGTGGGTGACTGGCACACTGAAGGAGCCACGACCCCCCAGCCAGTCACAGTCACAGTCAGCCAGTCACTTGCACCCATCCCAATGCTGATGGATGAAGATGCTATATTCAGTAAATTACAGTCCAGGAAGATTACACTCTATAATACAGTTCTATCTATTTATCTATCATCTGCCTCTATATATACTGTTGTTTATCTATCATCCACTCCTGTAATGTCTATCTATCACCCACCACTACAATGCTATCTCCACTATGAAAGATTAAACTCTATAATACTGTTCTGGTTTATCTATCATCTGCCCCTACATATACTGTTGTTTATCTATCATCCACTGCTGTAATGTCTATCACCCACCTCTATAATGCTATCTATCACCCACTCCTATAATACTGTTTTATCTGTGGACTGGCAGATCCACCTACTGCCAACACCAGTGAATTACTGACCAACAGTTGCTGTGTGCATATATACATACACACATCAAAATACATACACATAAATACACACACACATACAAGTACACACACACACACATAAATATACATACATATATAAACACACACACATTAATATACATGCACACATACACATACTGATATTGATGGTACAGCTGATGTTACACACACACACACACACACACACACACACACACACACACACACACACGCTGGCGCAGTGGTAACGTTCTCGCTTGCCATCTGGTAGACGGGAGTTCGCGCCTCGCTCAGGTTGCGAAAAGTTTCACTAAAGAAGTGGGTGGTTACTGTCCCCCTAGAGCAAGGGGACGGGTGTGTGGGTGTGTGAAGGTCACAGCCTTGCCCTTAGATCGGACTATATGAGCTCTCAGCTCCCTTCCGGGAGGGTAAAATGCTGACGATCACGACCATCAAGTGATCCTGACCGACCCGGTGAATTACACACACACACACACACACACACACACACACACACACACACACACGTAATACAATGTGCAGCAAAGGCATAGGACCACAGTCTTGTTGGTTAAGGAAGCTCCCTAACATTTCTTCCTAAGCAATTTATTGGGCTTACTACACCGTACCATTCTTTTCTGAGTTACTGAAATCCTCCTAATATCACCATACTATGCATAAATAACTTACAAAATGATATCAAGCAGGCATATCCAAAAATAAATCACTATGGAAGAGATGTTAGGGAGCTTTCTTAACAGAGAATACCAGCCAGTGCCTTAGCTTGCAGCAGGTACCAGTATTCTTATTGCTTGAGAGGACTCCCTAACACCTCTTCGTCAGTGACTTATTATTCCATATGCATGATTAACATAATTTTTTACATTATATATGCAGAATATGGTGATATTAGAAGGATGTATGTAACACAGAGGACAGTAAGGCATACTATGCAAAATAAATCACTTAGGGGAAGGTGTTTGGGAGGTTCCATACCCAACCAGAATACAAGTGTTTGGCTGTACACACTGTACTTGGAGACTCCTTTATGTGGCATGGGAGGAGGGGTGGCATTCTCACATTCTCTCTCTCTCTCTCTCTCTCTCTCTCTCTCTCTCTTTTCATGCAAGGAAGAAGGAACCAAAGGTCAGGAGCCCACAAACCGCTCCTTCCAAGAAATAACAAAAACAATACAACAGACAACCAATTTCAAGATCCGTTCATTTTGAGATGCCTGGACACACCGTGTTTGAAAGACTGGAGATTATAGGAAGTAGGAAATCCGGACAGAAGGAGACAGTTCCAGAGCTGACCTGTTGCATAAAGTACAGTAGAATCCCCTAAACTGTGCGATCTGAAATACGCAGCAACATGTGCAAATGTGCAACCTCAGTAAATCACAGAAATGACATGAAATTCGTGGGTGCAGCCATCACGTGACGTTTTTCCGATGTCACCATTACCTAAAGTCCGGGCATCCAGCTGGGCATAAACCAATCATAGTCCAGCATGGCAGTTACTATTCCATCATGCAATCCCATGTTGCCCCACAAAGAACGTAGGAGCTCGAGGCTAGGCAAGTTCGTCCTGATATTCAAGATGAGAGTGACCAGCCTCACTAATCCCTGAGTGGCATTACGTGAGCAATAAACCCCAACCATCTCTTGGATACAAACCTACACAGGCTCAATCTGACTGGAGTGCCTTAATTACCCACTAAACCACCAGGTGCCATAATTTGGTTATATGGTTACCACCCATCATAGTAAATGGTTTCCTGGTGTACAGGAAACCATTTACCTTGTCATTCAAAGTACAGTTACCCATAGGCAGAAGGAAGAGGAAAAAATGAAGGAAAGACAGAAGAGGGAGTGTAGAGTCACCCAGAGGCAGAAGGAAGAGGAAAGAATGAAGGAAAGAAAGACAGAAGAGGAAGTGTAAAGCCACCCTTAGGCAGAAGGAAGAGGCAAGAAGGAAGGAAAGAAAGACAGAAGAGGGAGTGTAAAGTCACCTGTAGGCAGAAGGAAGAGGAAAGAAGGAAGGAAAAAAAGACAGAAGAGGGAGTGTAAAGTCACCCATAGGCAGAAGGACGAGGAAAGAATGAAGGAAAGAAAGACAGAAGAGGAAGGAAGCTGTTATTAAACCAATCATAGTCAGTCACAGTACTTACTATAACCCAATCACTTCACTTCCTTCCCAAGCCAATTATGAAGGTTGGATGAAATGGCGGGGGACAAGGTGACTTGGAGGCGATTTATTTGTGGCCACCTCTTACGGGATTAAGGCGTCTGGCAATAGGTATATAGACAGATGGTTACAGTAGTGTTCGCCGATGACCAGAATGATGTAAGTTTGGGGATAAGGAAGGCAACTTTTCCGAAACGACAGACCCATAAGTAATCTTCCCCATAAGATTGGTTATTTGTAAACAGCACAATTCTCAAGACTGACTAAGAGGGTGTATGTAGGTGATGTGGAAGGAGGGAGAGGGAGGGGTAGACTGAGGATGAGGTGGAGGGATGGAGTTGAGAGGAATATGAGGGAGAGGGCAGTGAGCTGGGGGGGTCAAATGGTGGGTGACAGAGCAACTTGGAGGTGTTTTGTCTGCGGCCACCCTTTGCGGGATTAGGGCGTCGGGCTACAGAATAGAACAGATAGGAATTCTCAAATCGCGGTGTGTGTGCCCAGTATTATAAGATCACAATATAGGACATTCTGCTATAATTCCTTGTTGTAACTCTGTATAACCTTGCCATGTCTAGAGTGTTGTGGTGTGGATGTGGATGTGGTAGGAAGCATTAGCAGGAACACACTGAGGTGGTTTGGCAATGTGGAGAGGATGGAGAGTGAGACTGATGAGGAGAGTGTATGTGAGTGGAGTGGAGGGGGGGAGAGGGAGGACGAGGACAAGGATGAGATGAAGGGATGAAGTGGAGAGGTATGTGAGAAGGGGGCGTGAGCTGGGAGCAGGGCAGCGAAATGTCAGGGGGAGGGTGACATGGAGGTGATTTGTTTGTGGCCACCCCTTAATGGATTAAGGCATCTAGCAATAGGCAGATAGGTAGATAGATGTCTAGTGGTATATCTGCAAAATCAGGTCATATTTACAACACTTTTACCACAAGCTTTTTTTATTCTTTGCTTGGACAAGGAAATGAGAAAATAGAAACGTTCAATACCTCTTGTTTTGCCTGTAAATCAAAATGGGAGTTACAGGTGGGTGTTGATTATAAGTACATTCAAGATTAGATGATGATGATGATGATGATGATGGTGATGATGATGGTGATGATGATGATGGTGATGATGATGATGATGATGATGGTGATGATGATGGTGATGATGATGATGGTGATGATGATGATGATGATGATGATGATGATGGTGATGATGGTGATGATGATGGTGATGATGATGATGATGGTGATGATGATGGTGATGATGGTGATGATGATGGTGATGATGATGATGGTGATGATGATGATGGTGATGATGGTGATGATGATGGTGATGATGATGATGGTGATGATGATGGTGATGATGATGATGGTGATGATGATGATGATGGTGATGATGGTGATGATGATGATGATGATGATGATGGTGATGATGATGATGATGGTGATGATGATGATGATGATGATGATGATGATGATGATGATGATGATGGTGATGGTGATGATGGTGATGATGATGATGGTGATGATGATGATGATGATGATGATGATGATGATGATGGTGATGATGATGGTGATGATGATGATGGTGATGATGATGATGATGATGATGATGATGGTGATGATGATGGTGATGATGGTGATGATGATGATGGTGATGATGATGATGATGATGATGGTGATGATGGTGATGATGATGATGATGATGATGGTGATGATGATGGTGATGATGATGGTGATGATGATGATAGTGATGAGGTGATGATGATGGTGATGACGGTGATGATGATGTTGATGATGATGGTGATGGTGATCATGATGATGATGATGATAGTGATGATGATGGTGATGATGATGGTGATGGTGATGATGATGATGATGATGATGATGGTGATGATGATGGTGATGATGATGATGGTGATGATGATGGTGATGATGATGGTGATGATGATGATGATGATGATGGTGATGATGATGATGGTGATGATGATGATGGTGATGATGATGATGGTGATGATGGTGATGATGGTGATGATGATGGTGATGATGATGATGGTGATGATGATGATGATGATGATGATGACGATGATGATGATGGTGATGATGATGGTGATGATGATGATGGTGATGATGATGATGATGATGATGATGATGATGATGATGATGATGGTGATGATGATGGTGATGATGATGATGGTGATGATGATGATGATGATGATGATGATGATGATGATGATGGTGATGATGATGATGGTGATGGTGATGATGGTGATGATGATGATGATGGTGATGATGATGGTGATGATGATGATGGTAATGATGATGGTGATGATGATGGTGATGATGATGATGATGATGGTGATGATGATGGTGATGATGATGATGGTGATGATGATGATGGTGATGGTGATGATGGTGATGATGATGATGATGGTGATGATGATGGTGATGATGATGATGGTAATGATGATGGTGATGATGATGGTGATGATGATGATGATGATGGTGATGATGATGGTGATGATGATGATGGTGATGATGATGGTGATGATGATGATGATGGTGATGATGATGGTGATGATGATGATGGTGATGATGGTGGTGATGATGATGATGGTGATGATGATGGTGATGATGATGGTGATGATGATGATGGTGATGATGGTGGTGATGATGATGATGGTGATGATGGTGGTGATGATGATGATGGTGATGATGATTGTGATGATGATGATGGTGATGATCTCTGCCCAAGAGTGTAGCACCATATTACTCCCACAGCAGTAGCCCCCTGGCTCAATGCTAACCAGCCATCTGCAACCTAATAAGAAGAAGAAGAAGAAGAAGAAGAATTAAAACAATAATAATAATAATAATAATTATAATAACAATTATAATAATAGTATTCATCATCAACTTCATTATCATCATCTGGACCTCCTTTCCCATCCAAGGGTAGGGTGAGGAGTAGCAATGTCCAGACAGCCAAAACTTGCCCAGTCCCATGGACCATGCTTCCATTCACTCATCATTCAAGTCCCGGGAATCCTGGCTCCGTCGGATACACCAAAAACATTCACCACATTCTGTAGCTTCACACAAAAGTATCCGATTGAGTCAATGTAGAGGTGCCATATGATCTCTACACAGAGTGACAAGCCAAATGGTTTCCTGTACCCAGGAAACCATTTACTACTCTGGGTGGTAACCATATAACCGGGGTTTCTGGAAGGGTTAAGTGTCCCCCAGATTCCCCTATCCAAAACCACTTAATCATGGCAGTCGTTTCAGAGAGCCTCGGAGGGCCCAATGCCTGCCCAGGACCCCAACCAAATGGGCAGACTTGCATGGCCATGTGGAATGTGAGAGGTGTGAATGAGGTGAGCAAGAGGGTGCAAGTGGTGAATGTGTTTAACAGTGCGAGATATGCCATGATGGCATTGTGTGAAACGAAGATGAAAGGGTGCGAAGTGGAGGAGTGGGAGGGTGTGAAATGTGTAAGATCGGGAATGAATGGGCGAGGAAGATGCAAGGAAGGAGTTGCTCTGTTGATGAATGAGGTGTGGCAGAGTGGAATGAGAGACTACAAATGTGTCAGCTTGAGGTGTATGTATGTCAAGTTCAAGTTTGATGGGGTGAAACTGGCAGTGATTGTAGCGTATGCACCGTGTGAGGACAGGAGGGAGAAAGACAGGTTTTGGGATGAGCTGGGTGAAGTAGTGGGAGATGTGCCCAGGAGCTATAAAGTGATTGTGATGGGGGATATGAATGGAAGAGTAGGCACTGGTCCTGAGGATGACATAATGGGTTGTTATGGAGTACCAGGAGAAAATGATAATGGGAAGAGACTAAAGGAATGTGTCAGAAAAGGAGGTTGTGGTTCTGTAAGTCGTATTTCAAACACAGAGATGCACATAAATATACATGCTATAGAGGGAACGGGGATCATGTTCAAAGAAGCCTGATTGATTATGTGCTCGCAGTGAGGTCGATGATGGGAATGGTTGCTGATACGAGGGCTGTGAGAGGACGATGTGGAGGTCTGTTATATGATATGATTGTGGTATGCAAGATCAAGCTGAGAGGAGTGAGGTGGATCAGGAGAGAGAGAAGCAGTCAGGGAGAAAGACTGAAAGTTGAGAAGCTGAGGATCAAAGAAATGGCAGATGAATACAGGACCAAAGTAGAGGACAAGTTAGAATTATTGAATTGGAATGAAATGGATCTGGACAGACTGTGGAATGCATATAGGGATTGCTTAGTTAGGAATGCTGAAGCGGTGTGTGGTGAGGCAAGAGTAACAACAAAGAAGGTATGGAATGGTGGGATGAGGAGGAAAAGAGAGCAGTGGAGGAAAAGAGGAAGAAGTGGCTAAAGTGGTTACAAGATAGAGGTTAAGTTGAAATAAGAACTAAATATGTTGAGAGCAAGAAGCACATAAAGAGACTAATGAAGAGGAAAAAGAAGGAGGTAAATGAGGATCTAGGAAGAAAAATGAATGCGAACTACTCTGAAAATAGAAAGTTATTCTGGAAAGAGGTGTGGAAATGTAGAAGTGAAAGCAGAAAGAACTGGGATGGTGTGAAGGATGCAGGTGATAGATTATTAGCCCATGGAGATGAAGTAAGGACCAGATGGAAAGAATATTTTGAAAGCCTGATGAATGGGAATAGAGAGAGCAGAGCAGCTGTAAACATGATTGGTTTTGGGGGTGTGCAGAGAAGGAATGCAGTGCCAGGAGACGTGAAACTCGCACAGGTGAAGAGTGCTGTGAAAAGGCTGAAAAATGAGAACGCAGCTGGGGTTGATGAGGTGTATGCAGAGATACTTAAATGTAGTGGAGAGAATGGAATGAAGTGCTTGTTGGCGATATGTAAGAAGGTATGGATGAGTGAAACTGTGCCTGCAGAGTGGAAAAAGGCTGTGATTGTACCCCTGTACAAAAATAAAGGTGAGCGAAGTGAGTGCAAGAATTATCGTGGCATAAGCTTACTGAGTGTGGTAGGGAAGGTATACGGAAGAATTATTACGGAGAAAGTAAGAGAGATATCAGAAGTCCTAGAGAGTGATGAACAGGGTGGCTTTAGGAGTGGAAGAGGATGTGTGGACCAAATATTTGCAGTGAGACAGATAGTACAGAAGGCTTGTGAGAAGGACCATAAGGTGTTTATGGCATTCATGGATCTGGAAAATGCATATGACAAAGTGGACAGAGAAGGATTGTGGAAAGTTTTGCGCATGTACGGTGTAGAGGGTAAGCTGCTAGGTGCTGTCAAGAGTTTTTATGATGGTAGTGAAGCATGTGTCAGGGTTAATGGGGATCTAAGTGAATGGTTCACGATCAGTGTGGGCGTGCGACAAGGTTGTGTGATGTCCCCGTAGTTGTTCAATATATATATATAGATGGGGTGATGCAAAAAGTAAAAACACAAGTAATGGAGAGAGGAATGACATTGGTAATGAATGGTGATAGATGGAATATCTCGAATTTGTTGTATGCTGATGATGCAATACTGCTTGCATGTAAGGACAAGAACTTGGTAGGCTAGTGTATCGGTACACGGCTAGCACTAAATATCGTGCCACCGCTAGCACCAATAAAATGTATCGTCGCACTGCTGGCCACCAATGTAGCCGTTATGGAGTAGCAGTTGACTACATATTAAGTGTTCTGCTGTATAGTATAACTAGACCACCGTGTTGGATCGACGACACTGTCTGCAGTACACGTCAGCTACTCGCCGTCACTGCCCGACACTTCCCACCAAAGGTCCTCTGCCACGAGAAGGTGGAAGCTGGTCTGTTATTAAGTGGTAGCGTAAGGTGACAGAAATGAGCAGATTAAATCTCTCTTTATTGGGTACAGAATGATATAACTGCAACCCGAGAGATATGTAAGAGCGATACACCCTCCCTTTAAAACTGTAAAGCGGGTTCTGACGCTGAACGCTCACCGTGCCGACTAGGGTGTGGTGCTTAGGTCAGCTAAAAGTGAGGTGCCATGCATTTACATATACTCTGGGCTTATGCAAAAAGTAGATATAAATGACAACTCTACTAGCACATTATACACCTCTATTAAATGGTATTAAGTACATTCACATATACCAACATAATAAATGGTTCCCCAGGACTTTACACTTACGCACTATTCATATATCTTTTCACTTCTCCTAACCTTCTTTTTATAATTGAAACAGGGTGGCACTTGTGGTCTGCCAATCCACCTTCTTCTATACCACAGCTAACAGCGAAATGATATTTGGTTGTTCATCATTCACACTTCATTACACACTGTTAATTATGACTAAACAGCTTTAAAAATTATTATGTAAAATGTGTGATACTACAACTTCATATGGAAAAAGATGTTGACACCAGAACATCGCTCGGCCACACCATTGACGTCCCCGTCGACATTGTTGTCCTAACTACCATGTAACCTAACCATAGTGTAGGGTAGCTAACTATTCAGGAACATCCACTTGCAATCTGCGAGTACGGACACGTGGTCTCAGTGGGTTCCTTAATTGGCGCCTTAAATAGTAGCCTAAACCACAAACACAGGACAAGACCACAATAAGTAGAAGATCAACGCCAGGACCAAAATAAGAAGGAGAAAGGTATGAAGGAAGATAGGACAGTACATAAGGCTCTAAATCAGTCCTGTTCAAGTGGGAGAGGAAGGTAAGCGCCTTTAATACATGAGACAGCCTGTTCACATTCAAGGAACTAACATTGAATGAAGGTAAAAAGGGTCGTAACTGGGATGAGAAGTTCACTGTCAAAGCTAGATGATGCTTGCCAGGCAGAACTGCTATCGCTTTACTGTGTAACTCACAAAAATCAGGTGCAACATAGTACCCCTTTACTGTAAGGAATTGATTCTGTGAGGCACAAATCACAGTTACATCCTCTGTCTCAGGAAAGTAAAAGTACTGTTTCGCATGAATATGAACATGGAAAACTGACTTCAACTGAATGGGTTGGAAGGTGCAACGTTGCAGAGCAGAGGAAGTATTTGTGTCCGACAAGGCCCTCTTACACTCCTCTACCTTTAATGGTAAGAAGACAAAATGGAAAGAAGGACATACATGGAGATCAAGAAATGAGGCCTTACACTTCTCAAATTCATCCACAGTCGTTTCTGCTACATATTTCTTGTCATCTGAGACAACTAGCACCTCTGGACCCTCTTCAATAACAACAAGTGTATTATTAGCAGTAGCAAAAGAGAAGGTAATGAACCGCCATGCCTGGTATAAAGAGTGGCATAAGTCCATGCTTCCACATAGCTATATCAAGTGCATTGGTTAGTATATTAGTAGGCAGCAATAAAGCATTAACCCTGTTCAAACTTGCATCGATTAAGCCGTCCACCATATTGGCTGCATGCTTCTCCAAAGCAGTGGTTGACTCGTCGAGAGCATGTAAGTACTCAGCGAATAACACCAAGTTAGCAAGGGTTAGTAGATTAATTTGGATGTTGTTCACAAGCTCTACTAGATGGTTGGTAGTCCTATTTATCTCGTTAGCTTTGTTAGTGAACTCATCTAACTGTTTATACACATGCATGATTAATCTATTATTGGCTTTAGCGGCCAGTGTCAAGTCATGCATCTGTCTACCCAATTGCACTACATCCTTATCTAATGCCATACCAAAGAGTTATCCACGTCCTCTCTTAGTACGTGCATGGACATGCTTGGAAAGATCAGAGTGTACGTTAGGTAAAGCTACATGCAAGTTAGTGAGCCTGTCGGTGAGCCTGTCTATATGCCTAGTCTGAAGCTCAACAAAGCTTCAGTGTCAGAGTTCGCCAATCGTGGGTTTCGATTAAACATCTTTCCCACTTCCAATAGTTGCTGTCTGAGATTCGACAAGCCCTTGGAGACCTCCTTGACAATATCTGGCGTTTGGAGATAGCCTTCCATTGGATAGTAGACGCATACTGCATCTTCCACTACCACGACTTCTCCAAGTGGGCTCTTCAGTGCTCCTGGCATTAACGCAGTCGTGTCCATGTCTGATGTCGTTCCATAGGTCCACCCCAAGCAATGCACGAGGAGTTTGAGCCACAGCCACATTTTTTTTTTTTTTGCAAGAGTAGATACTCCCTTAATCACTCTTGTTGTGGGATCATAGCTTGCTGCGATACTCTTGGTTAGGGACAGGTACGGATGACGACATAGACTGCGACGAAGACAGAGGGGACAACACATCAGACGATAGGCCTAGCTCTTGACTTACTAGTTTGATCCTATCAGCATGTACTGCCTCCTGAGTTCCATTAGCTTCATCCTTTATTCTATAAGTATTTCCACGTACTCGTCCCACAACGGTATATGGTCCGCGGAACTTAGGTCTGAGCTTGGAAATTCTCTCAGGGTTGTGGATTATGACCTTCTGGCCTGCCTGTAACGTCTTTTCTTGACTACCTTTGTGTTGTTTCGCCATCATCTCCGCTCTTAAGGCTTTTAATCTTTTCCGTACTTCACTGTGTATAAATTGGAATTTCAACAACTGTACCTTTGCGTAGTCTTCTTCGTTGTCTACTGGAGTAGGAGGTCCAGCCAACAAATCGTAGGGTAACACCTTCTCTTCTCCATAAAGGATATTATGAGGAGACTTCCCAGTTGATGAATTTTCTGAGGAGTTGATGGTCGCTGCTACAGGTGGTAACCAGTCTTCCCAGTTATCCTCCTGATTTGAGGTTATTACTGGTCTCAAGACTTCCAGTATCTTCCCGTTTGTTCTCTCCACCAGGCCATTGCTCTTAGGACTGTAAGGCGTTACAAACTTGCTTTACTCCATACATACGACAGATTTCTTATAACACCTGGTTACGAACTGCCATTACGCTGAGCAGTACCTTAGGTGTAGAGTATGGACAAATCACTGAAGTCACAAAAGCGTGCGCCACCTCCTCTGAAGTTTTCGTCTGTAAAGGTGCTAAAACAGTGAATCGTGAGAAATGGTCCACTGCCACCAGTACATAACTTGAACCTTGACGACTTCTCGGCAACGCTAAGAGATCAATGGAGACTGTATCCCAGGGTTTTTCCAGTAGAGGATACTCTAAGATGGGAGTCGGAAGTCCCGTCGTTCCTCGTATTTCCGCACATTTGACACATTGACTGACGTGGGCTTCTATGTCCTTCCTGATGGTCGGCCAATAGTATTTCTTTCTCGCCTCACGCATGCATCTATCGCGACCGGGATGACCCGCTTGAGGTACGTCATGAACTAACTGTAGCACGGCTTGCTGTAAGGTAGCAGGAACAACCAACTGATATGCAGTGTCCTTCCCTGGGGGTTGCTTATAAAAGACCCTGTTGAAGATGGAAGTGAGTCATTGGTACTGGGAGTTCAGGTAGACAAGTCTCGTCGCCAGACTCCAAGGCATGGATGACTTGAGACCACATCGCATCATTACGTTGTCCGCTTTTACCGTGTCTGAGGAAATCCTCGGCTATGGTAGCAGCAATGTTTCTACTCAACGCGTCGGCTACAACATTTGACGGCCTGGTAAATATCTTACCTCTGGATCAAACTCCATTACCTTGCCAAACCAACGCACAACCTTACCGTGCAAGTTTTTTTCCTTTAAACAAGTCGCGTATGGGTGCATGGTCAGTTAAACAATTATCCGGTAGCCAAAAATAATATCCCGGAAATGTCCTAACGCCCACACGACTGCTAATGTCTCCAAATGTGTCGTCGAATAGTTCTTCTCTGGGGGTCTTAATGCCCTACTAGCATACGCTATGGTATGTGTCTTTCCTTGCTCATCCTTCTACTGTAACACCGCTCCCAGACCCAGACCTGAGGCGTCCGTGCACAGATAGAAAGGTTGAGTATAATCAGGAAAACGCTAATACGGGTGTTTCTGACATGGCTTGTGTGAGCTCGTTGAAGCTTTTCTCTTCCGAGGGTCACCATTTCCATGCAGCGTCCTTCTTAAGTAGCGTCATTAAAGGTGATGCTATGATGGCATACCTGTGGACAAAAACTCCTATAAAAGCCAGTGAGGCCTAGGAACGATCTTATCTGATCCTCGTTCTGTGGTGTAGGAAAATAGGTCATCTAGATACGCTAAGACGTCTTGCCCTAACATCTCGCCAAACTTGGTTTATCATCCGCTGAAATGTTAAAGGAGCATTACTCAGTCCAAAAGGCATCCGGAGAAATTCAAAGTGCCCACGGTGAGTGCTAAAAGCAGTAATGGGACGTGACTCTTCGGTCAGCTCCACCTGCCAATACCCTGACGCTAGATCCAGACAAGTAAACACAGTATTTCCCTTACCTAATGATTGAAGTAAGTCTCTGCGGAATCGGGTAACGATCCGGTACTGTTTGTTCACTTGCCGAAAATCCACAACAGGTCTCACACCACCGTCCTTCTTAGGCACTAGAAAGAGTGGTGCATTCCAAGGCGAGGAGGAAGGCTGGATAACTTCATCACGAAGCATCCTTTCAACTTCCTCATCCACTGCTTTCCTTTGGCTGTGCGGTAGACGGTATGCGGGCACATAAATTGGATTTGTACCAGGGCACAAACCAATATGATGCTTCACCCTATCCGTCCTACCCAGCGCTTCTCCTGGAAGTGCTACTACGTCGGAAAATTCTCTAAGGAGGGCTAGGAGTCGTGTTTTATGGTCTACATTATCCGTGACCTTCACGTATTGCTCCAGCTGTTTTTCCTTAGCCAGACGTACGGGTTCCGACTGAGTCGTTGCTTGAGATGTAACTACAGGAGAGATCACCGGCACGTCGTCGACTTCCTTTATGGGGGCACCATAGCACAAGTCGCCTATAACAACCATCTCTGAGCTAACTGCGCCACCACTCATATTTGCGATGAAGAGGGGCGTCTTCTGGTCTTGGCCAACGCTAGTCAGAGTCGATTCCAGCGACAATGCCTTATGTTTTACAGTCTCAGTTAAGCATGCTACATCAGTTCCCACCGACACGTCAGGTACTCGGACAGGAATTTCTTCCAGTCCATACCCTCCGCTTCATGTGCATCCAGGGACTCCCTTGACGCTTCACTTGTCGGGGTCACAACTGGTTGGACGGCTCCTGATTGGATGCCAGTTCCAGTTCGTGTTGCTGAGGGATTAAGGCCTACAAACTCTTTCCCGTTAAAGGAAATGGAATGTCTTTGAGGGTGTATTACTATATCATACTCCTCCAAGGTCTCAAAGCCTAACAGCCCATCAGCTGGCAGAGGAAAATCCTCAACCACATAAAACGTAGCATGTAACACAGGAGATCGTTTATCTGCCCTCAATGTCAACGGCACCTGGCTTACAATCTTCATTCTACTCCCTGTCACACCTGTCAACATTACATCAGGTGGTGATAATGTCCAGTTTGTTAGAGGCATTTCACTTTTAAG
The DNA here is from genome assembly GCF_032717465.1 of Coenobita brevimanus. Taxonomy (NCBI): domain Eukaryota; kingdom Metazoa; phylum Arthropoda; class Malacostraca; order Decapoda; family Coenobitidae; genus Coenobita; species Coenobita brevimanus. The sequence goes on from NC_137039.1 coordinate 9,686,713, forward strand.
TCTTTCCAGCGCTTTACTAGAAATAATGTTTGTACATGCCCCTGTATCCACGATCAGGGACAGTTGGCCTTTCCCTATGATCCAAGGAATAGATAATAAGTCCACCTTAGTAATAGCTGCCACACACGCATCGGTGGATTGTACTATTTTAATTACTTTTGCGCGCAGCCCTGAGCTTCCCCCGAACTAGCTGGGTTCCCTAGTTTCTTCCTCATTTCAATGACAAAGGGGCAACAGTCCGTTTCATGAGGACAATGCCCATGTATGACATACCATCTTTTCACCTCTGGCTTAACAGCCTTGGTCCTTTGCTGTGGAGAACTAGTAGCTGTGTCTCTCCAGCCCGAAGTTTGCAAGGCTTTGCTAGCTTCTGCATAGTATATGCCTGCCTTCGCCAAAGCCTGACTTTCAGTACAGTTAGGATGCTGCTGTACTATATCAGTAGCCAGATTAGGTACAGGTATCTGCCACAAAGGAAGAGGGTTAGTCTGACTTTGCACGCACGTATTGTTAGTCATGCCCCAGGTATTTGGATAAGGACCCTGGATTTGCATGCCAATATTAGTATTCATGCCCCATTGATTAGGATTCTGGGTTTGCATGCCAATACCATCTGTGTTTATACCCCATGCATTTGAATAAGGAACAGAAAATAAATTCTGTCCAGAACCTTGTGGTGTACTGAAAACATCAGAAGTATACACAGGTATGTGAGTGGTTGTAGTACTATCACTAATGACTGGATTTTGCATATCCTGAATGACCAAAGGTACTGTTGTAGTCTCAGCTTTCACAGTCTCCTCACTAGGATTACCCTCATTAGCAAGACTAGTGGCCATTTTGGATCTAACTGATTGCTCTGGGACTGTTGAATAAGTATGACCAGAACGCAAATGTAAAACGTTCAAATCCTCATCCTGTCCTTCAGAAATATCCTCATCACCTTGATCCTCAATATGTCCTTCACTCATTTAATATGTCTGAGCACTTTTATTTGATGTATCAACCCACTCATAAAATTCTGAATCTAGTGGGATTGGCTAATCCCTATTTCTCTAATTCTACGTCCCCACTTCACTGTATCCATCTAACCTTGTCAGTAATATTCCCCTCCCAGTTACAGGAAGATAAACTGACATAAAAAAGGATAGTTATGCTAAGTGACAGAGAATGGAACACATATACAATACACAGAAAGTATATTTATTTCAAGGGAATTCTGAGAAACCTTTATTTCCACTCATCAACTAACTAACGTGTGTTGATTCAAGTGTGTGTGTGTGTGTGTGGATTAATGCATGGACTCTACCTAGATATGAAAGTCCAGGATGATGTTCCACATTCCACGTTCCACACTCCACCAGACTCCTGCAACCACACGACAGCCCGCTCGCTGTGGCAGTGCAAGCAACTGGTTCGCCCTGCGGCCTGCACCACGCCAAGCCCGCCGCTCTCGGCTCGCTCGGCCGTCCGCGCCAGTTGCTAGAAGTCGCTAGCTGATCCACTCCTCACCGCACTGGCTTGAACTCTACTTATCTCGCCTCTCGCACACGAGAGCGAGATTCTTGCCGGTTTGCGTTTGAAGATGGAGATATCTCGCACACCACAGGGCGAGATAACTGCCAGTTTGTGCTTAAGATAGGAATCTCGCACTGGCAGAATAATGGGAGGAATTAATATTCACCACTCCAGTTTATCTGCTCCACTTAACTCACTGGTAATTAGTCCCCTTACAATAGTAGAGTAAGATTTTCTGTTTCACCTTCAGGAACGAGCGATTGCAAGGGTTACTGGTTCACAGCATAAAGCCCTTTAGCACGTATCGTATCCCAGCACTGAGCACCAATTTAATGTATCGGTACACGGCTAGCACTAAATATCGTGCCACCGCTAGCACCAATAAAATGTATCGTCGCACTGCTGGCCACCAATGTAGCCGTTATGGAGTAGCAGTTGACTACATATTAAGTGTTCTGCTGTATAGTATAACTAGACCACCGTGTTGGATCGACGACACTGTCTGTAGTACACGTCAGCTACTCGCCGTCACTGCCCGACACTTCCCACCAAAGGTCCTCTGCCACGAGAAGGTGGAAGCTGGTCTGTTATTAAGTGGTAGCGTAAGGTGACAGAAATGAGCAGATTAAATCTCTCTTTATTGGGTACAGAATAATATAACTGCGACCCGAGAGATATGTAGGAGTGACACCACCTCCCTTTATAACTGTAAAGCGGGTTCTGACGCTGAACGCTCACCGTGCTGACTAGGGCGCGGTGCTTAGGTCAGCTAAAAGTGAGGTGCCGTGCATTTACACATACTCTGGGCTTATGCAAAAAGTAGATATAAATGACAACTCTACTAGCACATTATACACCTCTATTAAATGGTATTAAGTACATTCACATATACCAACATAATAAATGGTTCCCCAGGACTTTACACTTACGCACTATTCATATATCTTTTCACTTCTCCTAACCTTCTTTTTATAATTGAAACAGGGTGGTACTTGTGGTCTGCCAATCCACCTTCTTCTATACCACAGCTAACAGCGAAATGATATTTGGTTGTTCATCATTCACACTTCATTACACACTGTTAATTATGACTAAACAGCTTTAAAAATTATTATGTAAAATGTGTGATACTACAACCTCATATGGAAAAAGATGTTGACACCAGAACACTAGTGCAGAGTTTTGCTGATGTCTGTAAGCGTCGTTCCTTGAGAGAAAATGCAGAAAATAGTAAAGTGATGGTTACTGAGAGAGAAGGTGCTTCCCAGTGCAATGTAACAGTGAATGGAGAGAGACTGGTATTGGTGAAAGAGTTCAAATACCTGGGTACAGTGATAGAAAAGAGAGAAAATGTGCAAAAGAAGTTGAAAGTAGAGTGACACAAGGAAGTAAAGTAGTTGGTGCAATGAAGACCTTGATAAGAAACAGAGGCTTGAGTGTTGCAGCTGCACGAGGCTTACATGAAGGAGTGTTAGTGCCAACTTTAACATATGGATGTGAGACTATGGTGTGGCATGAAAATGAAAAGTCAAGAGTAATAGCAGTGGAGATGGGACTGCTGAGGAATGTATGTGGAGTACAGAGGGTGGATAGGATACGAAATAATGTGATTCGTGAAAGATGCGGAGTGAGGAAGTCAGTGGACACCGGAATTGAAAAGAGTGTACTGAGATGGTATGGTCATGTGCAGAGAATGGATAACAATAGAGTGGTGAAGAAGGTATATCTGAGCGAATTCGAAGGAGGGAGGAGGAGAGGTAGGCCAAGGAGAAGGTGGAGAGATATGGTGGATGAATGTGTGAGGAAGAGAGGTTTGGAAGTCGGTGAGGCTAGGGAACTGACAGGAGATCGAGCTGGCTGGATGAATTTTGTGAGGAGAAGTGCATGATCAGGGATTTTTGGCTCCTCTTTTTAACGTGGCAGCGTCTGGATTCATTCTGTCAGATACAATTATCAGAACGTGGTGAATGTTTTTGGCGTATCTGATAGAGCCAGGATTCCATGGGCTTGAATGATGAGTGAATGGAAGCATGGGCCATTGGACTGGGCAATTTTGGGTTGTCTGGACATTACTACTCCTCACCCTGCCCTAAGGTGGGAAAGGATGTCCGGATGATGATGATGATGATGATGATAATAATAATAATAATAATAATAATAATAATAATAAAAATAATAATAATAACTAGGTGACCAAGGCTGACAAATGCAAGAATGTATGAGCCTTTATAAATGATACAATATGAAGAATCTGGTCTTTCGTTTCTTAAAAAGTGCCTAGTTCTCTAATAAGGAATTCGCTAGTGCTTACCATGGTTTACACACACACACACACACACACACACACACATTAATGAGGACAGTAGTAATGGACAAGTTGTCTGGATGGAGGGAAGTAACAAGTGGAGACCCTCATGGCTCGGTGTTAGCGCCAGTAATGTTCCTGATTTACGTAAATGGTATGGTAGATGGAGTGAACAGTTATGCAAGTCTTTGCTGGTGATGCAAACATCTTCAGGAAAACAGAAGTTGAGGAAAACTGTAAAATGCTGCAAAAAGACCTGAATAGGATACATGATTAGAGCCAGATGTGGGAAATGAAATTTAACGCAAAAAAATATAAAATATCGGAAATGGGTAAAAGTACCAAGAGGCCATCACTGAATTATTTGATGGGTAATGAACCAATGACAAAAGTGAGAGAAGAGAAAGATTTGGGAGTGCTGGTCCAGGACAGTTTGTCACCGGAAAAACACATTAACAAGATACACTCAATCCTCATAAATCGCATGTTCATAAATCACGGATTTGTAAATCACGGCTAAGTGACTGTCAGACTACCGGCACCCTTAAATCGCTGTTAAGTCACGAAAATCGCGGATCTAGGCACCGAAATGGGCCTTTTCCGAGGAGAATCGTAAACCGTGGCATTCAATTTGAAAATCGTGACCCAACAACCAATCACCACCCGTCCCTGGTGGCAAGTGTGCATACTAATGCCGCAGAGTTAATGAGAAACATCAGGAACTCATCACCCACTATTTTGCCTGGGTAAGGGCAGAAGCTAAGCCTGAACCACAGCCTGGCCCTTCACACACTGAGGACGTGGATGACGTAGCATCTGTCATCTCTGAGGAAGACTTTGAGGGCTTCCTGAGGGAGGCAGAGGAGCTGGAGAAGGGAGAACAGCATGAGGGAGCACCCCCACCTCATGCTGAGAGGTTCTAAGTTCTTCCCAACACCACCCCACTCCATTCACTTAAGCAATATCGTCATAGGATTAAGGTGAGATCTGTTAACACTGCTGATTTCTATTAAATACGTGCACTGAATATTCCTAAATTTGTATGTTTGTGTTTGATGGTGCCTAGATAGGTGAAGGTAGGGTGCTGTGGGGGGTGGTTGGCCAAAGTCCAGACCCAAGTTCATTTTTCACATAAGAGTTATTATTTAAAACCGCGGAATTTGTAAATCGCGGCAGTGGTCCAGACCCAAATTGCCACGATTTATGAGGATTGAGTGTAGTTAGAGAGACATACAATCTCTTGACAAACATACGAGTAGCATTCCATTACATGGATGAGGAAATGGTGAACAAATTAATAGTGGCCATGATCCACACCAGGTTGGAATATGCGGCAGTAGTGTGGTGCCCACACAGGAAGAAAGATATAAATAAGATCGAGAGAATACAAAGAACAGCAACCAAGATGGTCCCCAGCCTGGCAGATCTGTCCTACGGAAAGAGGCTGAAAAAGCTGGATATGCCTTCCTTTGGGGAAAGGAGAGAGAGGGGCGACATGATTGCAGTGTTCTGGACCATGATGGGAGTAGATAAAATTGACAGAGAAGATCTGTTTGTATGGGATGGGAGAGTAACAAGAGGACACAGAATGAAACTGAAAAAGCCAAGTTGTTTGAAGGATATCAAGAAATATAGCTTTCCATATAGATGTACAGACCTGTGGAATAGCCTGGACAAAGAGATCGTCCAGTCTAAAAACTTAAACGAGTTCAAAGCAAAATTTGACTTAATGAGAAAAAGAGACAGGACCCCACGAGTGTAGCTCATTTCCTATATATCACAACTAGGTAAATACACACACACACACACACATACACACGCACACACACACACAAAACATATCTATCTATCTACCTATCTATTGCCAGATGCCTTGATCCCGCAAAGGGTGGCTGCAGACTAAACGCCTCCATGTCACCCTGTCCCCCACCATTTCATTGCCCTGCTCCCAGCTCACACACCTCTCTCTCATGTACCACTCCACTCCATCCCTCCATCTCATCCTCGGCCTCCCCCTCCCTCTCCCCCCCTCCACCTCACTCACATACACTCTCCTCATCAGTCTCTCACTCTCCATCCATAAAAGGTTCGTCAGCAGAAGTGTCAGCAATTTCAACCCTGTCATTATCCATTACATTACCCGTCCGCAGATCACAGCTCCTGAAAAAGTGCAATGTTCTGAGCTGCCTCTTAAAAGATTCAACACATGTCCATTACCAGCCATGTAACAAACAAATACTATCTATGTATCTATCTATAGCCCGACACCCTAATCCCACAAAGGGTGGCTGCAGACAAAACGCCTCCAAGTCGTTCTGTTATCCACCATTTGACTGCCCTCCCCCAGCTCACTCCCCCCTCCCTCATATACTCCATCCCTCCACCTCATCCTCCATACACATCCATCTATCTATCCACTGCCAGATGCCTTAATCCCATACAGGGTGGTCACAAACAAATTGCCTCCACGTTACCCTGTCTCCCACCATTTCACTGCCCTGCTCCCAATTCACACTCCCCTCTCTCATATACCGCTCCACTCCACCCTTCCACCTTATCCTTGGCCTTCCCCTCCCTCTCTCCCCCTCCTCCACACTCACATACACTCTCCTCATCAGTCTTTCACTCTCCATCCTCTCCACATGGCCAAACCACCTCAATTTGTTCCTCCTAACACTTCCTATCACATCCACATCCAAACCACAACGCTCCTTCACATCCTCATTTGTCAGTCTGTCTCTCCATGTGACTCCACATGCTCCTTTCAAATAACTGATTTCCACTGCTCTCACTCTTGACTTGTGTCCCTCCGACAAGGTCCAAGCTTCACTTCCATACGTTAGAGTTGGTATCACAATACTGTCATGTAGTAACTTTTTCATTTCCATGTTCACTTCCATGTTTCCTATCACTGCTCTCAAGGAACCAGCAACCTTTCTTCTCTGTTGTACCCTTTCAAGCACTTCACCCTCCAAACTTCCATCTTTTAACTTCCAACTTCTAAGTACTGTAATTAAATCACTGACAACATGAATCCTACACTGACACAAGTGAATATAGTTAGGAAAAATGTGGTATGCAAAGAAATCCAGAGTTATTACAAAGTACTGTACTTTTCACAAGCATGAACACCTCATCATCCACATCCAATTTTCCACAGTTTCAAATGAGGTGGACTGGATCCAGTGACAAGAAAATGAAAACACAAAAGTGAGAGGAATTATCAACACAAAGCTCAGTGAACAGGCCCATACATTCCTTCATTTATCATTCAAGCCTTTTAAATTCTTGGCTTCATCCTACTGAAAACAGTGACAGGCGATATACTTTACATTCTTTCATTAGTATCACGACAACTGTGAGGCAGAACCCTTCCACTGTCAAGTTTCTTTTAAGTATGCAAGTCTTGTCTTATGCACCACAATATATACACTCTTTCTTCCAATTCATTTCTATTCTTCAATCCTTTTGCCTCATAAATATTCACATTTGTTTTATTCACAAATTTCTTTAAAATATTAAGCTATTTCCTTTGTCTTCCAACCTCACATTCCATCTGCACTTTTCATTACTCACATCCTATTTATTATCTTGATAGATCCATTCAGTACAATATAAGACTCATCCACCCATTTACCTGAACATTTACTTACTCCTCATCTTTTTAGAAGTTTTATTTCATTTATAAGGCTGTCCATATTTTTTATCCTATTCAAAGGGATTTTTGTAAGCAGCATGTGTTAGGAGTCTAATGCTGTATGGTAATGAGACCTGGGCAGTAACGGAAGAGGATACTCATTTCAACTGTAAGGAGATGACGATGATTAGACATTTAGTGTGTTCTTGAATGCAAGGCCTTGGGGGGTGGAAGGCTAGGATTATGACTGAATAGTTGAGAGGAAGGTTGGGACTTGAATGTATTGGTGTTTTAATGAAGAGGGGTAGACTGAGATGGTTTGGGCAGGTTGAGAGGATGGAAGATGATAGTTGGATGAGGAAGGCGAAAAGTGTGAATTCCAGGAGTGGGGCTGCGAGAAACAGACCAAAAAAGACCTTGGATGAAGTCACAGTGCGACATCAGGGATAAGAGACTGAACAGCAAGGCTCCCAGAAACTGTGCAGTATGGAAAGCTGCTATTAGGTGAGCAAGGCCAACACATGCAAGCAAGTTGGAGTTTTTACAAACGATACGGCAATCCAATCTACGAAAGCCATATATCTTCACGAGTCGTCTCATAACCACTGCTGTCACTTCTAACTTTTTTCATACAGTACTCACACCATATACTACAGTGCTGGGAGAAGAAGAAGAAGAAAAAAAGATGTTTGTGGCAGGTGGGGATGCTCAACATCCACTCACTCGATGTAGTGCTGCTCTCGGGTGTCTGCCCTTTCCTCTCCTCCTTCCTTCTTTCCTTCCTTTCTCTTCTGTCTTTCTTTACTTCATTCTTTCCTCATCCTTGTGCCTGAAGAGTGACTTAACACTTCCTCTTCTGTCTTTCTGTCATTCACTCTTTCCTCTTGCTTCTGCCTATGGATGACTACACTGAGTGACAAGCCAAATGGTGTCCTGTACACCAGGAAACCATTTACTATGCTGGGTGGTACCCATATAACCTAATTATGGTGCCTGGTGGTTTAGTGGGTAATTACGGCGCTCCAATCGGATAGAGCTGGTGAAGGTTTGTGTCCAAGGGATGGTTGGGGTTTACTGCTCATGTAATGCCACTCAGGGATGAGTGAGGTTGGTCACTCATCTTAAATGTCAGGACCAACTTGCCTTGCCCCGGGCTCCTACCCTCCTCATGGGGCAACACAGGATTGGATAATGGATGGATGGATGGATGGTTCACATTAATGTCTGAGAACACAACAGCACAAACCAGTACTGATTTTCATCCTACTATTATTGTACCTGATCATTTTAATCCATTCCACCCATAGGCAATTTATAATTCATTCGTGCCATCACCAGGCAATATCATTAAGCTTAGGATACACTTTCTTATCCGAGATATCAGATATAACCTTAATTAACCCTTCTCTATCAGTGGGACCTCCTAAGGTGAATAAAATTACCTAGTTGTGGCAAGTACTGTGTGAACTACCAAAAAGTTACTAAACTGAAGGGGCCAATCATCTGATGGAAACACCCAGCATCCACAGACTTACTCTGACTGTATCATCATCATTACCCAATAGCTTATATTACATAAGGTGGGAAAAATCTACACTGAATCATTTAAGAATGTAAGTCCCCAGTACAACCTCTGCTCCTGTGTCAGAGGAGGTACGAAGCACCTTGCAATCTGTACAAATGTTAGGCAGTGGGGTCACTATACCCCTACAAATACATGGCATACACATTGTCACACCCCACTACCTGTACCCTCCTCCTAGGGTACCTCATACCCACACTTCCAACTGTCAGTCTTGCTGAGGAAACAAGTTCAAACCACTTTGTGCATGTGCTGAGATGGGGTAAACTGAAGGCATGGACTGTAAACAACTGAAGCCTTGAAATGAGAACTGTACCAGTGCCTAAAAACTGGTCTCACAATAACTTTGTAGTTTGTTGTAGTGATGTTTTGTTGATTATAGTAGGACTCGCCTAAATTTGCGGCTTTGGTGTGGCCTGCACCTGTGTACAATGGTGCCACGTTTCCCCAACTTGCGATGTGAAACGGAAGCTATTTATGTACAAGGCATCACAAATACGATAAATTCAGATGAACAAAACTTACACTTGTGTATTTTGATGGATGAATCAACAATAATCTTATTATGCATACAATATTTATACAGTAACACAGAAACATGGCATACATATTGTACAGTGTTGCTAAAAAAAATTGTAGTTACTTTTAATGGTTTTTAGCGTAGTTTTAGGGTAGGTAATAATATCACAGTTATAGATATCAGATAATGAGCCTGAAAAAAGAAGAGATATGCCAATATCCAAAGTAAAAGAAATAATTCAAATAATTCTTGTGAGTGGCAACAATGACACACCCAGTCTGGCCTAAGTTAAAGTAAGTACCCCTCCATAGACCCAAGCATAGCTTGTACAGGTGTTGCTAGTGAAAAATGCTCACATTTACTGGCTTTTACCGTAATTTTAAGGACGAGGAATAATCACATTTATAATCATAAGCTAAAATGTAGGACAAAATAGTAGACATATGCCAATACCGAAGTAAAAAAACAAAACATTCACTCGCAAGGGGGGAAAGGGAAAGAGAATCAATGAATGAAAATCAACCATGGTGCTGCAGTAACAGGTCATCTGTCGCCGTATACAAAAAATGATAAATATCACTAAATATAACAAAACCAAATTAACAATTGAAAGCACAATTATAAATAACTTATGAAAGAATCAAAAGTACTCAGGGTGGCTCATATCTCCCGCCAGGAGAGAGAGAGAGAGATAACGGTATAGAAAACGTGGCAACACTGTACACAGGTGCAGGACACACCACAGCCGCATATATAGGCGAGTCCTACTATAGTTATATATATATATATTAGACGTGAACGAGCGGTTGTTATACGTGAGTAGCTTTGTAAGTAGATAATCTTGGTTCCCTTTTATCATGCAATGACAGGAGAGGTAAAGATGAGTATGGGACTATTTTTATTTCTCTTGGAAATATTAACAAAGTCTCTCACACACGAGTGAAGTATCGAGTCCCGCGAGCTACCTCCCAGTCTCGCTTTTTCTCTCTCTCTCTCTCTCTTCCACGCTGCTAGGCTCCTTCTCCCTACTACCTGCGGGTTCAATGGCTAACCTCCTTCTGATCTCTGCTTCCTAAATTCTGGTGTAGCAGGGATCGTGTCACGTGTGTTATACTGTTGTTGGAATGTTCTAGAAACCTGTGTGTGAGTATGTGTGTATGTGTGTGTATGGTCACTAGGCACTGTCGTGTGCCTATAAAGCATTCCTTGAGTTAGAGTGTGTAAGCATGATTAGCACTGCTCAATTCTCGCAGACACAATACCTTACTCATTCCCTGACTTGCTGCTTCTATCTGTCTGTCTATCTATCTATCTATCTAACTATCTATCTATCCATCATGCTATCTATTATGATTTGCATGCTGCCTTCATGGACTTGGAGAAAGCTTATGACAGAATAGATAGGCAAGGTATGTGGAAGGTATTAAGAATATATGGAGTGGAGGGGAAATTGTTCAGTGCTGTGAAGAGTATGTACGAGGGAGCTAGGGCTACGGTGTGAGTGGATGGTGAGCTGAGTGAGTTCTTTGATCTCAGTGTGGGACTGAAACAGGGTTGTGGGATGTCTCCATTGCTGTTTAATATATACATGGATGGGGTTGTAAAGGAAGTGCAGGGTAGGGCAGTGGATGTGGGGGTGGCTCTAATGAATGAGGGTGAGATTTGGAAGCTTCTGGTGTTGCTGTTTGCTGATGATACAGTACTGTTGAGTGAAGATGAATGGGAGTTGCAAGGTTTGGTGAATGAATTTGGGACAGTGTGTAGGAGGAGGAATCTGAAAGTTAATGTAAACAAAAGTAAAGTTATGGTGTTTGAGAGGAATGAAGTCACAGAGTGTGCAGTGAGGTTGGATGGTGAGGATATGGAGAATGTGAGTGCATTCAAGTACTTGGGTAGTGTGATGAGTAAGGATGGAAATTTGGGGGATGAAGTGCGTGAAAGGGTACAGCAGGGAAGGAAGGTTGTTGGTACACTGAAAGCAGTGATGAGAAATAGGGAGGTGAGTATGGAAGTTAAGAAGTCACTGCATGATAGTATTGTGATCCCTACCCTGACGTATGGAAGCGAGGCATGGACCTTGCAAGAGGGGAACAAGTCAAGAGTGAGAGCAGTGGAAATGAGTTACTTGAGAGGAGCATATGGAGTGACATGGAGGGACAGGTTGACGAATGAAGAAGTGAAAGAACGTTGTGGGGTGGATGTGGATGTGATTGAGAAGATTAGGAGAAATACACTGAGGTGGTTTGGACATGTGAAGAGAATGGAGAATGAAAGACTGACTAAGAGGGTGTATGTAGGTGAGGTGGAGGGAGGGAGAGGGAGAGGTAGACCAAGGATGAGGTGGAGGGATGGAGTTGAGAGGTATATGAGGGAGGGGGGATGAGTTGGGGGGAGTGTAGTCAAATGGTGGGTGACAGAGCGACTTGGAGGAGTTTTGTCTGCGGCCACCCTTTCCGGGATTAGGGCGTTGGGCTATAGATAGATAGATAGATAGATTTATAATATGGAGTCCTAACATGGCTCGGTCACGCCGCTGAAGGTCCTCCGACAGCAATCATCATGGACATATGCTAATCTATTAGTACATAATATTGATTATAATATTGTATACATATAATATTCATAGTAAATTGCAATGATCTAGTAATATTACATTTTAAACAAGTTGTATACATATTTGAATAAATGCAATGGTTGTTGTATTATATTTTGTAAGATGTGTATGTATAACAGACATACGCATATAACTGTGCAATGGTAATACTGCTAGGTTATTACATTACATATTGAGTTATCCCTTTAGTAATGTCCAATATTTCACCTAACTTGTATGATGATTCTGGTAATACAGAATTGTGGTAAAATTGTTTGATTTTACATAATATTGTAGTAACATTGTGGTAATACATAATTGTAACATTGTGAATTGTTACATAATTGTATTGTAATTGTAACATTGTAGTAACATTGTATTAGTACATAATTGTAACATTTTATGAATTGTTACATAATATTGTGGTAATGCATAATAGTGTTGGCCTTATAACTGTAGTTACATTATGTTAATGCAACTGTTACATAATTGTGTTGGCCTTATAATTGTAGTTAAAGTTACATAAAAGTTACATCTTGTTAATGCAACTGTTACATAATTGTGTTGGCCTTATAACTGTAGTTACATTTTGTTAATGCAACTGTTACATAATTGTGTTGGCCTTTTTTTTTCTGGTTTTCCTTGTAACTTAATTTACCTGTTTCCACAAGGTAGCTTTAATTAATAAATGTTTAATACAGTTCTTTTAATCGCTCAATGAGTAACTATGATGTATATTTTCTTTATTACTTTGTAGATGTAATAATGTATAGCTGTATGTATGAAACACGTATTTTATGTAGGTATAAATGGTAGCACTCGTTGGTAGTATATAAATGCTATAATAAATGAATGAATATATACAGTGTAGAATAATTATTGTTGTTGCAAGTATTTAATGACTGAGTTATGAAGATAACTGAAGTAGGTATATGTATTTATCTTGGAACTATACAGCACGTTTTATATGTTTGTGCAAAATGTGTTGTCTATCATTGTGTATCATTTGAATGAAGTAACTATGTAACTCACTAATTTTTACCATGGTGGGAATCGTGTGAGTGGTGTTGCACGTAGTGATAGCGTTGTTCTTCACGGGTTGATTGACGTGTTGTGGGGTGTCAGACACACGTTGATAGGCGTGGCGTCCTGTCAGCAAACACGTATGGTAACGTCGACTTCCCACACTGGTAGCTGTGGTAAGTAAATGAGTAGCGATGAGTAACTTCAGTGAAGAAAAGTGAGTAAGATGGGTTGTGAATATGGACTTGGTATTTGCTTCGTCGTCTTGACCTCTTCACTCCTGCGTCAGCGGTGGAAGTTGGGTGGATGTAGCAGAGAGAGGAGGGTGAGGTCAGGTGGTTGTGAGTTGTGAGTCGTGTCTCACTCTTCATTTGTTTGTTTTGTTTTTCTTTGTCGATGTATTCTCGGTCCTTTTCTCTTGTGATTTACTCATCGTGGGATGAAGACTGCCGCTACTTGTAGGTGCGTGTAGAAGATTATACAGACGACTCGTAGAGTTGTTACTTGTAGTTGATTGTAGTTCGTTGGTTCGTTGTAGAAATTGCAAGACTGTATCAGTACATTGTTAAATTACTGGCAAGACGTCGTGTGAACACTTCTAAATCAGCGTGATGATCGTGGAGATGGAGGGGGCTGGTTGGAGAGAATACTGTCAGGAGCTGGTTGTGAGTTGTTGGTTGTGAGAGGTATTTTTTGTTTTCAATCTTGATAATGTAGAATCAACTGTACACTCGTAGGCTCGTAGGCTTGTATTTTGTAGGAATTCACTGTAGATTCGTGGACGAGGTTCGTACATTCACTGCCACCATATCTAACAATACCTTTGTAACTTCTTGTAGTGAAGTTTTGTAGATCAGTTATATATATATATTAGACTCGTGGACGAGCGGTTGTTATACGTGAGTAGCTTTGTAAGTAGATAATCTTGGTTCCCATTTATCATGCAATGACAGGAGAGGTAAAGATGAATATGAGACTATTTTTATTCGTCTTGGAAATATTAACAAAGTCTCTCACAAACGGGTGAAGTATAGAGTCACGCGAGCTACCTCCCAGTCTTGCTTTCTCTCTCTCTTCCATGTTGCTCAGCTCCTTCTCCCTACTACCTGCCGGTTCTATGGCTAACCTCCTTCTGAGTTCTGCTTCCTAAATTCTGGTGTAGCAGGGATCATGTCACGTGTGTTACACTGTTGTTGGAATGTTCTAGAAACCTGTGTGTGAGTATGTGTGTATGTGTGTGTATGGTCACTAGGCGCTGTTGTGTGCCTATACAGCATTCCTTGGGTTAGAGTGTGTAAGCATGTTTAGCATTGCTCGATTCTCGCAGACACAATACCTTTCTCATCCCCTGACTTGCAGCTTCTATCTGTCTGTCTATCTATCTATCTATCTAACTATCTATCTATCCATCATGCTATATTATGATTTGTATTTATAACATGGAGTCCTAAACACTGGTAGAGTTTGGTCAGATTGTGTATGGACTGGCTTACATGCCTTATTCAGCTGGGCTGGGCCTTCACTGCTGCTGTAATAGATGTTCAGCCACGCTCCTACTCTAATGCAGTCAATCAAATAAGTATCACACTGGGGGGGGTGCAATGATATCCCAAATTATCAGCATAGCTTGAGAAGTTCCAAGGAGATCAATCTATTATCACTGGAATATGTATATGATAATAATACTGACTGGAAAATGCCTCAGGCAAACATTATATGACATCCTAATAAGGCAGGTTTATCAATGTGGGGAAAAAATCATGAGGTATTTTTCTGTAGCCATCATCCACTGCGTCATATTATTTCATGTTGTGTCCCACTGACTGACTGTACATGAGTCTTACATGAAAATCTGGACTGAGTGTACAAACTGTCATGAACATCCTGGCCTGAAGAATCTACAATGCAGTGGATATTCACACAGAAACATGAGGGCGGCTGCCAGACATTCTCATTAACACACTGAAATGTAAAGGCGAAAAAAAAAAAAAAAAAAAAAAACTTCAGTAAGCATTCATTAAACCATTTTTCATGAGAGCTGGTCTTCTTTTTCACTATGGTAAATACTCCTCCTCCACTCAAAAACGCTGTCCTGGGAAGCAAGTGGTTATCCTCGTGTATGAACTGAGGTCCAGCCTCACCATCAAACTGAACTGTGTATGAGCTAACACCACATTCCATAAGCCTTCAGTCCAGTCAAGACTGTCAATTCAAACTGTGTGTGTGTGTGTGTGTGTGTGTGTGTGTGAGGGGGCTTAACCTCATCCATTTTCTGCTTCCACATTACTCAATTTAGGAAACTGTTCAAACAGGAGGGGTAAGATACCAGTACAGAATTAATCTCTTCATCAGTAGAGATCCTTCCAAAATAATAAGGATGTCCCTGGACTGAAGGGGTTAAGTCATTGTTCATGACAAACAGAGAACATCCTGTCCCAAGGTAAAGCACTGATTTCAAGCTTCCAGTATGCCTTCATTGCCACAATAGCTTTTGTGTTTGACTCTGTTTACTGCCAGACAATCATCAGCCCAGGAGGGACATTACAGTACAGTGCCTGGGTTAGCACCATCCTCATTAACCTCTTCAGTATGATGATACCTTAATAAAGTTATTCTGGCTATGAACAAATAAGTGTCTTCAACCTAAAAAAAGACATTTCATGGTGAAAGGGCAAAGTCTCTTTCCATACTACCCACCTTACTCATGCTCACGTACTTTCTCAATGAGCTGATACACCTCCATGTACTCTGCCCATTCCTGGCCTGGGGTGGAGGAAGTCATGGTGTGTGGCAGCTTTGTACACCCTGACCAAAAAAGGATTTATTAATCTATACCCTCTGGCAACCCTTTTTAACTTGTCAGTTGACATGTTAACTATAACTGCTTGGTCATATGAAAAGCAGCTATAAATAATAGTGAACGAATGAATGTCTAGCCCATTTCACTGGATATGTCATTGTTTGCTCTCCCTCTCCTGTGCTTTCTTTTTCCTTGCTTTCTGAACACTGCCTTCCTTAGGATGTAAAAAAAATCTGGATGATGATGATGATACTCAGTGATAGGTAAATCTATCACATGCGAACCTACATTTAAAAATAAAGTGCAGCTACAGTACTGACATACAGTAACTCTTAGAGAGTAATATCTCTAATTTGCATTATTACCATCATCATCATGACCCAGACCTCTCTTCCCACCTAAAGATGCAGTGAGGTAAGATCCTGAGAGCAAAAAGTAACCTGCAGGGCTGTGGTGTTGGAGTCAGGTGTTTTGGGTACCGACTCCACAGCCCTGGTAACCTGACAAAGGGAAATTAACCATAAGTAGTTGCTGCTGCTTAACCCAGGCCTGTCTGGCTGAGCAGACCCATCAAACACAGGTAAGCCACTGCTTCTATAGGGCCATCCCACAGACACAGAACAGCAGCAATATACAGTACACTATGTAGGGCTCTGGCATCCCCTTCTGGCAGACAGCATCTCACCAGGGTCCTTCCCACAGTGAGGTGCAGGGAAATATAAGAAAGTCTGGCTTCTGGGTGGGCACCCCAGCTGCTTGACTCCCTCTGGGTACCTCTCACCACTACATGTAGGCTCTTGTTCAGTCTGTCCATTAAATAGGCCACACTCTCATTCACTCACCATTCACACCCCCAGAATCCTGACTCTACTTTACAGGCACAAACATCCATTTTTCAGTGTTTCATACCACCTATCACCTTGTGTCAGTCTGATAATTACAATTTTGCTGGGAAAGGACAGGGGTGCCAAACCCTAGTCATACACTCCTCCCTGACAGAATTCTGCCAACCAGCTCAATCCAGTTCCCTAGCCTCAACATTTTCCATAGCTCACTTTAATTTTTCCTTCATTATAATGGCAGACTGAAGAAACAGTTATTAAAGAATGTCAGTGGTGCCTTACAGAAAGTACCTTATCTTCTGACCCTCACTCAATATTATAAGCTTTCAGTACTGTGCTATATTTGACGTTCAGTATACCACAATAATCAAAGGCATAAACGGGGCAAATTATGAGGAATTATTTTGAAAGAGCCAAGGAGAGGAAAATGGAACACCAGAATACTTGGAGGTGGGAATGAGATCAGGATGACAATGATTAAGATGATGGTGGAATAAAGGGGTTATCAGATGTTGTACACTCATCACAGATTCCTCCAATATTTCATTTGTTCTATGTAATTATAACAATCAGTATGGTTACTACAAGAAGAAGAAAAAAAATGATAGCACATACTGTATGAAGCTACTTCAGCGACTGACAGCTTATTTTACCATCTATGCAGAGCAGGGTATTGTTTAACTTGGTGTATGTCTATATATTTGTGTATCTATGTAAGCAGTATTAACCAGTTTCGATCCAATTTTAACCAAACTTGGTTCAAGGAAAGAGGGTCAGCAAAGGTGCTGACCTACTGTTTTGTGAACAATAAGTCATGGCTAGGTTAAGATCACACAGCAAGGTTAACTTAAATAATTTTTAATCAATTTAGACCGAACTTGGTGGAAGGGTTCAGGCCAAGGCAAACATGAAGCGATCTGAGTCTAACAATCAGTCAACAGTCAAGGTCACAGGGGAAAGTCAGAGTTCAGTCTGTGTGTGTCTGTGTATGAACAAACTGATTAAAACAGTTCTGATCTAATTTGGTGGAAGGGTTGAGAGTCATACAAGGGACTGAGCTAAAGTTTTCTTAATACAACAGGTCGAAGGTCAGAGTCGCAAGACAAGGTCAACTTACAGTTTTTACCTGATTCTGATCAAAGTTGGTGGAGGGGCTCAGGGTAAAGCAAAGATGAGAGGATATCATTTTGATAACAATCAGTCAAATATCAAGATAATATTATTCTATAGTTAAACTTGGTGGAACAGGCGAAGGACAGCCAAGGATGTTGGGATCTGATTTTGGGAACTATTGGATGAAAACTGAGGTCACAGGGCAGAGACAAATGTTTGTTCCTTAGACCAACTGAAAGAAATGTAGGGCATGGGTGTTGCACACTGAATGCTTCTTCTGTCTCTTAATGATTATATTCAACTACAGACAGATCTCTTTTACTCAAGTGGTTTATTAAGGCTCTACCTAACCCCTAATGTTGGAAAAGTCCCTCTCATGTTAAATGTAACAGCGTAAAGGTAAAAAGAATTAAATAATATGTGCATCATCAGAGTTAAGAGGTTCAGCAGGGGGTCATCAGGAAACCTCCAGTTAAAAGGGTTTGATGCAAGCTTGCTCAAAGGAAGATCCTGGGTGTTTTAAGCAGACTGAGGTTCCCTATAAAGTGGCTGGTATCAAGTCATTTTAAGCAGGTGAAGAAAACATCTTAGAACTGTTTACTATGTTCACTTAATTATGTGGCTTTCGTCATAAAGTGTGACCTCATGGACAAGGGACTGAACAGGGAGGCTGCCAGAGATTGAGCAGCGTGGATAGCCACCATTAGTTGACCAAGGTCAACACATGCAAGCATGTTGGAGCCTTTATAAACAATACCGTATGATACAAGTGACCTACACATGGTGGCACTGTGCACCCTGGGTGGAACAACCGCAGCATCCACTCAGGAACCAAACTCTCATATTTCACTGCATCTCACAGTGGGAAGGACCCTGGTCTGATGCTGGTGAGGCACTGTCTGTAATATGGGGGTGCCAGATCCCTACATGGTGTGTTGCAATTGTAAGACAACCCCAAAGAAGCAGCTGCTTGTCTGTGGTTCATGGGTCTGCTAGGCTTGACACACCAAAGTTAAGCAACAGCAATAACTTACATATACAGTACTGAAGAACTGTATACTAATATGCATTAAATATTCTAGTACTGAGAATGACTGTAAAAAAGAGTAAAGGCTACCATATTTTCAAAATAACAGCCCAGCATACCTAGACAACAGGGTACGTGCAAGTTATGGAAACATCAAGATATGACATGCAGTTAACAACCCATTTTCTTCTGGGGTTCAATTAAGTATTGAACATTATACAGTAGAACCTCGGTCCTCGAACACAATCCGTTCTGGAAGGCTGTTCCAGGACCGAATTGGTCGAGGACTGAACTAATTTTCCCCATAAGAAATAATGTAAATCATTTTAATCCGTTCCAAGACCTCAGATGCTTACCTATTTAAGTTTCAGCACTGGTACCAGTGCTTTCCTTTACAAGGTGACTGTATATTTCTCTTGCCTTTTCACAAATCATATACTCACTAACACTGTCTCCTGCTAACTGTTTCTCATTGATGAAGATAAGCAATAATTTTTCCACTTCTTCAATTATTTTCCGTACTACTTTCCTCTTTTCACTGCCAGTAGCCGTACTGGATGAACTTGCTTTCTTTGGAGCCATTATTAGGGGCTAATACTGCACTGAATCAAGAAAAATGTGAAGCACAGCAGTACGACCACGTTGACGAACAACAAAGGTGGACGCATGACTGTTGGTCGGCCAGCTTCCCTTCGTTTGGCTACGTTCAGGTTCGTCGAGATCCGATATTTTGGTCGACCTCTGGAGCAAAAATTTCTTGAATTTTTTGGTCGAGGTCCGATTTGTTCGACATGTGAGACATTCGAGGACCGAGGTTCCACTGTATACAGCTTCAATTACCCCCTGGGGGTAGGGGGGGTTTTCAAGAATACTCCCCCAGTATCCCTGCTTGTCGTAAAAGGCGACTAAAAGGGTTGGTGGAGGGTTAGTGCCCCTCCCCGGGAAACAACTAACTAAAAAGACAAACAATAAGCCTCGGACAAGGACTGTCCAAAAGTTGACGATCAAGGACCAGACAAAGGACATGGTAATCGGAACATGGAATGCAAAGGGAGCGAATGATGAGGTGAGAGAGAGAGAGATTTTCCAGATGCTTGAGGGTGCGAAAGTTGATGTATGCAGAATAACTGAAACTAAATGGAGAGGTGAGTGTGTGAGAGAATGGGAGTATGGATGGGGTATATGTGCAGAAGTAGGTGAAAATAAGAGGGCAAAAGAAGGAGTATGTATAGTTGTGAGTAAAAGATGGAAGAAGAGCATTAGAGAGTATGGATCAGTGGGGTCAAGGATTGTGTGGGTAAGATTGAAAGTTGGAATACAAATGTGGGTGATTGTGTGTGTGTATCTGCCAATGAAAGATCGTGCAAGCAGAGTGAGAGAAGAGTTCTGGACAAATGTGGAAGTGTGCATGGAAAAGTTTGGAATGTGAAGGTGGTTGTAATAGTTGGTGAGTGGGGTGTGCCTGCTGAGACAGATGAGAATGGCAGTGCGTTAGTGGACATTTGTGCTAGGAGGGGGTTGATGATAACCAATACCCTCTTCAGGCATAAAATGATCCACAGGTATACATGACGAGTGATGAGAAGGGCGGGTGGTGAACTGAATGAAAGGAAGGCAATGATTGATTATGTGTATGTGGATGAAAGGATGCGAAGATGTGTAATGGATGCAAGAGCTTACAGAGGTTGGGGGAGTGGACTTTCTGACCACTACTTGGTGGTGGCCAGAATCAAGATCTAAATAAGATGGAGAAATAGAAGAAGGGAAGGACGGGAAGGACGAGCATTTGTAAGGAGAGTTGAAAGGTTACAAGAGGATGAGAAAAAGGCAGAGTATAAGAGAGAAATAGAGGAACGATTGGGCAAATATGAATTGGAGCATTTGGGGGACGTGGAAGGTGTGTGCGGGATATTCATAGAAGAAATATGTGCAGCATGTGATGTGGTGTGTGGGATGAAGAGAAGACGGAGGGGGGTGCAAGGAACAGCGTGATGGAATGAAGAGGTGAGATAGGCTGTGGCACAAAAGAAGAAAGCATACAATGAATGGATGAGAAATAGGGGCGTGGAAGAAGTTGAGAGATGGAAGAGAGAGTTATATATAAAAAGAAAGAGAGAGGTGAAAAATTAGTAAGAGAGAGTAAGAAGAGAGTGGATGAGGAATTTGGAAGGAATTTGAGTGTAAAGTGGAGGGACCGTAAGAAAATGTTCTGGAAAGAGGTGAAAAGAGTAAGACAGGGTGGAAGTGAAGTTAGCAGGGGAGTGAAACATAAAAATGGTAGATTACTAGTGGAGAAGGGTGAAAAAGTACTCAGATGGAGAGAACACTTTAAGGAATTGTTGAACGTAGAGGATGGAAGTAATGCGAGTAGAAGTGGCTGGGGAATAGCTGGGAGATGGAGGGAGGTGAGAAGACAGGAAGAAATCAGTAGGATAGAAGTTGTGGAAGCAATGAAGAAAGTTAAATTGGGGAAAGCCCCAGGAACTGATGGAGTGTGTGGTGAAATGCTGAAGCATGGGGGAGAGATAGTAGTAGAATGCATGTGGAAAATGTGCAGATTGGCCTGGGAGGAAAGTAGAGTCCCGGAGGATTGGAAGTCAGGTATAATTATTCCCCTGTACAAAGGAAAAGGGGAAAAAGAAGTGTGTAGTAATCATAGGGGCATTTGTCTTCTTAGTATAATAGGAAAAGTGTATGGTAGGACACTTATTGACAGAGTCAGAGAAAGAACAGAGGAATTAGTTGGAGAAGAACAGGGAGGCTTTAGGAAGGGAAGAGGTTGCGTAGATCAGATATTCATTCTTAGATCTTTAGTGGAAAAGTTTCTAGAGAAGGGAAAGAAGTTGTATGCGGCTTTCATGGATTTGGAGAAAGCATATGACAGGGTGGATAGACAAGGACTGTGGAAAGAATTAAGAGTATATGGAATAGATGGGAAGTTGTTGAATGCTGTGAAGAGTATGTATGATGGTACTAAGGTTGCAGTGCGTGTGGATGGTGAACTAAGTGAATTTTTCTCTCTGAAGGTTAGGTTGAAACAGGGATGTGTCATGTCTCCAAGGTTGTTCAATCTGTACATGGATGGGGTAATAAAAGAGGTACAAGGTAGGGTAGTGGATGTTGGAGTGGCCCTGGTGAGAGAGGGTAGTGTTTGGAAACTCCCTGCACTGTTGTTTGCAGATGATATTGTGTTGCTGAGTGAAGACAAAGGGGAGCTGCAAGGCTTGGTGAATGAGTTTGGGAGAGTGTGTAAGAAACGGAATCTAAAGGTGAATGTAGGGAAGAGTAAAGTGATGGTCTTTGAGAGAGGTGAAGTCAATGAATGTACAGCGAGGTTGGATGGTGAGGAATTGGAAAATGTGAATATGTTTAAGTACTTGGGTAGTGTGATGAGTAAGGATGGAGGTTTGGAGGGTGAAGTGCTTGAAAGGGTACAGGAGGGAAGAAAGGTTGCTGGTTCTTTGAAAGCAGTGATAAGAAGCAGGGAAGTGAGCATGGAAGTGAAAAAGTTACTACATGACAACATTGTGTTACCAACTCTAACGTATGGAAGTGAAGCTTGGACATTGTTGGAAGGACACAAGTCAAGAGTGAGAGCAGTGGAAATGAGTTATTTAAGAGGAACCTGTGGAGTCACATGGAGAGACAGGCTGACAAATGAGGATATAAAGGAGGATTGTGGTGTGGATGTGATAGGACGCGTTATGAGGAACACACTGAGGTGGTTTGGCCATATGGAGAGGATGGAGGGCAAAAGACTGACGAAGAAAGTGTATGTGAGTGAGGTGGAGGGAGGAAGAAGGAGGGGGAGGCCGAGGATGAGATGGAGGGATGGGGTGGAGAGGTATATGAGAGAGGGGGGTGAGCTGGGAGCAGGGCAGTGAAATGGCAGGGGACAGGGCGACGTGGAGGCGATTTGTTTGTGGCCACTCCGAATGGGATTGAGGCGTCTGGCCATAGATAGATAGATAGAGACATATAGAAATATAAACTTTAAAAGTTTACAGGGTCTGAAAGCCTGATGTTACTTTTCAGTGGCCCACATCAAAGTAAACAGCAGTGGGAGGCCCCACATGGCTAAAAGGCGACATCATGGTTTGGTATAATACAAAAGTTATATCCTTTTCTTAAAAAAAAAAAAAAAAATTGCAATTTTGCTAGAACAATATTTCGACGGCCGCCTCCAAGAATCTTGGGCAGATGTGGTGACACACGCAGGTTGACAGTCAGGCATCTAAACAAAGACGGCCCCCCACTGTTTACATGAGCAGGACCCACATCTTGGGTATGTGCCGGCTGCAGCCTTCGCGCCAACCCTTTGTCTCACTTGCCCACTCACACACGTGTCCCTGCATCAGTCATCGTCTCCCTCACGCACTCTGAGGTACCTAACCTTCTCATTTGCATAAGACCCTTGAAGCGCTATTGCTAACATCAAGTAACAGTGCAAGTATGCTACAAATAGTGCTGTGTGTGACAGTAAGTGAAGAGAGAACTATGAATGTGTGAAATAAGTGAAACTCTGAATTTGGAAATCATGTTTGGTGCTGCTGTGGAAAGCATGGTGTTACTGATGCTTGAGAAATTAGACACTGCTAAGCACCATAAGGATGGACAGGGACCAAACAAGACTGCTGATGTCCTAAGGCTGCCCCAGTCCACAGTCTCAACAGTCCCAGAGAAATGAGATGCCATAATTATGGCTTGGTAGAACATACCTTCCCTGACAGCGAAATGTCTAACAAGAGCAAGGGAGCCTATCCTGAAGGTTATACAGCACCTCCTGGTTCAGTGGGTCAATGACCTGAACCATGCAAACCAACCTCTTCATCACTCTTTCACTTCCAATAATGCCCTAGATCTGTGGAAGGACCTTAAGGATAAGGACAGTCTGGAGGCCAGGGAGGACTTCAATGCCAGCACAGATTGACTTGAATGTTTCAAGGCTAGTGTAGGTATTAACATATGCCTATGTCTGGCAAGGCTGCAAGCACAAACTACATGGCAGCTGAGGCCTTCCCTGCACTGGCTATTATAGAGGAGGTAGGATTCTCTCCTAAGCAGGCCCTAAACTTTGACAGAACGAGACTGTTTTGGATGCGGATTTCAAAGACGACCTATATCAGCCAAGAAGAAAGACATGCACCTGGGTTCTAGGCAGTAAAGACCTATATCAGCCTGGAAGAAAGACATGCACCTGGGTTCTGGGCACTAAAGACCTATATCAGCCAAGAAGAAAGACATTCACCTGGGTTCTAGGCAGTAAAGGACCACCTCCACCTCCGCCTTGGTGCCAATGCAGAGGGGGGCACGAAGCTCAAGCCGCTTTTTGCGTACCACTGGGAGAACCTCCAAGCACTGGCAGGGTTCATAAAGGAGAATCTATCTATCTATCTATTGCCAGCTGCCATAATCCCTTAAGGGGTGGCCATTTGACCTTAAGTTATTTGTTTTACAGGGAGGGGCACTAACCCTCCACCAGCCCACTTGTTGATACGTAGGGAGCATGTATGGTTTGGCTGTATGGTTACCACCCAGCGATGTAAATGGTTTCTTGGCTTACAGGAAACCATTTGACTTGTCACTCAATGTTAAGCCACCTGTAAAGAAAAGAAAAGCAATAAGAAGTGACAGGAAAGATGGGAGAAATAAGAAGAGAGGAGGACGGGCACAGAAAAAGAACGACAAAGGCTTAGGAAGAAGTAGGCAGCACTACATCAAGTGAGTAGATGATGGTCGCCACCACCTACCACAAACCCTGTGGTTATTTGGAGAAGTAACTACAGGGCCTGGCTGACCTACACACTCTGCCAGTCATACATGGCAGGGTACCTGTCCCCCCACCTGCACAACTATGCCAACAGGAGCAACCTTGCCAACTGTTTCCTCCTGTTAAAGGACAATGCCCTGAGACACCCTGAGTGCATGGAGGACCGGGTGGATAACACCAACGTGGTGCACCTGCCCCACAACACCACATCACGACAGTCAATCCACACTATCTGTGGCTTCACATATTCATGGATTTTTCTAGGAAATTACTTCTAGGTATTTCCTGCCTTTCCCACTGCAACAGCTGTTCCCAGTGGTTCATAAGTGAATTTTTGGCAAGTTTTCAGTGAGAAATACTGTCCTATACAGTTAAACTGTGCATTTACAGGTATACTCCGGTTTAACGATGCCATTGGTTAGGTAAAAACCCATTGTTAGGCGAAGTATCGTATATCGGGGTAGATTTAACATGCAAAGTAATGGGATGCGTTTTTCAGCCTTGGGTTCCCCCTTAACCAAGTCCGAAACCTGCTCAACTGAGCACAAAAACAAGTTTAAAGCCAATCTAAATGGCCTAACAGCTGTAAAAGAAGCTAACCTAAGCCTAACACCTGTAAATAACTCACTAAAACCAACAAAATCTGAAAATCATCAAACATAAGTCTGGAAAAAATCAAACTTAGTAAACTGCACTCCAAAATGACAATGTTCACCCCACCTATGACTGGAAACATATTAATCTAAGTTTAAAAACAGTTTGTAAATCAAACTAAACACACAATTTTAGTCTAAAGTACTGTATCATAAAAACTGGTAAAAAACAAAACAAAACCAATCGTTAACCTGTCGATTGTACAATTAGCTACCCTTTTTATCCCACCCCGTGGTGCACAAAAAAGAAGGATTTTTTTTTTTTTTTTTAGTTTTTGTTTATTATAAGTTTGAAGATAAACATCCAGGGCATCATCTGGTGAAAAAAGAATAACCTCTCTCTCTCTCCGTGTTTGTGTAGGGCCATGTGTAAGTTTATGTACGGGAGTAGTGAAAAAATGAAAACAATATATGTATATATTTTGTTTTTCTTTATTATAAACTTGAACATAAACATCCAGGGCATCATCTGGTGAAAAAAAAAAAATCTCTCTCTCACCGTCTTTGCATAGCCCCATGTGTAAGTTTGCGTACGGGTCAAGTTGTTTACGGTGATGCACGGCCAGCACAGCCTGAGCTGTGGCTCGCAATCCACGGGTTAAACCGGGGTTTGGCCATCGTTAGGCGGAGTATGGTGGTATTTCTACCACCACTGTTAGTCAGGGTATCGCATCTAGGGGCACTGTATATCGAGGTATACATCTACCCTGTATAGGTACCGTATATGCTATTCAGCACATGGCAAACCCTCATCGTCATCATGGCAATGGTGAGTACAATACACTGTACCCAGAAGGGCTTGTGTATCATCCTGTGCTGTCTATTTAGGAAGTATTAATGTGCCATAAAATGCATTAGCTACAGGTGTTACAGTGCGTTTGTAGGTAATAAGAATAGCTAAAACACTGAAATCTGTGACTTCTCTTGTAGGTTTGGGCTATTTGCAGAATTAAACATCCACGGGGTGTTCTGGTACACAATCCCCATGAAGAGTGGGACCTGACTGTATTCCTGCCAATGGACCAGGACATCATCAGGAATTTCAAGGTATACCTCTGCCGCACCATGGAGCAGCACACTGAGCTCAAGGAATGAGTGGGAGAAGCACAGGAAGGTGGCAAGGATGGGCACCTTTGTGTTCTGAACATTAAAACTTTGAAGGAGTTACTTTTGCAATAATGGACAAGGGAAGTGCATTCATCTGGGACAAGGATCTGAACCCAGTGCAGAGTGACGCATCAATGCCTGGCATCAAGCAACACCTGAAGGTGTACAGGGAGCCCCTGGCAGTTAAAAAAAAGCCAGCATGCCAGATCACCATTGCCTCCTACTCCCCTGCCAGCAGCACCGAAAGAGATTCAAGGCCATCTATGAGTGGTGTGCAAATGCGACGTCCTGCACCTCCTGCCTCTGCTGTGTCTGTCTTGTCTCCATTGCTGCCTGGCACACCCATACACCATGCTTTCCCTTACCCTCACCCTCACCACTCCACTCTCCACTGACCCCACTGTATCATTCTCCTTTGGCCTCAGTGCTTCACTCTCCCTTGGCATCACTGCATCATTCTCCCCGTCTCGCTTCACCTCCTCCTGAGGACCTGGAGTAATCATTCAGGCCCTCCAGCTGTCCCCCAGCCTAGATGGGGGACCCTTGGTGACATGGACTGACCAAAGACAAACATTGAACCAATGTTATACTGACCTTGTTATGTGATAAATTGCTTTGTTACACATTTTCTGATGACGCAACCCAATCGTATAGCAAGACCGGACTGCATATATTCAATAATTTATCTTACTGGTTATCCGTATCTAAAAACACTGCAAGCACCATCTTGTTGATAAAAAATAAGACACCCTGTAGATATAAATGAAACCTGCATTATACTGCAATACTGTATCTCAGTCATTACAACACTAAACAATGAATACACATACAGTATGGTAGGGCTTTCAGAAAACAGAGCAACCACCAAGAATACAAGCTGGGTTATATATACATGCACAAAAAAAACTGCATATGGGCTGCCATGATTTTAAGGCATGGAAGTATACTAAAATAAATACCAAATATTCCTTTTTTTTTTTTTAAATACAATGGGATGATGTAAACTGGGGCAAACTGGCAAATCAGCTTTAGCTACATGTAACAATAAACTCTGATGGTAATTTTTCTGTAATGAATGAAGATTTCTTGGGGAAAAAAATTGTTCATAACTGGGACTTACTGTACTATTAGGGCACTGTGCTCTATTAGCATGGATCTCTAAGCTTGTACACTCACGAATGAGGATGTCATCCACGAGAGCTGAGAGCTGTGTACGGGCATGAGGCAGCAACCTGGTCACCCCACCACCACCACCTTTCCTGGCATTACTCATCATACCCATCCTACCATCAAAACATGAAAAGCAGCAATGAATGATTAATATGGCTGCTGCTGAGTTCACAAGGTATTTGCACACAGGCTGGAATTATCAGCCTCTGATGATACACAGGAGAGGCTTAAGTAACCCCAGCAGTGTAACCACTACCGGTATTAAAAGCTTGGGTGTTATTGTAGTTTCAGTCTGCCGCAGAATTAAGAGATTTTGATCCGCTTTTTTGGTACTGTATTTTAGAGACACTTTTCTTCTATGGCACAGTTGTCACAAATTACAGGTATTTTTATTTTACTCTTGAAGGTTTGGTTAGGTTAAGTTATCTTGAAGAACAGAACAAAAATAGTTTACGAGAAAAATGCCACAAAAATGTCTTAGAATTGTCTAAAATACCAAAAAAAAAAAAAAAAAGGATCAAAATCTGGTAATTCTGTGGCTGGCTGAAACTATAATTTTACCCAAGCTTGTTTCAGGCCATTCCGTCAGGTGAACTACCACACCTATGACTTACACTCATTACCTTTCTCATATCTTGTGCAGTTAGAATATACACCGTGCCCGTTCAACTTACAGCGGGTGTAAAGACGGTAAATTGGCCATTTCAGTCAGGGGTATTGTGATTTTTTTTTTCTTATATAATTTAACTGATCAAACCTAACTAGCATAAGTGAGGTGACTGCCTTGCATGTCGGTAGGTTAGCCCTTAATAAATTACCTATAAACACTTCACACAGCCTTGAAGGATCTCACTAACTGTAAATATACTGGTAATCCTAATGTCTGCTGCAAGGGGCTTTAAACACAACAAAAATTTTCCATGTCAGTGAAGGTACCGGGGCCTGGGCTGCTCAAAACACTAACCACCCACTACTGCCACTATAAATTTCCCCTATTTACCTTCCTAAACATAACATAACTACATACACAGCAGCTCACGTGCATACTTACCTTCTAGGTTTGATTCTGTCAGTGTCAACAAGATTCATATACGGTCTGCTCTCGTTTATATTTGGGTGAACAGCTGTCTAAACGCAACAGATGACGATCGCCATCTGTATAAGAAGTACGGTACATAGATTGATTAAGAGTAGGGTACAGTTGCCTGAAAAGGAGTAGGCCTATATCAGAGTTGACTGAAAAAAGTAAGGTAGTGCAGACTGAAAAAGAGTACGGTAGATTAGACTGGCAGCCACAAAAGGGGTAAGTTAAGACACAGTAGACTAATAGCCGCTAAGGGAGTGTTTCCGACTCCTGCAATGAGCTACGTACTCTACTGTACTCCTTGGGCGACTACCAATCTACTCTTCCAGCGCCCAGAGTATTCTAACATACTCCTTTTTTTACTGTCATCCAACTCTACCATCCTCCTTTTGTTGCTGTCAGTCTCCTCTACCGTACTGCTTTTGCGGCTGTCAATCTGTCATAGGCCTACTCCTTTTTGGCGCTGTCTGTCTACCGTATTCCTGTTGTGCTGTTGATCGACCCCACCGTAGAAAGATAGTCCTCAAAGTAGAGCAGACCGACAGCCTTAAAAACAGCAGGGTTGATCGAGAGCAGTAAAAGCTGGTAGATTTTTCAGTGAACGAATCCCCTGAATCCCTAAAAATGGAGACCGCTGTTCCAGGATGAGAAGGTGCAATGTATCAAAACTAAGAGAAATATTTTATTACACACACACACACACACACACACACACACACACACACACACACACACACAAGGGTCGAATTTTGACCATGCTTGTGAACTTGAACTCTTACAATGCCCTTGTTATGCTGGTGTTTTTAAGGCGACTTCTCGTCCTAAAAACACTAGCGACTGAAGCGGGGTCCTCTTTCCGGACCGGAAGTAAAGCACCCACAAAGGAACAGGACATAAAAACCAGGCAGTACACCTTAACACATCTATTACCTTAATTCTAACCGTTACAATACAACACAGAGTGATATTTGAGATACAGGGGAACAGGGACACAGAGTTAACATTCAGCACCACAAAATATAGTTACACTTAGTACACATACAATGCTCATACAGGAATGTCTTGAATTATATATGTTATTGTCCAAGTGTCACTTTTAGGCAGGATATACACTGAACTGATCACAGAGGGGATAAAAAGATTAGAAGTCTGTAGGGGAAATACTACTATAAATAAGACAGGATGCGGATCGCGACACCTGACACAGTCACCTGGTCACGGCGACACTCACACACAGGCTTTTAATCTGCCCGCGCACCCTAGTCTTATGTGTTCACAGAAAGTTCTTTTATGGGGGGGGGGACTCGTATATTTACTCTAAGGTTCATTCTCTGTCCTGCCGGCACTGAGTTCTTTTGGACTAATGGTAACTGTTGCTGGTTTCGCACTGGTCTTCACTTAGTTACTGATCACTGTCATTTCCCCTGATTTGTTCTCGGCACAAGGGGCGTCACTATTTACCTGTATCTCCTGGGTAATGCACACTCCATGACAAGGGCGTGAGGGTAGAGCCCTAGGGGGACCCGGCCTCCAGAGGGCAAGGGATTACTCGCAGGGGAGTCACTGCCCGGGTCACACTCGTCGGTGGGGTGCAGGGAGGCCCTTCTGTCCGGGGGCCTCAACCTGAGAGGTGGCCCTCAAGTTGGGGCCTCGTCGGTGTGGTGCAGGGAGGCCCTCCTGTCTGGGGGCCTCGACCTGAGAGGTGGCCCTCGGGACTGGGGCCGAACAGCTGGAGCAGTCGGGCCTGTCGTCTCTGGCTCCATGGAGCGAGGGAGCCTGGATCGCCTTCATCGGGAGCCGGTGGGTCTGGCCTGGGGGTCCTGGGACTGCAGGCACCTAGGGGGAGAGGCGACGACAGGGCTGGGCTGTGGCAGCTTCTCCGTCGGGACTCGGGCAGGAACAAGGATCTCCCAGGCGTGGGAGGTAGGTCTGATATCGGGCCTTGCCACCACTCTAGCGACACCTCCGAGGCTATATTCCCGGGTGGTGATGAAGGGCTTCCACAGGGGGAAGAGGCTGGAGAAGGACTCACGTAGCCCGTGTCCTCTCCGGTACGTCCTGAGGCCGGAGCCTTGGGTCGCCTTACCCTGGTACGTACGTTGGCGGTGGCCATGAGCTTACCCGTCGTACAAGGAGCAACTGAAGGGCATACAGGGCCGCTCCTTCCCCGCCATGTATAGGGACCGTCGGCGCGGTGTTGCTCCCGTAGCAGGGGACAAGCCGGAGTAAGGGGCACAGAGGCCACACTCTCTCCAGTACGTACTGAGGCTATCTTCAGGGGCTTCTCTACCCTGGTACGTGCCACGGCCGGAGCCGGATGCCTACCCGTCTTACAAGGAGCAACTGAAGGGCGTACAGGGCTGCTCCTTCCCCGCCACGTATAGGGGCCGTTGGCTTGGTGCTGCTCCCGTAGTAGGGAAAAGCTACACTAACCCCACCGTTGTATCCTCCTTGGGTGGTGGTGAGGTGGCGGCCCGGTGGTGGGGTGGGGGGTGGTGAGGTGGGAGGTCCGGCGGCGGGCATTTTAGCCCTCATAAATAACAGTTTTTGTCATAGGCTGATCCTCAACCCATCCACCAGGTTTATGTAAAATTAGATATCTGTTTATCTTGTGGCCGGAACAATTCTCACAGGAGGAACGTCCATGAGAATAGTTCCAACCATGAGACAATTCAGCTTTTGTCCGATTTTAACCAAACTTAGTGGAGGGATTGAAAGACAGCCTAGAACGAAAC
The DNA here is from genome assembly GCF_032717465.1 of Coenobita brevimanus. Classification (NCBI taxonomy): domain Eukaryota; kingdom Metazoa; phylum Arthropoda; class Malacostraca; order Decapoda; family Coenobitidae; genus Coenobita; species Coenobita brevimanus. The sequence goes on from NC_137039.1 coordinate 9,718,192, forward strand.
GTACTTTTTTTTTTTTTTTAGGCAAGTAAATAAGAGGTAAATGTTTGGGGGTTAGGTGAAACTTTGAGAAAAAAAAAATCAACTAGAATTCATTATAGATAAACCTGGGGGAAGGCTGGAGGATAAGACTGAAGTGAAGTGAGTGGCTCTTGAGGACGAAATTCAGAGGTCAAGGTCACAGGTCAAGGCCAAAGTTGGTGTGTGTGAGGGGTTATTAAAATAAATCTGTTCTGATAAGATTTTAGCCAAATTTGGTGGAAAGATGACGATGTAAGATTGGCAAGGTGACGTTCATTACCAGATCAGCAGTCACTACTACTACTACCATCATCATTATTACCATTATTATTATTATTATTATTATTATTATTATTATTATTATGGTGGTAGGTGGTGGCCACAATCATCCACTCACTTGATGTGGTGTTGCCTACTTCTTTCTTCACCTTCATCATTCTTTTTCTGTATGTCCTCCTTTCTTCCCATTTCTCCCATCTCTCCTGTCACTTTTTATTCCTCTTCTTTCCTTTTCAGGTGGCATTACATTAACAAGCCTAATGGTTTACTGTTTGCCAGGAAACCATTTACAATGCTGGGTGGTAACCATATAACCAACACATACGTGTTCCCTACGTGTCAACAAGTGGGTTGGCGGAGGGTTAGATCCCCTCCCCGTAAAACAACTAAGTTTAAGTCAATCGGCCACCCCTTACGGGATTATGACGTCTGGCTATAAATAGATAGACTGTCATCATTATCATCATCATCATTATTATTATTATCATTATTATTATTATTATTATTATTAGTTTTATTATTATTATTTACCCACACTCATTGGCCTGAAATTCGAGACCAAAACAGTGTGGTAGCCAATGGTTGGGTGTGGTGGGGTGGGACAGGATATTATTATTATTATTATTATTATTATTATTATTATTACTATTATAATTATGTACCCACACTCACAAATCTGATTTTCTATACCAAAACAGTGTGGTAGTCAGTGGTCGGGTGTGATGGGGCTGGACAGGATATTATTATTGTTATCATTATTATTATCATTATTATTATTATTATTATTATTATTATTAAGTACCCACACTCAGAAATCTGATTTTCCAGACCAAAACAGTGTGGTAGCCAGTTGTCGGGTGTGGTAGGGCGGGGCAGGATAATAATAATAATAATAATAATAATAATAATATTATTATTATTATTATTATTACTATTATTATTATTATTATGTACCCACACTCACAAATCTGATTTTCTAGACCAAAACAGTGTGGTAGCCAGTGGTCGGGTGTGGTGGGGCGGGACAGGATAATAATAATAATATTATTATTATTATTATCATTATTATTATTATTATTATTTTAATATTGTTATTATTTACCCACACTCACAAATCTGATTTTCTAGACCAAACCAGTGTGGTAGCCAGTGGTCGGGTGTGGTGGGGCGGGACAGGATATTATTATTATTATTATTATTATTATTATTATTATTATTTACCACACTCACAAATCTGATTTTCTAGACCCAACCAGTGTGGTAGCCAGTGGTCGGGTGTGGTGGGGCGGGACAGGATATTATTATTATTATTATTATTATTATTATTTACCCACACTCACAAATCTGATTTTCTAGACCCAACCAGTGTGGTAGCCAGTGGTCGGGTGTGGTGGAGCGGGACAGGATATTATTATTATTATTATTATTATTATTATTATTATTATTATGTACCCACACTCACAAATCTGATTTTCTAGACCAAACCAGTGTGGTAGCCAGTGGTCGGGTGTGGTGGGGCGGGACAGGAGGGCTGCAAGGAGATGCCAGGGTGTGCAGATATTGCCCCACCATTACACTGATAAGCTGGCCTTCAGGCACGCTGATGATTACACGCTGCTCACTCTACCCCTCGAACTCAAGAAGGAGGAGGAGGAGGAGGAGGAGGACATGGAGGAGGAGGGAAAAGAGAAGGAAGGACAACTATGGGAAAAGAGAAAGAAAGAGGAGGAGGAGAGAGAGAGTAAGAGGGAGAAGTAGGAGGAGGAAGAGGAAAAAAAAGAAGGAGGAGGAGGATGGGGAGAAAGAAGGAAAGGAGAAAGAAGGAGATGAGGAAGGAGGGAAAAGAGAAGGAAGGACAACTGGAAGAAGTAGCCACAAATAAATCGCCTCCATGTCACCCTGTCCTCCGCTATTTCACTGCCCTCCCCCCAGCCCACACACCCCTCTCTCATATACCTTTCCACTCCATCTCTCCATCTCATCCACGGCCTTCCCCTCCCTCCACCTCACTCACATACACACTCCTCGTCAGTCTCTCGCTCTCAGTGTATTTTCCCTAACGCTTATTATCATATCCACATCCACACCACAACGCTCCTTCACTTCCTCATTTGTCAGTTTCTCTCTCCATACAACTCCACATTATTCTCACTCATATACACTCTCCTCGTTAGTCTCTCACTCTCCATCCTCTCCACATGGCCAAATCACCTTAGTGTATTTTAACGCTTTCTATCACATCCACATCCACATCACAACGCTCCTTCACTTCCTCATTTGTAAGTCTGTCTCTCAGAAAATATATACCAGCCAACAAGTGACGATTGATGCGATTTCGTGTGGTAATAATTAGCTAGGACAATATTAGACTTATAATAACAGGGCGGCCCATATATCACAATGTTACGTTTTTGGTTAATTGTACACCTCTCTCTCTCTCTCTCTCTCTCTCTCTCTCTCTCTCTCTCTCACACACACACACACACACACACACACACTCACACACACACAAATATACATGCATATAACACATCTATCAGCAGATTAAGATTCCAAGCCTCTCACAGGTTAGGAATAGTGGCTGGTTGATGGAAGAGAGAGAGAGAGAGAGAAGGAGGGAAAGAGAGAGAGAGAGGGAGGGAGAGTTGCCTAGTCACTGTGTTCATTTTGCCGTCCTTCCCTCCCCCCCCCACGGTCAATCTGGTATGCATTATAGTCTCTTTCTACATCCTCTTCACAGCACTTCTTCGTGACTGGCATTTTATTCTAGTGTTAATGTACTGATAGAGTTATTTCAGGATGAAGATATGGCAAGTTTAGGTCAAGTGACTGGAAAAAAAGCCCAGTCGTAACGTTGGAAGCCCCCAGTTGGAAGCCCTCAGTTGGAAGCCCCAGTTGGAGGCCCTCAGTTGGAAGCCCCCAGTTGGAAGCCCCCAGTTGGAAGCCCCTAGCTGGAAGCCCCCAGTTGGAAGCCCTCAGTTGGAAGCCCTCAGTTGGAAGCCTCAGTTGGAAGCCCCAGTTGGAAGCCCCAGTTGGAAGCCCCCAGTTGGAAGCCCTCAGTTGGAAGCCCCCAGCTGGAAGCCCTCAGTTGGAAGCCCCCAGCTGGAAGCCCTCAGTTGGAAGCCTCAGTTGGAAGCCCCAGTTGGAAGCCCCAGTTGGAAGCCCCCAGTTGGAAGCCCTCAGTTGGAAGCCTCAGTTGGAAGCCCTCAGTTGGAAGCCTCAGTTGGAAGCCTCAGTTGGAAGCCCCAGTTGAAAGCCCCCAGTTGGAAGCCCCAGTTGGAAGCCTCAGTTGGAAGCCCCCAGTTGGAAGCCCCAGTTGGAAGCCCCAGTTGAAAGCCCCCAGTTGGAAGCCCCAGTTGGAAGCCCCCAGTTGGAAGCCCCAGTTGAAAGCCCCAGTTGGAAGCCCCCAGTTGGAAGTCCCAATTGGAAGCCCCCAGTTGGAAGCCCCCAGTTGGAAGCCCCCAGTTGGAAGCTCCCAGTTGGAAGTCCCCAGTTGGAAGCCCCAGTTGGAAGCCTCAGTTGGAAGCCCCAGTTGGAAGCCCTCAGTTGGAAGCCCTCAGTTGGAAGCCCTAGTTGGAAGCCTCAGTTGGAAGCCCTCAGTTGGAAGCCCCAGTTGGAAGCCCTCAGTTGGAAGCCCCAGTTGGAAGCCTCAGTTGGAAGCCCTCAGTTGGAAGCCCCAGTTGGAAGCCCTCAGTTGGAAGCCCCAGTTGGAAGCCCTCAGTTGGAAGCCCTAGTTGGAAGTCTCAATTGGAAGCCTCAGTTGGAAGCCCCAGTTGGAAGCCCCAGTTGGAAGCCTCAGTTGGAAGCCCCAGTTGGAAGCCTTCAGTTCCCACCAGACCAAAACCTGAACCCTAACCTATCCTTATAATACGAGGATGAGATGGAGGGATGGAGTGGAGAGGTGTATGAGAGAGGGGTTTGAGCTGGGGGAAGGGCAGCGAAATGGCGGGGGACAGGGCGACATGGAGGTGATTTGTTTGTGAACACCCTTTACTGGATTAAGGCGTTTGTCAATAGGTAGATAGACAGATTGACTTTAACATTTTTTCGGTAATATGCAACAAACCACACCAAGTTTTGCCAAGTCTTGTATTTTTGATAAATTCCTAAACTTGTACAGATAAATAATGAACCTTGTGTTATACTGTATAGTTATTGGCTTGGTTGCAGGAGTAAATATTTCCTGAATTATATAACCCCAGAGTACACCAACCGCTTCCATAGTATCTCTCGCGTAACTAAAAAAAAAAAAAAAGGGTTAACTCAAAAAATGGTTAACTCAAAAATGGTTAACTCAAAAAAATGGTTAAGACAAAAACTGATTACCTCAAAAAATGGTTATTGGCAATTTTCCCCAACGACCTTTTGAAACGTATTTGAAATTTTCTGCCGCTGAGCTAAGTGAAATAAATTGGAATAGGACAGACATTTTTAAGCCTCACCATCCACTCAATTTTCGATGTAGTGCTGCTCTAGGGTGACTGTCCTTTCCTCTCTTCCTTGCTTCTTTCCTGCCTGAGTCAGTCAGTGAGGTGAATTAGGCGTGTCAACTGAGTAAGATGAGCCAACGAGTAAAATGAGGAGGTAATTGGCTGAGGCGAGACAAGGGACAGGAGTGAGTATGGTGAATGAGCAAGGGATTGTGTGTGTGTGTGTGTGTGTGTGTGTGTGTGTGTGTGTGTGTGTGTGTGTGTGTGTGTGTGTGTGTATCTCTTTGTGAGCGTCCGGATGTTTCTTACTCAATGTGCGTCTCTCCCTCTCTCCCTCTCTCTTTCACTGAACGTCCGGCTGTTTGAGCTTGTCAATGTGCATGCCTCTCTCTCTCTCTCTCTCTCTCATTTTCTGTACATATGTAATTCCCTTTTAGTTTCTGTGCTTATGACTATATCCGTGTGTGTGTGTGTGTGTGTGTGTGTGTGTGTGTGTGTGTGTGTGTGTGTGTGCTTAAAGGCAGGTAATAAAAGAGAAATCCAGCGGGAAAATATTAGGCACAACTAGACAGAGAGCAGAAGAGGATTTAAGGAGGGAGGAAAAGAGGAGGGGAAAAGAGAGGAGCTGGAGAGAGAACAATGAGCTGAGGAAAGAGTAAGTGAATTAGGAGAGAGGAAAGGAAAGAATGCTAGGTGGCGCTGTACAGGTCAACTCTGCAACTGTCTCCCTCTGTCTGTGTTTCCTACTGCCTATGATATCCAGTCTTTCAAACGCAGTGTGTCCAGGCATCTCAAAATGAACGCATCTTGAATTTGCACTCTGTTATCTTGTTTTGTTTTTTTTCTTGGAGGGAACAATCTTGCGGGCTCCTGGCCTTTGGTTCCTTCTTCCTTGCATTTAAAAAAATAGGACAAGTGTGGTTCCTTGAGGGTGTGAGTGATGTGGCGGCAGCATCAGAACCTTAGTGTTGGTGGCATACAAGACCCCAGTGTAGAAGTGGCGTAGGGACTGGCTGAGTTACCAGCCACTTTTGTGTTATCAGCGGCACCACACAATGTTTTTATGGCCTGTACTTCCTGCCGCCATTCAGCCACCGTCTGCCCGTAACTGGTTGACTGTGTGTTGGTAACTGGTTGACTGTGTGTTGGTAACTGTGTGTTGGTAACTGGTTGACTATGTGTTGGTAACTGGTTGACTGCGTGTTGGTAACTGGTTGACTGTGTGTTGGTAACTGGTGGACTGTGTGTTGGTAACTGGTTGACTGTGTGCTGGTAACTGGTTGACTGTGTGTTGGTAACTGTGTGCCGGTAACTGGTGGACTGTGTGCCGGTAACTGGTTGACTGTGTGCTGGTAACTGGTTGACTGTGTGTTGGTAACTGGTGGACTGTGTGTTGGTAACTGGTTGACTGTGTGTTGGTAACTGGTTGACTGTGTTCGTAACTGGTGGATTGTGTGTTGGTAACTGGTGGACTGTCTGTTGGTAACTGTGTGCTGGTAACTGGTGGACTGTCTGTTGGTAACTGTGTGCTGGTAACTGGTTGACTGTGTGTTGGTAACTGGTGGACTGTGTGCTGGTAACTGGAAGACTGTGTGCTGGTAACTGGAAGACTGTGTGCTGGTAACTGGTTGACTGTTTACTGGTAACTGGTTGACTGTGTGCTGGTAACTGGGTAACTGTGTGTTGGTAACTGGTGGACTGTGTGTTGGTAACTGGTGGACTGTGTGTTGGTAACTGGTGGACTGTGTGCCGGTAACTGGTGGACTGTGTGCTGGTAACTGGTGGACCGTGTGCTGGTAACTGGTGGACTGTGTGCCGGTAACTGGTGGACTGTGTGCCGGTAACTGGTGGACTGTGTGCTGGTAACTGGTGGACTGTGTGCTGGTAACTGGTGGGCTGTGTGTTGGTAACTGGGTAACTGTGTGCTGGTAACTGGTGGACTGTGTGTTGGTAACTGGTTGACTGTGTGTTGGTAACTGGTTGACTGTGTGTTGGTAACTGGGTAACTGTGTGCTGGTAACTGGTGGACTGTGTGCTGGTAACTGGTTGACTGTGTATGGGTAACTGGTTGACTGTGTGTTGGTAACTGGGTAACTGTGTGCTGGTAACTGGTGGACTGTGTGCTGGTAACTGGTGGACTGTGTGCTGATAACTGGTGGACTGTGTGCTGGTAACTGGTGGACTGTATGCTGGTAACTGGTGGACTGTGTGCCGGTAACTGGGTCACTTTCTACACACAATACTGTACGTCTGTGGTAAAGGGCCAGCTTATCAATGTTCAGGTGTTATTGTGGTACAGGTAAAGGTGAATCTGCCACCAGGTGATGTACTGGGGTTGAACAGTGGCTGGAGAGACGCACCAGAGGATGAGAGAAACATAACACTGGCACTCCAAATATCAGACACATATGGCAGAGTGTACTGAAGAAAGTAGGTGGGGAGGGAGAGAGAGAGAGAGAGAGGTTAGGGAAACAATAAAATAACAAAGGAAGGGGGGAGATAATATTTCTGAACAATGGGTAAGTAAAGCCGCATAAAAAGGCTAATATGATATATAAGAGAGAGACGTTGAAATAGTAAAGGGAGCGGATACAGCGAGACTAGACCATTATATTAACATTTCATGCAGTGTGCTGCAGCTGTGGTGTTGTGAGACACCGATATTACAGGATACTTCATTAAACACTGAACCATTTTGTACAACATCAGTGTTTAGCCTCACAGGGTATTCATATCTATTTGTTCATCACCAGCCATTACCATCCCATCCCATCCTACTCACTCCTTTATTTTTTACCTCCTACTCCTCAGTCCCTCCTTTATTTTCTACCTCCTACCCCTCCTTCTCTCCTTCCCTCCCCCCTTCCAGTCATCCCAGCCCAGGTTTATAATACTTATGTTCGTCGACCGCACCTGTGTCATGCAGGCAAATCCATCAACAGGTAACACACGTAGTTTTGCTGATTACTATGTGTGTCTTCCTGGTTCAATGAGTGTCATTGTTTTCACTGAACAGACTCTTGGGTGTCAGTGTAAGGCAGGAGGCAGCCGTGGGCCACGACTGGCAAACGATAAATTAACGACCAGAAGCAGACGACTAAAGCAAGTGCAAAGCGAAAAATGCACAAAGATATATAGAGGTAGGAAACTTTGACAAAATGTGAGACAGCATTTGACAAGGGAAAAAAGGGTACCGGTAACTAGAAAGCACTCAGAGAGCGCATACCTCCACCAATGCTGGATCCGGATCTTCTCCAAAATTAAATAAGTTCTTTCTTGGCCCATGGGGCATCCTTCCACAAAATTTCATTGACATTCATTGGGGGCTTATACTGTGCGGGATACGTAGGATCCGGATCTGGATCCAGATCTGCCTCAAAATTGAATCAACGGTTTCTTGGCCCAGGGCCCACCCTTCCCCAAAATTTCATTGGAGTCCATTGACAACTTTTTGGAGATATCGTTTGGACAAACAGACAAACATAGGTGAATACATAAGCTCCTCCAACTTCGTTGGCAGAAATGAAAATATGAGAGACCAGTTGACAGGAAAATAAGGCAAAGTAAAGACATGGGAGAGGGAGGGGGCTGGAGAAGGAGAAGCAGACTGTGAACTAAAGACAGGAAGGGCAAAAAAAAAAAAAAAAAAAAATGACAGCCTCAGAAGGCAGACGCAAATGTGAACTGGAAAACACTAAGAGAGCGCGTATCTCCGCCAATGACATTGCCATTAAAAAGGATCTGGATCCGGATCATTGGATATATTGTGTGGAATACATAGGATCCAGATCCGCCGCCAAATTTAATCAATTCTTTCTTGGCCCATGACCCACCCTTCCAAAAATTTTCATTGAAATTCATTGAGAACTTTTGGAGATATCGTGTGGACAAACAGACATACACATGTGAATACATAACCCCCTCCAACTTCGTTGGCGGAGGTAACAAGGAAAAGGAAATAGGAGGGATGATGACAGGCACGGCTGACAGCCAAGGACAGAGGAAATTAGATAAACTTTTTTTTTGTTTTCTCTGAGTGTTTTCACTCTGGATCCTGCTCTTGTGTGTGTGTGTGTGTGTGTGTGTGTGTGTGTGTGTGTGTGTGTGTGTTTTCTTTATCATTCTTTCCACTCTTACTCTTCCATCTACTTCTCTGTTTATTACTTGTATCCTCCTCCCTCTCTTCCACGTCTCCACTCTCTACCCTCTCTTCTCTCCCTTCCCTCCTCCCTTCTCCATTTCCACTCTCTACTCTCTCTTCTCCTCTGTCTTCCTCCCTCTTTTCCGCTTCTCCACTCTCTAATCTCTCTTTTCCTCTCCTTTCCCCCCCTCCCCTCTCCTGCTCCACTCTCTACTCTCTCTTTTCCTCTCCATTCCTCCTCCCTTCTCCTCCTCCCTTCGCTCTTCTCCTCTCTCTTCCTCCCAACCATCATCACACAGTACTTCATTTCTTCTCTCTTGTCCACCTTCCCTGCATCACCTAAATCAAGCTTTTTTGTTTGTTTTCATGCACACATTGCATATTATAAGCATTTATTCACCAGATGTTTTTCTCAGTCAGTCAGCAAGTTTCTGTCTCTGTCTGTCTGTCTGTCTCTCTCTCTCAGTCAGCAAGTTTCTGTCCCTGTCTGTCTGTCCCTCTGTCTGTCTGTCTCTCTCTCTCTCTCTCTCTCTCTCTCTCTCTCTCTCTCTCTCTCTCGCTCTCTCTCTGTCAGCAAGCTTGTCTCTGTCTGCCTGTCCCTCTTTCTGTCTGTCTGTCTGTGTGTCTGTCTGTCTGTCTGTCTCTCTCTCTCTCTCTCTCTCTCTCTCTCTCTCTCTCTCTCTCTCTCTCAAAAACACAAACATGTAAACAAACAAACGAACAAACAAAACACACACACACACACACACACACACACACACACACACACACCACTCGCTGGTGCAGTGGTAACGTTCTAGCTTGCCAACTGGTGGATGGGAGTTCGCACCTCGCTCAGGTTGCGAAAAGTTTCACTGACGAAGTGGGTGGTTACTGTCCCCCTTGAGCAAGGGGACGGGTGTGTGCGTGTGTGAAGGTCACAGCCTTGCCCTTAGATCGGACTACATGAGCTCTCAGCTCCCTTCCGGGAGGGTATAAGCTGACGATCACGACCATCAAGTGATCCTGACCGACCCGGTGAATTACACACACATACACCACACGTCGAGCAAAACAACCCTCTCTCTTGCTATCGTAGGCGAGGGTGGAATAAAAATATAAAATGAAATTATCACGATCTGTGTGGGGAAACACAGGAAGCAGAGGAGCGACAGTGTACAGTGGGTAAGGGAGGGGGAGGAGAGGAGGGGTAGTAGTGGGGGAAGGAGGGAAGAGAGAGAGAGAGAGAGGAGGGGGCTGGGAAGAGGGAAGGAGTACAAAGGAAAGCAAACAGCAACAGACCTTATGGTCCTTTCGAGGCTGTTTGTTACAGAGTAGACTATGACTACAAGATCTAACTCTACATGCTGAAGGATAAGGATAGTAAAGCAAGTAGGCTCCCCCCACCCTCAAACCCTCCAGTTAAAACAGGTAAGAAAAAGTGAGAAAAACCACCATGCAGCATGGAAAAACTGATATGGAAATTTCATAGGAAACACTGAAAAGGAAAAGCTACATTCTATAATACTTTATCTATAAGCTATAAGTGAGGAATGAAGGAAAGGGGCAGGGGAGAGAGAAGGGAAGGGGGAAGAAACAGTGAATGGCTGAGGAAGGGAGGGGAGGGGAAGATAAAACAGAGTGGAGAAAGGGAGAGAAGGAGGAGCAAAGGGAGGGAGAAAGGTTGAAAAAAAGTGAAATGGAAGAAGGCAGAGTGACGGTGTAGGTGGAAGGGAGATAACAGACTGAAAAAGGAATGAAGTCAGTCGAGACAGGGAGACGGATGATGGGAAAGAGGGTGGATGACAGACAACACTATGAAGGAATAGGATCAGGGTGAGGAACAAAGGAGGATGTACTGTAGGGTATGGGAGGGAGGGAGAAGGATGAATGAGGAGGAAGGGATGAGGCAGGGTGAGAGGCAGGGAGGAGGCTGAGTGAGGGGGAAGGGCTGGGGCAGGGTGAGGGGGCAGGGATGAGAGTGAGTGAGAGGGAAGGGATGGGACAGGGTGAGGGGGCAGGGTGAGAGGAGGCTGAGTGATGGGGGAAGGGATGGGGCAGGGTGAGGGGGCAGGGAGTGGGGGGTTACAACATGAGGGGGCAGCGAGAGGCAGGAAGAGACACCAGAGTGTGACATCCATCACCGCAGTGATACAGTCATCTGCACAACGCAGTTTGGTAGATCAGGATATTTCACGCCTTAGGTTAGTGCTGTTGCCAACACCTTCACAAAATGTATGGGAATAATTAGCCCTGACTGTGGTGTTAAAAAAGTTGATTATGGAAAGAGAGCAAGAGTGGACCAATGCATTAGCCTTTGTGTTGCCAGTGTCTTGTTTATTTTTAAGTTCTAAATTCTGCACTGTACAGTAAGTTACTTCTGTATTGAGGACAGTGTCATTGGCAGAGCTACATGTGTACGCATGTATCTGTGAATATATATATATATATATATATATATATATATATATATATATATACAGAGAGAGAGAGAGAGAGAGAGTTCGTGAGCTGGTCCTCAGTGTCCTCCCAAAGTTTTTTTTTTTTTATATATATATACTTAGGAGAACGAAATTTTGCGGGAAGGTAGACGTGTACTTTGAACAGGTTTTGGGCGGGACTGGACCCGTGAAGAGGCCTATTAACACCTGGATCAGGGGGCAGGGCAGCCTCTACACCAGTTTCTAAATTCCCTATAAACATAACAAGGTGTGGCTGGCAGGGTTTATTTTACATGACAAAAAAAAAAACACAAAAAAAAAATTCACGGTGGTAGACGGCCATCCCGGCGAGGTTTTAGGCAGAATGGAATCGCCAAGGCCTGCCTCTGCGTACACCGAGGTACACGCCAACACCAACTAATTTTTACACACGGTGAGATCCCCTGGGTCTGCCCCGGCAGGCGGGATGTACCCTACGGTGGGGGGGGGGGGAACTCCTAAGTTAAACAAAGTTGTCTCTTAACTGCAAGACTAAAAGTTCAAAATCTTTTGTTGTTACAGGAACAGTTACATTTCACAAACTTGACTATGTAAATTGTCTACCACCATTGCTGTTATAATCTTCACTATTAATAATGCATTTCCTCTATGACATTCACTGGTTATTTCTGCTGCCAATACTGCAACTCGTACAGTGAATACATCTTAACATTATAACAACTGGTCAGCAAATAATACAAAGATGAGAAACGGGTCGGTATATGAGTACATAATGCAAAACTCTGTCTGCCCTTAACATTGACATTATTCCCAGTGATGATGGGGGCAGGGATGGTGGTTGTGATGGTGGTAGAGGCAGGGATGATGGTTGTCGCGGTGGTGGAGACAGGGATGATGGTTGTGGTAGTGGTAGAGGCAGTGATGATGGTTGTGGTGGTAGAGGTATATGTGGTGGTGATCACAGTACTAGTGAGCACAGTGATAATGAGGGTGTGGTAGTGGTGATTGTCCTGGTGATAACAGGCAATGCTGGTATGCATCGACAACTTTTTTTTTTACCTCTGGAATGACAGCTATTCCTGTTAATATGTCAATCTGTCTATCTATCTACAAATCAATAGACAGACAGATAGTTAGACAGGTAATTTTAAGATGTGGCATTAGGTCAAGTTGTAAGGTGTTCATGGCCTGAACAAGGTAGTAGGTTAGGGTGGTGCAGAGTGGAGGTACTATGGCAGTATTATGGGGCCATGGCGCAGTAGCTGGCCTGGCACAACATTCCCGGCAGGGAGGTTTTCCCCAATTACCAAGTTAACAAATTCTGGCCTGACCTACTATTCGTACATACCTCTATACAAAGCTCATCCTCTTGGCGGCTATCCCTTACTCATAGGTGGGGGGGGGGGTATCATAAAGTTTTAATTATCACCATGAAGTAAAGGAGACAGAAACATCATTTTGATTTGTGGTCCTTAAGATTTCTCTACATAGGCACCGTCCAGAGTCACACATTTCTCCCACCGTTTCTTGACCGTCTGCAGGCCACCATTGTAGAACTCCTCAGATTGCATTGAAAACCACTGTTCCACCTCTTGAATGACGTCATCTGTGTCCTCAAATCGCCAATCCCGTAGTGGATTTTTCATCTCTGGGAACAAGAAAAGTCGCTTGGGGAGAGATCGGGAGAATAGGGCGGATGCGGGAAGATTTCATAGCCACATCGCCTTGCTTCCACAGTCGCAGCTTGAGATGAGTGAGTGGGTGCATTGTCAGCAAGGAGACGGACTCCTTTGGTGAGCATACCGCGGCGTTTCTTCTTCAGAGCATCTCGCAACTTGCTGAGAAGTGTGCAGTAGTATGGGCTAGTAACTGTCTGACCCTTTGCAAGGTAGTCTGTGAGAATGACTCCATGACAGCCCCCCCAAAACGACAGCATGACCTCCCCTGTGGACTTCCGCATCTTAGCCTTTTTGGGGGGAGGGGATTTGGCGTGCTTCCACTCCTTGCTCATCTCTTTGGTCTCTGGATCATACAGATAGATATAACATCCGTCCATAGTTACCAGACGACCAAAGAAATCCTCTTTATCCTGCTCCAGAAGAGTCAACATCTGCCTCGACAGGTCACGCCGTGTTTGCCTCTGGAGAGTCAAAGCACGGAACCCAGCGTGCTGACACCTTAGATATGTGCAGTTCGTTGTGAATAATTTTCCACACACTGCCATAACTAAGACCAGTTTCATGCATGATCATGTGGATGGTTACCTGTTGGTCTTCCAGGATAAGATCCTCCACTTTCTTCACTGTGGCCGCATCGTCTGTGAGTGATTGTCGTCCAGTTCTTGGCTCGTCTGTAAGGGACATGAACCAATTTGGAAATTCCTTTTCCATCTCACAACAGTGTCATATGACGGGCAATCATCACCATAGACAGCCTTCATCATCATGGATTTCCTGGGCACTGTAACCCTTCAAATGCAGGAACTTAATCATGCTGCGAGCCTCAGTCTTATCCATCCTGCAGGTTACTGACATCTAGCGCCACCTGTAAAAAAAGTAAACGAAATTTGGAGAACATTTTTGCACCATCATGCACATAAGGACCAGTGATTACACTGACAAAATTTCATCGGCATAGCTCAATAACTTCCGGGTGATTATTTACACTTTACCATACCCCCAGTATTCCCTGCATCAAGCCAGGTTAAGAACCATGTTTCGGTCCTGGCGAGGCTCCGTCTGCCACAGGACGGTGGCTGCTTGCTTGTGGTCGATAGTTCTGCTCGGCCACATAGACCAACAGACAGGAACAACAATAGCAACAACATTCTAACAGTTTTGCCATAACATCTCCTATACACTTCTTTAATACCTCCCAACAGCAGTCTATGTTTGGTACGAACTTTTTTTTTTTTCAATATAAAATAAATGTGGGAGACTATCAAATGTGAGTTTTTCCTTGCCTCTGATACCTGTGTTGATATACAACAAAGAGTATGCCTTACCCAGAGTACAGTATGTGAACCTGCCTGGGTATCCTCCCACATACCAGTTTATTAGCCTGTGTTTTCACTGTATCTTGACCCAGTAAAGTCTCTCCTGCCTAACACCCTACCATAACTTGTTCTGCCATTTATTTAACACGTCATCATTTTCCTACGTCACTATACTCCTTTTACCTTAACTTGGCACAGATTTTCATCCTTTTGCGGCTCATTCCACTCAGAATAAGACAATACTATGGCTCTATATACCTTCCGTAGCACTTCTTCATGACTAGCATCATACTGTGCTGTTAATCTCTTGCTACAACCAGTAATAAAGATGGACAGATGGCAGTTTTAGGCCAAGTTAGAGTCAAAAAGGTATAGTATATCCGTTGCCAACTTTACCATTTCATTAGTGTATCAGGCCATTATTTTGTGTTTTCCTTAACTCACTAATAAATCAGTTAATTAGTTACACCTTTTCCTTCTGCCCCAGTGCATCAGTTACATAGTTTACCAGTGTATTATCTAGTTTACTAGTGTACTATTTCACTAATGTACAAGTTCATTTTTGTTCTTGAGAGCAGTGGAAATGAGTTATTTGAGAGGAGCCTGTGGAGTCACATGGAGAGACAGACTGACAAATGCACAAGAGAAGGAGCGTTATGGTGTGGATGTGGATGTGATAGGAAGCGTTAGGAGAAACACACTGAGGTGGTTTGGCCATGTGGAGAGGATGGAGAGCGAGAGACTGACGAGGAGAGTGTATGTGAGTGAGGTGGAGGGAGGAGAGGGAGGGGGAGGCCAAGGATGAGATGGAGGGATTGAGTGGAGAGGTATATAAGACGGGTGTGTGAGCTGGGAGCAGGGCAATGAAATGGCGGGGGACAGGGTGACATGAAGGCGATTTGTTTGTGGCCACCCCTTACGGGATTAAGACGTCTGGCAGTAGATAGATAGACTAGTTCATTAGTGTACTATTTCACTAGTTCCTTCGTTTATGCTGTTACCAGTCTGCCACTACTACTTCATCAGTTGTCCAGGTCATTAGTTTACCCGTTGTTCAGGTTTCATGGTAAACCATTCCATAGTTGTTCAGTTCACTAGATCACCATTTGACTGGTGTTGGGGTTCACCAGAGTATTAGTTTACTAGTACATGAGTTTACCAGTCCATTAGTTAACCAGTTGTTTAGTTTACCAGTCCATTAGTTAAACAGTTGTTTAGTTTACCAGCACATTAGTTAACCAGTTTAGTTTACCAGTCCATTAGTTAACCAGTTGTTTAGTTTACCAGTCCATTAGTTAACCAGTTGTTTAGTTTACCAGTCCATTAGTTAACCAGTTGTTTAGTTTACCAGTATATTAGTTAACCAGTTGTTTAGTTTACCAGTACATTAGTTAATCAGTTGTTTTGTTTACCAGTCCATTAGTTAACCAGTTGTTTAGTTTACCAGTACATTAGTTAACCAGTTGTTTTGTTTACCAGTCTATTAGTTAACCAGTTGTTTAGTTTACCAGTACATTAGTTAACCAGTTGTTTAGTTTACCAGTACATTAGTTAACCAGTTGTTTAGTTTACCAGTACATTAGTTAATACGTTGTTTAGCTTACCAGTACATTAGTTAACAAGTTGTTTAGTTTACCAGCACATTAGTTAATAAGTTGTTTAGTTTACCAGTACATTAGTTAACAAGTTGTTTAGTTTACCAGTTCAGTGTACTGCCAGTGCATTAGCTAGGCCACAGCACAAGCCAGCTGCCACCAAGTCAGATATCTGGGTAAGCAGGATGTCGGTCTATCTTGGGCCTGTAATCTGAAGCGATAAAACCTAACGCCTCCACTGAATGGGTGTGGGGACTTAGTAAAATAGCATGTTAAGCCAGTGAATTAGTGGTGAGTCAGTAAGTATGGTGAGTCAATGAATGGGTATGGTGACTAGTAGTGTGGTGAGTTTTGAATGTTGTGACACAAAGGATGTTTTGCGTCAGTCAGTCAGCGTGGTACATCAGTGTGGTGAATGATGGGTGAGTCGGTGTGTGAGTGTGGTGGGGCAGTGAGTGAGTGTGGTACATCAGTGTGGTGAATGATGGGTGAGTCAGTGTGTAAGTGTGGTGGGTCAGTGTGGTACATCAATGTGGTGAATGATGGGTGAGTCAGTGTGTAAGTGTGGTGGGTCAGTATGGTACATCAATGTGGTGAATGATGGGTGAGTCAGTGTGTAAGTGTGGTGGGTCACTGTGATACACCAGTGTGGTGAATGATGGGTGAGTCAGTGTGTAAGTGAGGTGGGTCAGTGTGGTACATCAGTGTGGTGAATGATGGGTGAGTCAGTGTGTAAGTGTGGTGGGTCAGTGTGATACACCAGTGTGGTGAATGATGGGTGAGTCAGCGTGTAAGTGAGGTGGGTCAGTGTGGTACATCAGTGTGGTGAATGATGGGTGAGTCAGTGTGTAAGTGTGGTGGGTCAGTGTGGTACATCAGTGTGGTGAATGATGGGTGAGCCAGTGTGTGTGTGGTGGGTCAGTATGGTACATCAGTGTGGTGAATGATGGGTGAGTCAGTGTGTGAGTGTGGTGGGTCAGTGTGGTACATCAGTGTTGTGAATGATGGGTGAGTCAGTGTGTGAGTGTGGTGGGTCAGTATGGTACATCAGTGTGGTGAATGATGGGTGAGTCAGTGTGTAAGTGTGGTGGGTCAGTGTGATACACCAGTGTGGTGAATGATGGGTGAGTCAGCGTGTAAGTGAGGTGGGTCAGTGTGGTACATCAGTGTGGTGAATGATGGGTGAGTCAGTGTGTAAGTGTGGTGGGTCAGTGTGGTACATCAGTGTGGTGAATGATGGGTGAGCCAGTGTGTGTGTGGTGGGTCAGTATGGTACATCAGTGTGGTGAATGATGGGTGAGTCAGTGTGTGAGTGTGGTGGGTCAGTGTGGTACATCAGTGTTGTGAATGATGGGTGAGTCAGTGTGTGAGTGTGGTGGGTCAGTATGGTACATCAGTGTGGTGAATGATGGGTGAGTCAGTGTGTGAGTGTGGTGGGTCAGTGTGGTACATCAGTGTGGTGAATGATGGGTGAGTCAGTGTGTGAGTGTGGTGGGTCAGTGTGGTACATCAGTGTGGTGAATGATGAGTGAGTCAGTGTGTGAGTGTGGTGGGTCAGTATGGTACATCAGTGTGGTGAATGATGGGTGAGTCAGTGTGTGAGTGTGGTGGGTCAGTGTGGTACAGTGGTGAATGATGGGTGAGTCAGTGTGTGAGTGTGGTGGGTCAGTCAGTGAGTGTGGTCAGTCACTCAGTCAGTTTGGTAAGTTAGCGAGTGCATGTCACCAGGCAGTGAAATAGTGCTGAGTTAGTCGGTCATTGTGGTGGGTCAGTGAATGAGTTGTGAGTCAGTTAGTGTGATGAGTCGGTAAATGAGTGATGAGTTACTGAGTGAATGTGTTGAATGAGTGGGTGAGTAAGCCATTGTTGTTGAGGTGGATCCTTATGTTGCAGTGATGGCATCTGGTGGTGGTGGTTGTGTGGTAGCGGTGTGGTGGTGCCTGATGTTGCTGTGCCACACCATGCAGGTACACCGCATCGCAGCAATACGTAAGTTATCGTATTATTATTATTATTATTATTATTATTATTATCTACACCTGTCTGCCTTACCATCACACCTGTCACTGCCATGGAGTATAGTTGTTAATGATGTTTCAGAGACCACTGGCCGCCCCAGCACACCTACTGGACCTTCTGACCCCTCACACCCCTCCCCTTACCACATTGCTACACCTTCTGACCCCTCACACCCCTCCCCTTACCACACTGCTACACCTTCTGACCCCTCACACCCCTCCCCTTACCACACTGCTACACCTTCTGACCCCTCACACCCCTCCCCTTACCACACTGCTACACCTTCTAATCCCTCACACCCCTCCCCTTACCACACTGCTACACCTTCTAACCCCTCACACCCTTCCCCTTACCTCTCTCCTGACTCACCTCAACATTCCTCTCATCCTTCCTCCAACCCTTTTTTTAACCCTTCTCTTGATCCTTCCTCCAATCCCTCTCTTGATCCTTCCTCAAATCCTTTTCTTGATCCCTCTCATAACATCTATCCAGGCTCTTCTGATCCCCCTCCTAACCCCTCTCCTAAGCCTGTCCCTAACCCCTCTGCCAAGCTTGTCCCTAACCCCTCTGCCAAGCCTGTCCCTAACCCCTCTGCCAAGCCTGTCCCTAACCCCTCTGCCAAGCCTGTCCCTAACCCCTCTGCCAAGCCTGTCCCTAACCCCTCTGCCAAGCCTGTCCCTAACCCCTCTGCCAAGCCTGTCCCTAACCCCTCTGCCAAGCCTGTCCCTAACCCCTCTGCCAAGCCTGTCCCTAACCCCCCTCCCAACCCTTCTAACCTCTCTCCTGCATCCTCACTTAAACACTCACCTAATCCCTCACCAATCCCAAAGCCTACTCCCTCTACCAAGCCCCATCCTGCCTCCCTTCCCAGCCTCTTTCCTAGCCCATCCGCCAATCCCTCACCAATCCCAGTGCCTAGCCCCTCCACCAAGCCACCTCCAGACCCCAGCCCTGCACCAGACAACTCTACAGCTGCCAACCCTCCTAAAAAAGGTTAGTTGTGTGAGTCAAAGCAAAGGCAGAGGGGCTGAGAGACAGGGTGGAGGCAGGGTGTACGAAGGGTGTGGGAAGGGTGGAGTGAGAGGAGTATGAGGGATGGGAGGGTGGAGGGGGAGGGGGAGGGAAGTGAGGGATGAGAGGAATGGTGACTCGGTGAGGGAAGGGAGGGTGTGAGGGAGGGAGGGGGAGGGTATGGAAAGGGAGGGTGTGAGGGAGGGAGGGGGAGGGTATGGAAAGGGAGGGTGTGAGGGAGGGAGGAGAGGGATGGTAATGGAAGGGAATGTTGTCCCTACATCCCTGGGTGACAGGGAGGAGGGAGTTAATGGACATTAGGGAATGACGAGTGGAAGAGAGAATGGGAATCGGGAGGGGGAGGATAGTGGAAGGGAGGTTAAGGGAAGGAAAAGTGAAGGGAAGGGAGAAGACAGAGGAAGGAATGAACTGGAATGAACTGTGAGGAGGAGATGGAGAGGGAGGGAAAAGTGAGATGGGTAAGAGCAAGCAGGATGAGATGAGGAGGGATGGAGATAGGTGAGGGAGAAAGGCAGGTTGTGAAAGGAAGGCTGAAGGGCCTGGGTTGAAAGGGTGGGGTGAGAGGGAGGAGTAGGAAAGGGGGTTTAGAGGAAAGGGGTACAAAGGAGGTGTGAAAGGTAAGTTGAGAGGATGTTAGGGTAGTGGTGTGTCAATATGGTAAGGAGTGGATTAAGAGACGCCTTTAGATAGATATGTAATTGGATTATCAGTCGCTATAAACACCCTCACTTTGGCTGGTGGATTTAGATATTTTATTCTGCATGACATCACCCATTTTTGTTGACCGTATAGCCATCATAAAAGTCAGTCTAAAATAACTGTCCGTAGTCAGCTTTTCACAGTTATTGGTGCATCTAAAAGGCTATTTTGGCTAACATCACAATATTTTATTTAGCCAAGAGAAAACAGCCGCTAACAAATCGTTAAGCAGGAGTCCACACTTACCGCTTTTCCTGGTCTTCCTTTCAGAATGGCACAAAGTCACGATGCCAACACATCCCAGCCAGCACCCACTGGCACTCAGGAAGAAAGACAAAGAGGAGATGCTTGAAGCCGAGTTTGAGCTTCACCAGTCTGTAACAAATGTCACCTCTACTCTAGTGTTTGAAGTCAGAACTTTATCAAACAGTTCACTCGAGGCTGCTCTTCTGGTAGGCTTGGGTGCTGACGAGTCTGCTGACGTGTACGGCGCAGAGTTCCTGTGTTTTGATAAGAGTGGAGAAAACTCAACACTGACTCTCACCATCAACACTGTCCCCACCACCCCTGCAACCACCACCACCCCTGCAACCACCACCACCCCTGCAACCACCGTCAACCCTACCGAGCTTGTTAAGAGTACACAGGAGGTGACTCGTAGGATCAAAATTCAGGTCAGTTGTGGTGTTGTGGGTTCACAGGTGGCTGTGTGTGTGTGTGTTTGTGTAACAATAAACACTGGTATAAATGTAATAATTTTGACAAAGTCCAGCAGATCATTACTAATGAAGGCACTCGAGTGTGTGTGTGTGTGTGTGTGTGTGTGTGTGTGTGTGTGTGTGTGTGTGTGTGTGTGTGTGTGTGTAACAATTAACACTGGTATAAATGTAATAATTCTGACATGAAGTACTGCAGATCATTACTAATAAAGGCACTTGAGTGTGAGATAGTAAGATGTTGCCTCAATATCCAGTGATGTCTCACATGCCTTCAGTCCCATGGTGTAGCCTAGTATTGGCTTCTTGCTGCCTTCACACCATTGTCCTGAACTCAAGATCAAGATAAGTACCTCATACTGAACAGTTTAATGAAGGATGCACCAAATCTCTCGAGGTGGAAAAGGCTTTCCCATCTTCAGTATGTTATAATGATCCGAATTCTGTATGTTTGTTTGTTTATTACCGCTACACAGCCAAAAACGACGCATGTAACGCATATTTTTTAGGGGATGGTACCGTTAAATGCTGTAACTTGAAGAATAAACCAATTTCCAGTCCAGTCGGGCCACCTGTTCCCGAGTTATGACTCATTTCTGGCCTTTTGTTTAGAGTGGAGGGGATGGATTCGTTCTCAGTCCGGCATAGAAACTACCAACATGACAAAAGAGAGACGAGTGACGTGTTTGTTGTATTATCACTCTCTCTCCTCTCCTTCTCCTCTCCGTATACTCCAAAAATTATACAGCATAATGATATATTATAATTTAGTATAATAGCAGACACTACTATCTTGCCTCTCTCTCTCTCTCTCTCTCTCTCTCTCATAAAAATAAGGGAAAATTCCTCGCTCTTTCTCGCTCAGGGCATGAGTAATTTAGTTTCTGTTGCCTTTCGACTTAAGAGACTGTAGGAAGTGACTTGACGTCGAGCGGAGGCCGCCGAGGGTGGCCTTAAGGTGAGTACTAAATAAAATCTGGTGAAGGTTACAAGAAATTATGATAAATACATCATCGGATAAAACAGGTCAATTGCCACATGCCTCTAATGCATGATATTTTGTTCTTGTTGCAGCTGGAGCGAGAGCAGATGAAGGTCAGGGTGACCAATGGGGACCAGATCACAGAGACGGAGCCAGGCAAGTGCCCAGTCCTCTCCTTGGAGTTCCCTGACCTTTCCCTGACGGTGATGTGTGTGCCTGGTGGTTCCTGTGGGTCCATGACGTACTGCACGACACGTGAGTATTACCACATACCTCACCACTCGCTACAACACCACCAGCAGGGACTTTGTTGTATACTAAGCATATAGACTGTACTCAGGCCACAAATTGACACATGAAACCACCAGCCACACCCGTTTCTCTCTCTCTTTCTCTCTCTCTCTCTGTACTGATACCACACATTGTCACACAAAACCACCATCCCTCCCCCTCCTCTCTCTCTTTTTTTATCCATCTATCTATCTCTGCTGCCATCAACATCGTCACCACCATCCGGGACCTCCGTTCCCACCTGGTATGAAGCAGGGTTCAGAGTGCAAAAACTCGGTGATAAAAGGATAAGGTATGCAAAGGTGATGTCAGTTAATGGGCCACACTCACATTCATTGACCATTTAAGCCCTATACTCTGTCCATGTGGAGTCACATGGAGAGACAGACTGACGAATAACGAAGTGAAGGAGCATTGTGGTGTGGATGTGGATGTGATAGAAAGCGTTAGGAGATACACACTGAGGTGGTTTGGGCATGTGGAGAGCATGGAGAGCGAGAGACTGACGAGGAGAGTGTATGTCAGTGAGGTGGAGGGGGGGAAAGGGAGGGGGAGGCCAAGGATGAGATGCAGGGATAGAGTGGAGAGGTGTATGAGAGAGGGGGTGTGACCTGGGAGCAAGGCAATGAAATGGCAGGGGACAGGGCGACATGGAGGCGATTTGTTTGTGGCCACATCTTACGGGATTAAGGCGTCTGGCAATAGATAGACTCCTGACTCCGCCCCACAGGCATAAACACCCACACTTACATTCCACCCCACAGGCATAAACACCCACACTTACACTCCACCCCACAGGCATAAACACCCACACTTACACTCCACCCCACAGGCATAAACACCCACACTTACACTCCACCCCACAGGCATAAACACCCACACTTACACTCCACCCCACAGGCATAAACACCCACACTTACACTCCACCCCACAGGCATAAACACCCACACTTACACTCCACCCCACAGGCATAAACACCCACACTTACACACCACCCCACCGGCATAAACACCCACACTTACACTCCACCCCACCGGCATAAACACCCACACTTACACTCCACCCCACAGGCATAAACACCCACACTTACACTCCACCCCACAGGCATAAACACCCACACTTACACTCCACCCCACAGGCATAAACACCCACACTTACACTCCACCCCACAGGCATAAACACCCACACTTACACTCCACCCCACAGGCATAAACACCCACACTTACACTCCACCCCACAGGCATAAACACCCACACTTACACTCCACCCCACAGGCATAAACACCCACACTTACACTCCACCCCACAGGCATAAACACCCACACTTACACTCCACCCCACAGGCATAAACACCCACACTTACACTCCACCCCACAGGCATAAACACCCACACTTACACTCCACCCCACAGGCATAAACACCCACACTTACACTCCACCCCACAGGCATAAACACCCACACTTAAGGGGGTATCACAAGGTACCTCAAATCATGGTTTGCCGACGGAAAGCGTTCCTGGTTTGCTGGAACCAGGCACAAACCCATCACACACGCTTCTTGAACGCTGCCGACGGTCGGCAAAAATGTAAACAAAGCATACCGGAGTCTGTCCCACCGTCTCACACGAGTCACACGTATCAGACGCAACATGGCTTTTCTGGAATTTGCTGTGGGGAGAGTGATTGGTGCATTGGCTCTTCCAGTGGTGGCACTTGAGAAGAAAGAAGCGACGGCAGCCAAAACCACGAGAAGGCGACTGTGGAGCCGCCTTCTCGTGACAAGAGAATGGCCTCATTTTTTCAATGAGGACAATTCCAGCAGCCCTTTTCCATACTATTTGCCCAGATGCCATCGTATCTGCAGTGTTGAATGAACAGCGAGATACATACAGTACTCTTTCATCCAGTGTACTATACTGTATCCGCTCCCCAATGTAAACCAC
The DNA here is from genome assembly GCF_032717465.1 of Coenobita brevimanus. Taxonomy (NCBI): domain Eukaryota; kingdom Metazoa; phylum Arthropoda; class Malacostraca; order Decapoda; family Coenobitidae; genus Coenobita; species Coenobita brevimanus. The sequence continues at coordinate 9,741,750 of NC_137039.1, forward strand.
TGAATTATAGACATCGTTGTTTCACCCGTGCACGATATAAAAGGTTATTTAAGCTTTCATAATAATATATATAATGGAAAGTAATAGGCAGTCTAGGAAAGAATTATAACTTTTAAAAAATAAACAAAATACTGCAGTATAGCCTCCAAGTTCTCCATTCAGCTCGCTCTGCTATCAGAGAAAACATTTTGTACCTGATGTCGTGGGCAGAAATGGATTTGGACCGAATCCAGTTTTGCCGACGCAATCCTCGGCTGCTGCCATGGTTTCGTGGGCGGTTACCACGATTTCTTCGGTAAACCATGATATCAGGTACTGTGTGATATCCCTTTTACACTCCACCCCACAGGCATAAATACTCACACTTACACTCCACCCCACAGCCATAAACGCCCACATTTACACTCCACCTCATAGGCATAAACACCCACACTTACACTCCACCTCACAGGCATAAACACCCACACTAACACTCCACCCCACAGGCATAAACAACCACACTTACACTCCACCCCACAGGCATAAACACCCACACTTACACTCCACCCCACAGGCATAAACACCCACAATTACATTTCCACAACACAGGCATAAACACCCACACTTACACTCCACAACACAGGAAAAAACACCCACACTTACACTCCACCCCACAGGCATAAACACCCACACTTACACTCCACCCCACAGGCATAAACAACCACACCTACACTCCACAACACAGGCATAAACACCCACACTTACACTCCACAACACAGGCATAAACACCCACACTTACACTCCACAACACAGGCATAAACACCCACACTTACACTCCACGACACAGGCATAAACACCCACATTTACTCTCCACCCCACAGGCATAAACACCCACACGTACACTCCACCCCACAGGCATAAACACCCACACTTACACTCCACCCCACAGGCATAAACACCCACACTTACCCTCCTCATACCATTTGTCACCTACAACCACACATACTTACTAGTGATAGCTTTTCATAAAAGCTTGTAGTCGAGAACTATGAGATGAAAGGCGCCAGTTTTAGCCAATTACGTCAGGAGAGAGAGAGAGAGAGAGAGAGAGAGAGAGAGAGAGAGAGAGAGAGAGAATCACTTACTTTGTCTTAGGAAGTGTGTAGTGCTTCTCTCTCTCTCTCTCTCTCTCTCTCTCTCTCTTTTGCCATAAAATGCCATTGATCAAATAACACACTTGAGAATGGTTCTTCACGTACTGTAGTAGTTGCACTGAATGTGGGTGTACGTGTATCACTTTCATGAATAACATTTTTACTTGCACAGCCAAGGACTTTTAAACTGTGTTGTGTCATAATATTTTTTCTAATTTTGGTTCCTTGTGCACTAATATTTAACTTAAACACGCCATTCCTTCCTTCATTCTCCGTAACCAAATGTAACTTATAAACGCCATTCTTCCTGCCTTCATTCTTCGTAAGTGAAATAAGCTTCTCCCAAACCTTACTTCTAACATCATTCTTACGCCAACATCTAACATCCACCCTACCCCTGCTGCTAACAAACCTTTCCCTGTCTTCCTAACTGCCCCTGTCTCCTCAAAAGCCCCTCGCCTCTATTTCTTATCTCCTCCTCCCTTCTACTTCCAACTTCCCTTCTCTCATCTACTTCCAACATTCCTTTCCCCTCAACTTCTAACCCTCTCATAATCTATGCTCTTAACTTACCCTTTCACCTGCTCTGACCCTCCTGCTTCCTCTGTTCCTAACATCACACTCTCCTCCCACGTCCTTGTACCCAGATTTCTTCAACTCTTTCTACTAAGCCCCTTCTTTCGTCCTAACCATCTTCCCCTCCTACCCCTATCCCTTGCCATCTACCTCTCCCCTACTTTTAACCCCCTCCTCACCTCCACTTGTTAACCGTATTAACTCATGCCTTGCTTTTAACCTCATTCCCTCCTTCTTGTTATCATAACCCCACCGTTCCCTCCTCCACATGCACTAACCCTGCTCTCTCTTTCTCTCCCATGCCCTCACAGGCCTCACCTAACCCCTGCGGCAGCCCTATCCCCTCACCTGACTCAGCCCTTACATGCCTCTGACTCAGCCCTTCCTTCTATCTAACCTTCCGTTCCCTTACGCTAACCTTGGCCCTCTTCTAATAAGCTTGCCCTCCCCTGTTAACAGCCCAGATTTCTCCTTCTCACCACTCAGCCAGTCTTGTACACACCACTGCGCATTCTTTTTTGTAGTGACATCTAGTCATTACAAGCCCCAAACTCTGCCATCTCTGTTCCAAACTCCATTCTCTGCTCCAAACTCCACATTCCTCTGCCACAAACTCCATCCTCTGCCCCACACTAAACCCTCCCCCGCCCCAAACTCTGCCTTCCCCTGCCTCAAGCTCTGCCTTCCCCTGCCCCAAAATTTGCATTACCCTGCCCCAAACTCTGCCTTCCCCTGCCCCAAACTCCTTCCCTTGCCCCATACTCCGCCTTCCCCTGCCCCAGACTCTACCTTCCCCTGCCTCAAACTCATTCTCTTGCCCCAAACTCCACCTTCCTCTGCCCCAAACTCCATCTTCCCCTGCCCCAAACTCCTTCCCCTGCCTCAGACCATGCCTTCCCCTGCCCCAAACTCTACCTTCCCCTGCCTTAAACTCTGCCTTCCCGTACCTTAAACTCTGTCTTCCCTTGACCCAAACTCTGCCTCTCCCTTCCCCACTTTATGCCTTCCCCTGCCCCAGACTCAACCTTCTGCCCTTGAGTCTGCATTCATCTGCCCCTACTCCAGTCCACACCTGCCCAGCCCTGCTCCTAACTCTGCCTTTACCTTAACCCTACAGTACCATTCCTTACCCCAGCCTACCCTTTAACCCGGTCATATCCAACTTATAACCCTGCCTTACCTTGCCTTTCCCCTACCCCTAACCCAACCTTCTGCACTCTACCCTTAACCCTTCCATGCCTTGCCTGAACCTCCTCAAAACCTATCCTAACCCTGTCATGGCCTAACCTTCCCTTATTCATGATTTCCTACCCTGCAGAATGTGGCGGTGACAACATACAAAACACAGTCTGGCACCCAGTGGCACTCTTTAGCAGCACCCAGGCTGGGCAAGACGTACTAGAGGCTGAGATCCACTTCCAGCCACCCAGGCACGGTGGGCCATGGACACTTGACCTAGTATTCAGCACAGCAAGTAGGAACCACCCAGCGGCAGCAGCACAAATACTGTACAATCCGGACTACGATATTGATGATGCCCTGTTATTGCAGTGTCCTACAGACCATCAGGCCACATCTGTTAGGACAATTATCGAACACCTGAATACACCACGCCCGATCAAACTACAGGTCAGTTGGAGAGAGAGAGAGAGAGAGAGAGAGAGAGAGAGAGTCGTACCTATCGGCTGCAGCACATGGGGGAGGGTGGAAATCAAGGTACTTGTAAAACTTTACCTGGACGTGTTTTCATTTGTCCAGGGAATTCAGAATTTCACACATATCTAAGCCATCTGATACACTTTGTAAGGCCTCGTTTATAAATTAATCTTCAAATAACGGTATATTTGGCCAAACTTACCGTTAAACGGTTATCGTAACTCTTACTACCAACACATTTTAAAATACTCATACATTGTTAATATTGAACTGACTCGGACAACCAATCACCTGCAAACTTTCAAAAGCTTATGGGTCGTCTCTTCGCAGACCAGATGGAATAAGTTATAGTAAAAGTTGTAGTAATAGTAGTTGTAGTAGTAGTAGTAGTAGTAGAAGTGGTAGTAGTAGTAGTAGTAGTAGGAGTGGTAGTAGCAGTAGTAGTAGTAGCAGTAGTAGTAACAACAGCAGCAATAATAATAATAACAATAATCATCATCATCATCATCTAATCCTGTGTTGCCCCATGAGGAGAGTAGGAGCCCGAGGCTAGGCAAGTTGGTCCCGGTATTTAAAATGTGAGTGATCAGCCTCACTCATCCCTGAGTGGCATTATGTGAGCAATAAACCCCAACCACCCCATGGATATAAACATACACAGGCTCTATCCGATTGTAGTGCCCAATAAACCACCAGGCGCCATAATTTGGCTATATGGTTACCATCCAGCGTATTGAAAGGTTTCCTGGGTGTATAAGAAACCATTTGGCTTGTTACTCAGTGTAAAGACCATAAGGCAGCACTGCATTGAGTAACTGGATGATTGGTACCCCCACCTACCACAAAACATCAATAACAGTAATAATAATAATAATAATAATAATAATAATAATAATAATAATAATAACAATATAAATAATAACAGTAACGGCAATAACAACAAAAATAATAATTATAATGATGATAACATCAAAAGAGAGATATGCCAATACATAGGTTACGCATATTAATAGGATAAAAAAAAAAAAACTATGACTAATGAGAGGAATGGCAGTGTTCACGTAGGTCAATATCATCCCAGATAATTAATATGAACAAGGCATTGGTGGTAGGTATATATGGGCATAACCTTTGCTATATCAAAGGCTGCATAACCGTGGAGGGATGATGTTGATAGGAGGGACCCATACTTTGCTGCAGGTTGGCACAAGGTGGCTACGAGCATCACACCTGACTGACAACTCGACCACTGTGTGGGGACAGGCCACCTGCCTCTCTGACCTGCCACACAACATTACGGCGGAGGTGGCGTGTGGTGCTGAATATGGTGATTGTGGGTCCATACGTCCCTGCAAGACAGGTGAGGCCCACCACTGCGCCAGCACCAGGCACTGACCACCACTGCATTAAAATTATTAAATATGTAGACAACACCATGAAACGTAGATGCTATGAGTCCACTTTTATTGGAAATGTAAGTAATATCAACCAAAACAATGGATTATTTATGTCAGCGAAGCCACTGGCATACCTGTTAACTATCGAACAGCCAGGTTAGCCAGATAATTATTTCATTGTTGTGTTTAGGTCACCAGCCAGGTTAGGGACTATTTAAGAAGTGGAGTGTTGTCCACTGGTGTTATTCCTGAAGAAGCCCTGCTGGGCGAAACGTTGAAAATAAACTGGATCCTGTATTCTGCATTTGGCCTTTGTCTGTGTATAATGCACTGACACCTTTGTTACCTGTGTACAAGAGAGAGAGAGAGAGAGAGAGAGAGAGAGAATATATTGTACAGTGCTGAGTAGTAGTCACAGGTGTATCATACCGATGAGAGATATTTATGGGGGCAGTGTGAAGTTCCATCAGGAAAGTGGATAGAAGTAGTGGTGTTAATGTGTTATTAACAGCGGTAGTATTAATGAAGTAGTGATGTTAATGATGTGTTATTAACAATGGTAGTATTAGTGAAGTAGTGGTGTTAATGATGTGTTATTAACAGTGGTAGAATTAGTGAAGTAGTGGTGTTAATGATGTGTTATTAACAGCGGTAGTATTAGTGAAGTAGTGGTGTTAATGATGTGTTATTAACAGAGGTAGTATTAGTGAAGTAGTGGTGTTAATGATGTGTTATTAACAGTGGTAGTATTAGTGAAGTAGTGGTGTTAATGATGTGTTATTAACAGTGGTAGTATTAGTGAAGTAGTGGTGTTAATGATGTGTTATTAACAGTGGTAGTATTAGTGAAGTAGTGGTGTTAATGATGTGTTATTAACAGTGGTAGTATTAGTGAAGTAGTGGTGTTAATGATGTGTTATTAACAGTGGTAGTATTAGTGAAGTAGTGGTGTTAATGATGTGTTATTAATAGTAGTGGTATTTATAAACTAGTGATATTAATGATGAGTTATTAGCAGTAGTAGTGTTGTTAAAGTAGTGATGTTGATGATGTGGGTAGGGGGGTTTCAAGAATACTCCCCCAGTATCCCTGCTTGTCGTACGAGGCGACTAAAAGGGTTGGTGGTGGGTTAGTGCCCCACCCCGTAAAAAGAACTAACTAAAAAAGCGAACAAAGCGCCTCGGACCAGGACGGACCATACGTTGACGACTAAGAAACGGACAAAGGACATTCTGAGGGTGGGAACATGGAATGTGAGAGGAGTGAATGATGAAGTGAAAGAGAGAGAGATTGTCCAGGTGCTTGAGGATGCAGAAGTGGATATATGTGGATTGACTGAAACTAAATGAAAAGGTGAAAGGATGAGAGAATGGGAATATGGTGTAGGTATATGTGCGGGAGTCAGTGAGAATGAGAGGGCAAGAGAGGGAGTATGTCTGATGATAAGCAAGAAGTGGAAGGAGAATATAAGAGAGTATGGAACAGTGGGTGCAAGGATTGTATTGGTGAGGATGAAACTAGGTATACAAGCATGGGCGATTGTATGTGTGTATGCTCCGACAGAGGATCGAGTGGCAAGAGTGAAAGATGAGTTTTGGGCGAGAGTAGAAGCATGTATGGACAAGTTTGAGAGGAGCGAGAGAGTGCTGTTGATTGGAGACATGAATGGCAAAGTTGGGAATGTACGAGTGGATGGAGTGGTTGGTCAGTGGGGTGTGCCAGCTGAAGTAGATGGGAATGGTAGTGCTTTGGTGGACATCTGTGCTTGTAAGGGGTTGGCAATAGCCAACACCTACTTTCGTCATAAGATGATCCACCGGTATACATAGAGAGTAATGAGGAGGATGGATGGTGAACTTGTTGAACGAAAGGCAATGATAGACTACGTGTGTGTGGATGAGCGAATGAGAAGACAAGTGTTGGATGCAAGAGTGTGGAGAGGGTGGGGGAATGGAGTCTCGGACCATCACTTAGTGATGGCCAAGGTAGAGCTGCAAAGAAAGTGGTTGAGGAGACGAAGGGGAAGACAGGAGGAAGCAGCTCCTTTGAGAAGAGTGGAGAAATTGCAAGATAGTGAGAAAATGACAGAGTATAAGAGCATAGTGGAAGAAAGATTGGGAAGGTATGAGCTAGAGCAGATGGAAGGGGTGGAAGACGTATGTAAGATATTCACGGAAGAGATAAGCGCAGCGTGTGAGGCGGTTTGTGGAGTGAGGAGGAGATGCAAGAGTGTGCAAGGGACAGCATGGTGGAATGATGAGGTGAAACGAGCTGTGGAACAAAAGAAGAAGGCATATGGTGAATGGTTGGCGAGTAGAGGTAGGGGAGAAGATGAGAGAGAGAAGAGAGAGGTATATGTGAGCAGGAGAAGGGAGGTTAAGAGACTGGTGAAGGAGAGTAAGAAGAAAGTGGATGAAGAGTTTGGGAGGAATCTGAGTGTGAAATGGAGGGAGAGTAAGAAATTGTTTTGGAAGGAGGCAAAGAAAGTAAGGCAGTGTGAAAGGGGAAATAGTAGGGGAGTGAAAGATAGGAATAATAGATTGTTGGTGGAGAAGAGAGAGAAATTGAGGAGATGGAAGGAGCACTTTGAGGATTTGTTGAATGTAGAGAGTGAGAGCAGTGTGAGTATAAGTGGTTGGGGAATGGCTGGGAGAAGAAGAGATGAGAGGAGGGAGGAAGAGATCAGTAGGGTGGAAGTAGTGGAAGCGATGAAGAAGATTAAGTTGGGAAAGGCCTGAGGAATTGATGGAGTGTGTGGTGAAATGCTGAGGTATGGGGGTGAGATTCTTGTGGAGTGGATATGGAAGTTGTGTAGATTGGCTTGGGAAGAGGGAAGGGTTCCAGAGGACTGGAAATCAGGTATAATTGTTCCTTTATACAAAGGAAAAGGGGAGAGAGAAGTATGTGGTAACCATAGGGGTATTTGCGTTCTTAGTGTGACTGGTAAAATATATGGTAGAATACTCATTGATAGGGTTAGGCATATGACAGAGGAGCTAGTTGGAGAAGAACAAGGGGGATTTAGGAAGGGAAAAGGGTGTGTAGATCAGATATTTGTTCTAAGATGTTTAGTGGAGAAGTATCTAGAGAAGGGAAGGAAAGTGTATGCTGCCTTCATGGACTTGGAGAAAGCTTATGACAGAATAGATAGGCAAGGTATGTGGAAGGTATTAAGAATATATGGAGTGGAGGGGAAATTGTTGAGTGCTGTGAAGAGTATGTACGAGGGAGTTAGGGCTACGGTGCGAGTGGATGGTGAACTGAGTGAGTTCTTTGATCTCAAAGTGGGACTGAAACAGGGGTGTGTGATGTCTCCATGGCTGTTTAATATATATATGGATGGGGTTGTAAAGGAGGTGCAAGGTAGGGCAGTGGATGTGGGGATGGCCCTAATGATTGAGGGTGAGATTTGGAAGCTTCTGGTGTTGCTGTTTGCTGATGATACAGTATTGTTGAGTGAAGATGAATGGGAGTTGCAAGGTTTGGTGAATGAATTTGGGACAGTGTGTAGGAAGAGGAAGCTGAAAGTTAATGTAAACAAAAGTAAGTTATGGTGTTTGAGAGGAATGAAGTCACAGAGTGTGCAGTGAGTTTGGATGGTGAGGATATGGAGAATGTGAGTGCATTCAAGTACTTGGGTAGTGTGATGAGTAAGGATGAAACTTTGGGGGATGAAGTACGTGAAAGGGTACAGCAGAGAAGAAAGGTTGTTGGAACACTGAAAGCAGTGATGAGAAATAGGGAGGTGAGTATGGAAGTTAAGAAGTCACTGCATGATGGTATTGTGATCCCTACCCTGACGTATGGAAGCGAGGCATGGACCTTGCAAGAGGGGAAAAAGTCAAGAGTGAGAGCAGTGGAAATGAGTTACTTGAGAGGAGCATGTGGAGTGACGTGGAGGGACAGGTTGACGAATGAAGAAGTGAAGGAACGTTGTGGGGTAGATGTGGATGTGGTTGAAAAGATTAGGAGAAATACACTGAGGTGGTTAACTTACATGTGGAGAGAATGGAGAATGAAAGACTGACTAAGAGGGTGTATGTAGGTGAGGTGGAGGGAGGGAGAGGGAGGGGTAGACCGAGGATGAGGTGGAGGGATGGAGTTGAGAGGTATATGAGGGAGGGGGGGGGTGAGTTGGGGGAGGGTAGTCAAATGGTGGGTGACAGAGTGACTTGGAGGCGTTTTGTCTGCGGGCACCCTTTGCGGGATTAGGGCGTCGGGCTATAGATAGATAGATAGATAGGGTTAATAAAGAAGTGGTGTTAATAACACCGGTGTTAAACGAGTTCTTTTGCTATAAATAAGGACATGGTAATGACAAGAGCACTGTCAGTGTCAGCAGCGTACTGGTGTTAAACATAATGTTATTAATAGCACTGGTTTTAGTAGAACTGGTAACACAGTGGTGGTGTTCATCATCATCAACATTATCATCATCATCCGGACCTCCTTTCCCACCCTAGGGCAGGGCGAGGAGTAGCAATGTCCAGACAGCCCAAACTTGCCCAGTCCAATAGGCCATGCTTCCATTCACACATCATTCAAGTCCCCCAGAATCCTGGCTCTATCTGATACGCAAAAAACATTCGTCACGTTCTGTAGCTTCGCATAAACGTATCCGACAGAGTCAATCCGGATGCTGTCATGTTAGAAAGGGGTACCAAGTCCATGATCATATTTACTTCTCCTCACAATATTCATTCAGCCAGCTCGATGTCTTGCAAGTCACCTAGCCTCACTGACTTCCAAACCTTTCTTCTTCACACACTAATCCACCCTACCCCTCCACCTTCACCTCAACCTACCTCGCCTCCTCCCTCCTTCAAATTCGCTCAGATATACCTTTTTCACTACTCTATTGTTATCCATTCTCTCCACACGACCATACCATCTCTGTACACTCTCTTCGATTCTGGTGTCCACAGACTTCCTCAATCCACATCTTTCACGGATCACATTAGTTCGTATCCTATCCACTCTCTGTACTCCACATACATTCCTTAGAAGTCCCATCTCCACTGTTTTCACTCTTGACTTTTCATTTTCATGCCACACCATAGTCTCACGTCCATAAGTTAAAATTGGCACTAACACTCCTTCATGTAAGCCTCGTGCAGCTGCAACACTCAAGCCTCTGTTTTTTATCAAGGCCTTCATTGCACCATCTTCTTTTCTTCCTTGTGTCACTCTACTTTCCACTGCTTTTGCACATTTTCCTTTCTTTTCTATCATTGTACCCAGGTATTTGAACTCTCTCACCAATTCCAGTCACTCTCCATTTCCTGTAACATCGCACTGGGAGTCATCTTTTCTCTCAGTAGCCATCACTTTACTCTTTTCTATATTTACTTTCAAGGCATGGTGTTCACAGATATCAGCAAAACTCTGCACTAGTCTACCAAGCTCTTGTACGATATCAGCAAGTACAGCAGTACTGCATCATCAGCATACAACAAATTTGAGATATTCCATCTATCACCATTACCAACGCCATCCCTCTCTCCATTACTTATGTTTTTACTTCTCTCATCACCCCGTCCATATACGAGGTGCTACCCAAAAGTTCCAGTAATTTGAATATTGTAGGAAAATAAGTTACATTACCTCCGAGTTCTCACTGTCGCCTTCGAAGTAGTCCCCTTGGGCATGTGTACAGTGGTCCCAGCGTTTTCTACATGAGTCCATGCATCCCTGGAAGGCTTCAGGCGTGATAGTCTTGAGCACCTCCTGCGATTGTGTCTGGATCTCCTCAATCGAGTCAAATTGACGCCATTTCAATCGTAATTTTATCTTGGGAAACAGGAAAAAGTCGCAGGGAGAAAGGTCAGGTGAACAGAGTGGGTGGGGAAACTTCACAGTAAAACTTTCCACTGAGAGATTGACTGGGTGGGACGAATTCCTTGTGAACAATCCCTTGGATATAGAAGAAAATGATGAACATCGACTTGATATTGCTGCGAACTTGATGCATTCTTTTTGGCCTCGGTGAATTGGGAGACTTCCATTGCGATGACTGCTGCTTTGTCTCCGGGTCATAACCATAAACCCATAATTCATCACCAGTTATGACCTTGGAGATGAAGGGGGCGTCATGTCTGACCTGATTCTTGAGCTCCCTGCAACTGCAACGTGATGTGCCTTCTGCTTGTCACTCAGTAGTCTTGGCACAAATTTTCCAGCTATGTGTCTCATGCCCAGCACGTCTGACAAAATGCGTTGCACGCTCCTGTACAACAGTCCAACGATATCACAAACATCATGGATAGCTCATCTGTGATCTGCAAGGATAGCCTGACGAACATTTCCGACGTTTTCTGGTGTTGTTGCCGTTGACGGGCGTCCAGAACAGGCATCGTCTTCGACGGATGTTCGTCCTTCCTTGAACCACTTGTACCAGAAAAATCTTCTGCTTTGGGACACGGCACTGTCACCAAAGGCTTGCTGAAGCAACCGGTGAGTTTCTGCAGCCATCTTGTTGATACTGAAGCAGAACTTGATGCAGGTTCTTTGTTCTGTGAGGTCTGCCATTGCAAAACCGCCAAACCACCTACACACCATGTTACAATAGTAAGTGTAGCTCAACAACACGTCTGCTCACAGACACGGCCGGGGGACACGGCTGGGGCCACACTGACGCACATGGGGTGCTGCTGACTCCTTCTAGTGGCATAGAGCAAAACTCCAAACGGTTGGCTCCCTTTGTTCAAATTACTGGAACTTTTGGGTAGCAGCTCCTATATATTCAACAACCATGGGGACATCACACAACCTTGTCACACGCCCACACCGTTCGTGAACCATTCACTTAGATGCCCATTAACCCTTACACATGCTTCACTACCATCATGAAAATTCTTGATGGCACCTAGCAGCTTACCATCTACACCATGCATGCGCAAAACCTTCCACAATCCTTCTCTGTCTACTTTGTCGTATGCTTTTTCCAGATCCATGAATGCCATAAACACCTTATAGTCGTTCTCACAAGCCTTCTTCACTATCTGTCTCACTGCAATTGTTTGATCCATTCATCCTCTGCCACTCCTAAAGCCACTCTGTTCATCACTCACTAAGACTTTTTCATAATTCTTCCGTATACCTTGCCTACCACACTCAATAAACTTATGCCAAGATAATTCTTGCAGTCACTTCGTTCACCTTTATTTTTGTACAGGGGTACAGTCACAACCTTTTTTCACTCTGCTGGTACAGTTTTACTCATCCATGCCTTCTTACATATCCCCAACAAGCACTTCATTCTGCTCTCCCACTACACTTAATCATCTCTGCATACATCTCATCAATCCCAGCTGCTTTCCTTTTTTTCAGCTGCTTCACAGAGCTCTTCGCCTGTGAGAGTGTCACGTTTCCTAGCACTGCATTCCTTCTCTGCACACCCCCAAAACTAATCATGCTTACAGTGGCTCTGCTCTCTTTATTCCCATTCATCAGGCTTTCAAAATATCTTTCCATCTGGTCCTTAATTCATCCCCATGGGTTAATAATCTACCACCTACATCCTTCACACCATTACATTTCTTTCTGCTTTCACTTCTACTTTTCTGCACTTCTTTGCAGAATAACTTCCTCTTTTCAGAGGAGTTTTCATTCATTTTTCTTCCCAGATCATCATTTACCTTCTTTTTCCTCTTCACTGGTCTCTTTACGTGCTTCTTGCTCTCAATATATACAGTTCTTGTTTCAGTTGAACCCCTATCCTGTAACCACTCTAGCCACTTCTTCCTCTTTTCCTCCACTGCTCTCTTAGCCATCCCACCATGCCGTACCTTTCTTCTCTGTTATTACTCTTGCCACACCACACACTGCTTTAGAATTTCTAACTAAGCAATCCCTATATACATTCCACAAACTCTCCAGATCCCTTTCATTCCAATTCACTGACTCTAGCTCCTCCCCTACGTTGGTCCTGTATTCATCTACCATTTCTTTGATCCTCAGCTTCTCAACTGTCAGTCTTTCTCCCTGACTGATCCTCCCTCTCCCGGTCCACCTCACTCCCCTCAACTTGATCTTGAATTCCACAATCATATGATCTGACAGGCCTCCACATCGTCCTCTCACGGCCCTCATATCAGGAACCATTCCCATCATCGACCTCTCTACAAGCACATAATCAACCAGACTTCTATCAACACGATCCCTGTTCCCTCTATACCATGCCTATTTATGTGCAACTTCGTGTTTGAGATACGAGTTACAAATGCACAAGCTCCTTCCCTGACACATAATAATAATAATAATAATAATAATAATAATAATAATAATAACAATGTTAACACAGTAACATTATGAAAGAAAAACATTCGGGGGCCGAATGCTAATCGCCCGCCGGAATATGTTGCTGGCCAAGTTACAGGCTACTTACAAGCCAAATGTGAAGAAAATTAGCAAAACTCTACGGAATTCAGTCACCGCATTTCACAAAAAAGCGAATCCATATTAAAGAAACTAGTTGACCTTTGGCAGTCATTTTGGTGACCTTGACCTTGACCCCGAGTGCCCATTTTTTCGAACTCATCCAAGATTTTGGCCACATCTTGATACCTTGAAGGTTTCATGTTGATAGCTCAAGCCGTTCATGAGATATAATGGTAACAGATACGCACACAGTGGTAACACACACACACACACACACACACACACACACACACACACACACACAGGCGCTGGCAAAAACATTATCGCTGATAATAACAAAGAAGTATTGTTACTCAGTAATGTAAACAGAGTAGTGGCATTAACAGTAGTGGTGTTAACATAGCTGGAGTGAGAACTGTGATGGTATTGGTAACATTTTTGGTTTTAATACCATTCGTGTAAACCAAGTAGTGGTGTAGGTGCAGTGGTGTCAGCTGAGTCGTGGTGTTGGTAATACTGTTGCCAACAGTGTTGTGTTAATAGTACTGGTGTTAACATAGTACATTTGTCAGTAGTACTGGTGTTAACAAAATAAGCGTGTTAACAGTAGTGGGGTTAGCAATGTAGTGGTAATCTCTGTTGTTTTACCCCAGGGTGCCAGATGACCCATGTGGCAAAGCAACCCGAGTATATATCCCTGACACTCCAGTCTGGCCAGGAGGGCGGGCACACCACACACCAGGCCCAGCTGGTACACTACCCACCTTCTCACAATGAGTCCTGGTACCTTGGCATTACTTTCCGTGACCAAGAGGGTAACCACTCAGGAGCCCAATTTGACATATTCCACTTACCTGCCATTAATGCTACTGTTGATCACGTGTATATCGGGTGTGACAACCGCGGCCAGACGGTGACCCATGTAACTGACCCCTGGACCACCCTCCACCTCTCACTCACTCGGTCCCTCACGATCCAGGTCAGTAGGGGTTGGGGTATGTGGTGGAGAGATGGAGGATCAGGTACAACAGGAGGTGGGGATACAGACAGGGTGGGGAAAGGGTTGGGGTATGTGGTGGAGGGAAGGAGGATCAGGTACAACAGGATGGTGGGGATACAGCCAGGGTGGGGAGAGGGTTGAGGTATATGGTGGGGGGAAGGAGGATCAGGTATAACATGATGGTGGGAATAAAGCCAGGGTGGGGAAAGGAGGGGGGTTGAGGAGAATGTTTAGGTGGTGGTGGTGGAGGAAGGAAGGTTGGGTGTTGGTGGTGAAGATTGGATGAGGGAGGGGGAGGGGGTGGTTGTGTAGGGGGTAAATTAGTGGTTGGGAGAGGGTACATTGGGGAGGGGGAAAGGCGGTGGTGGGGATAGGGTGGGGGTGTAGGTTTATGCTGGTGAAGAGGGTGAGCAATAAATGGTGGTTGGGGTGAGGGTAAGGTGGTGGGGAGGTAGGGGTAATGGTTGGGGAGGCGGGAAGGTATTGGTAGGGTAGGGGTAATGGTTGGGGAGGGGGTGGTAAGGTAGTGGTGGGGTAGGGGTAATGGTTGGGGAGGCGGGAAGGTATTGGTGGGGTAGGGGTAATGGTTGGGGAGGGGATGGTAAGGTAGTGGTGGGGTAGGGGTAATGGTTTGGGAGGGGGTGGTAAGGTATTGGTAGGGTAGGGGTAATGGTTGGGGAGGGGTAAGGTAATAAAAGTTGTTATGTTTGTAAAGGGATAAGTGTTCAACTGCTAAACATTTGTTCCATTTATTCATGAACTTCATATTTTATTGTTGTAAAGGGTTAAGTTAACGGCAATGGTTAGGTAAAGTGGAAAGCAATGTGCAATCAAAGCTGGCAAGGAGTAATATAATGTATGACACTTTTTGGCCTATAAACACTATAGAGTCACTGGTCTTTGTTTTTAATCTATGAGTGACATTCTTGTTCTGTCGGCTTCGTTGCATCCCATTCGGTGTTTTAGTGTAATATATTGTCTCTCTATAGTTAATATTTTTTCCTAATGTGTTGTTGTTTTTCTTCCATTTATGTTTTTTCATCCTTCGTCTCCTCTTCTGGTCACAATACCTTATCCCATATATTTGTACAGCATAGCTGATGTATTGTATTCTCACTGTCAGTATCACTGTATTCGTCAGTATTAGCCTAATTCACCTCTGTGTGCTATATGGAGCATTTTGTAAGTTCCTGGAAGCTGACAATTTTACTGGAAGCTGGTAATGCACTGGTTAGCATATTTAACTCGCATATTTAAGAACTTGAGTTTGACTTTTGTACCAGTGACACTTGTACAGTTTCTGTTTGTTCACTCAGCAGTACAATTGTGGCCTCCATGTCAAACTGACCATTGTGGGTGGTACTGCTGAAGCAGACTGGCACTCGGCAAAACTTTGGTTGTCCTTCTGCATAACTGTCATTTACTCGATAAGCATTAACTTAACCACACTTCGTTGATAGACCACCATTTTAAAGCGTCTGCCATTTATCCATGATCATGAGTACTTTGATGTTGCAGGTGGGCCCAAAATGGATTGCTCTGCATGAAAAAACTTATGGACAGACGAATGTCGTACACCGGCATAACTGCAGTCAAGATCTGGAAGACTTCCCAGAACTGTGGCTGGGTGTAAGATGTGCAGGTGAACATGACTGTGGGTCCTTCAGTTCCTTCTGCAAGGAAGGTTAGACTCAGGAGTCTGTTGAAGACATACAGAAAATAATTGTTTTATTATTTTTCTTGTCATTCTTTATACCCATCTTTACTGTATTGTCTTTATGCAATGTTAAGAGATTTATCTTTTTTGTGCTGAGAAGTTCCATCCTCTGCTGTGTTGCTCAGGTATTCAGGTATTATTACTGAATTACCTTGACTATCCATTCATCTGTCCAGCAGCCTATCTGTCTCCCCCTCTATATATCACCTTATCTTTCTGTAAACAGACACTGGTAAACAGATACACAGATACAGAGAGAAAGAGATGGATGGATGGATGGACAGAGAGAAAAAAAAATGGATGGATAGGAAATGAGACAGAAGGTTAGACAAAACTAGAATGATTGATGGATTGACAGACAGAAGGCTAGACAGAGAGCTAGATAAACAGAAGGCTATAAAGATGTATAGCCAGAAGGCTTGAAAGATAGACAGACAGACAGAGGGCTAGAAAGATAGATAGACAGACAGAGAGCTAGAAAGATAGATAGACAGACAGAGGGCTAGAAAGATAGATAGACAGACCGAGGGCTAGAAAGATAGATAGACAGAAGGCTAGAAAGATAGACAGATAGACAGACAGAGGGCGAGACAAATAGACAGAAGGCTATAAAGACAGATACAGTAGATAGCCAGACTGAAGATTAGCGAGATAGAAAGATAGAAAGAAAGAAGGTTAGAAAGAGAGATAAACAGACAGAAGGATAGAAAGGTAGACAAATAGACAGAAGAACAGAAAGATATATAGACAGACAGAAGGCTAGAAAGATAGACAGAAGGACAGAAAGAAGGCTAGAAAGATAGATAAATAGACAACAGGCTAGAAATATAGATAAATAGACAGAAGGATAGAAAGATAGATAAAAAACAGAAGGATAGATAGATAGACAAACAAAAGGCTAGATAGACGGATAGACAGATAGATAGAAGGCTAGAAAGATAAATAAATAGACAGAAGGTAATAGACAACAGGCTAGATAGATAGATAAGTAGACAGAAGGATAGAAAGATAGATAAATAGACAGAAGGATTGAAAAATAGATAGACAAACAAAAGGCTAGGTAGACAGGTAGACAGAAAGAAAGAAGGCTAGAAAGACAGATAAATAGACAGAAGGATAGAAAGATAGATAAACAGAGAGAAGGATAGAAAGATAGATAGATAGATAGGAGGGTAGAAAGATAAATAGACAGACGACTAGAAAGATAAACAGATAGACAGACAGAAGAGAGGCTAGAAAGACAGATAGATAGACAGGCAGAAGACTAGAAAGATAGATAAATGGACAGAAAGAAGGCTAGAAAGATAGATAGACAGACGGAAGGCTACAAAGAGAAACAGACCGAAGGATAGAAAGATAGATAAACAGACAGAAGGCTAGAAAGACAGACAGATAGACAGACAGAAAGAAGGCTGGAAAGATAGGTAAATAGACAGAAGGATAGAAAGGTAGAGAAACAGACAGAAGGATAGAAAGATAGATACATAGACAGACAGACGGCATGAAAGGTAGATAGATGGACAGACAGACGGCATGAAAGGTAGGTAGATGGACAGACAGACGGCTTGAAAGGTAGATAGATGGACAGACAGAAGGCTTGAAAGGTAGATAGATGGACAGACAGAAGGCTAGAAAGACAGACAGACAGACAGATGGCCGGATAGATAGACAGACAAAAGGCCAGACAGATAGACAGATGGCCAGATAGACAGACAGACAGAAGGCCAGAAAGATGGACAGATAGAAAGACAGATAGATACATAAAGAAAGACAGAAATATAGACAGATAGAAAGACAGAAGGCTACAAAGCTAGATAGATAAGCAGCTAGATAGGTAGAGTGGCCTGTGACTGGAGACTCATGGTGACAGCAGTGGTGTGTGCAATAGTGGTGTGTGCAATAGTGGTGTGTGCAGTAATGCTGTGTGAAACAGTGGTGTCAATAGTGCTGAGTGCAATACTGGTTTGTGCACTAGTGGTGTGTGCAATATTGGTGTGTGCAATATTGGTGTGTGCAATATTGGTGTGTGCAATATTGGTGTGTGCAATATTGGTGTGTGCACTAGTGGTGTGTGCAATAGTGGTGTGTGCAATACTGGTTTGTGCACTAGTGGTGTGTGCAATACTGGTTTGTGCACTAGTGGTGTGTGCAATAGTGGTGTGTGCAGTAGTGGTGTGTGCAATATTGGTGTGTGCAATACTGGTGTGTGCACTAGTGGTGTGTGCAATAGTGGTGTGTGCAATACTGGTTTCTGCACTAGTGGTGTGTGCAATAGTGGTGTGTGCAGTAGTGGTGTGTGCAATAGTGGTGTGTGCAGTAGTGGTGTGTGCAATAGTGGTGTGTGCAATAGTGGTGTGTGCAATAGTGGTGTGTGCAGTAGTGGTGTGTGCAATAGTGGTGTGTGCAATAGTGGTGTGTGCAATAGTGGTGTGTGCAATAGTGGTGTGTGCAGTAGTGGTGTGTGCAATAGTGGTGTGTGCAATAGTGGTGTGTGCAATATTGGTGTGTGCAATAGTACTGTGTACAATAGTGGTGTGTGCAATAGTATTGTGTGCAATATTGGTGTGTGCAATAGTACTGTGTACAATAGTGGTGTGTGCAATAGTACTGTGTACAATAGTGGTGTGTGCAGTAGTACTGTGTGCAATATTGGTGTGTGCAATAGTATTGTGTACAATAGTGGTGTGTGCAGTAGTACTGTGTGCAATATTGGTGTGTGCAATAGTACTGTGTACAATAGTGGTGTGTGCAGTAGTACTGTGTGCAATAGTGCTGTGTGCAGTAGTGGTGTGTGCAGTAGTACTGTGTGCAATAGTGGTGTGTGCAATAGTGGTGTGTGCAATAGTGGTGTGTGCAATAGTGGTGTGTGCAATAGTGGTGTGTGCAATAGTGGTGTGTGCAATAGTGTTGTGTGCAGTAGTGTTGTGTGCAATAGTGGTGTGTGCAATAGTGTTGTGTGCAATAGTGGTGTGTGCAATAGTGGTGTGTGCAACAGTGGTGTGTGTAATGGTGGTGTGTGCAATAGTGGTGTGTGCAATAGGTACCAGCATACCCACACTGTACAGCCCCTGGCAGGGTACAAATCCCTTCCCGTGTGTTCACGTTTGGTACTGCTAGTTTGTTCCATGTGCCGCTTCCTGAACACTTAGCCTGAATAATTTAATATACAGTGTTATCCCTTTATTCACGACACATGCAAGTGTTTATATCACTTTCTACGCGGTGGCTGTCAACTCCCAATGCCCACCCTTCCTATACCCACTACCTTAATACCCCTCCCCTACCATCCCCTTTATATCCTCTGCCCCCACCAGTCCCTTCAATGTACCCCATACCCCTCCTCCCTCCCTCCCCCCCCCCCTCCCGGCTACAACTACCTCCTGATCGTCTCCCCTACCCCTTCCCGGCCACCACTACCCCTCCCCCCCAGTTCAACCGGTCAGGTGGAAACTAACCAGTGCCTGTGTTGTGTGTGTGTGTGTGTGTGTGTGTGTGTGTGTGTGTGTGTGTGTGTGTGTGTAAGTGTGTGTGTGTGTGTGTGTGTGTGTGTGTGTGTAAGTGTGTGTGTGTGTGTGTGTGTGTGTGTGTGTGTGTGTGTGTGTGTGTGTGTGTGTGTGTGTGTGTGTTTTGTCAGGAGGTGTAACTTCAGAGTATAATAGGAGCCGCACTGCAAGAATGACCAAACAATGGTATTAGCATTTATTTATAAATCTATTAATATTACAGAACCATGGGTGCTGATATGGAACGCCACCAGAAGGTATTTATAAATCTATTAATATTACAGAACCATCGGTGCTGATATGGAACGCCACCAGAAGGTATTTATAAATCTATTAATATTACAGAACCATGGGTGCTGATATGGAACGCCACCAGAAGGTATTTATAAATCTATTAATATTACAGAACCATCGGTGCTGATATGGAACGCCACCAGAAGGTATTTATAAATCTATTAATATTACAGAACCATCGGTGCTGATATGGAACGCCACCGCTGTTGCCATCAACTCTGACAAGATATTGCCAAAGCTGGTGGCCACGATGGTAATCAGCCAGATTGGCCTGGCAGCCGTCTTGGGTTACCTTATCTACCGGCTGTGGCTGAACACCTTCAACATTAACATGTTTTACTACCTGACCCCACCACACCGGCACCACCCACACCAAGCCTAACACCACCTGACCCCACCACACCAGCCCTAACACCACCTGACCCACCACACCGGCACCATCCACACCAAGCCTAACACCACCTGACCCACCACACCAGCCCTAACACCACCTGACCCACCACACCGGCACCATCCACACCAAGCCTAACACCACCTGACCCCACCACACCGGCACCACCCACACCAAGCCTAACACCACCTGACCCCACCACACTGGCGCCACCCATACCAGCCCTAACACCACCTGACCCCACCACACTGGCGCCACCCATACCAGCCCTAACACCACCTGACCCCACCACACTGGCGCCACCCATACCAGCCCTAACACCACCTGACCCCACCACACTGGCGCCACCCACACCAGCCCTAACACCAGCTCATGATATAAAGACACAGTAGAACAGTACATTTTATAATAGAGTAATGGACAGACAAAACAGGAAGAAGTGTTGAGCATAAATAATGGAAGGTGAGGTGCTTGAAGAGACGGATGGATTAAGATTTAAATATATGGGTATATTGTTATGACTGTGGCAGAGTGACATGTGAAATTAATGAAGGATTACATAAGAAGCATAACTGTTGTGTTGTCAAAGGTGGGATGGTTGGTTTGAATAGTTCAAAAAAAAAAAAAAAAAAAAAAAAAAAACTTGTTTCTGAAGGTGGTGTGTTTTAGTGGAGTGACCCCTGGGTTGTGCATGATGGCGACGGCAGGCATAAGGAGTGATTGGCTTATTTTTTTTAATGCAAGGAAGAAGGAGCCAAAGGCCAGGAGCCCGCAATTTGTTCCCTCCAAGAAAATACAAAAACAAGATAACAGAGGGCCAAATTCAAGATGAGTTCATTTCGAGATGCCTGGACAGAGTGCGTTTGAAAGACTGGAGGTCATAGGCAGTAGGAAATACAGATAGAGGAAGACAGTTCCAGAGTTGACAGTATTGGCGAGAAATTAAGAGCATGTCAAAGCAGCCTAAGTAACTTGACTCCCTGCGTGGTGTGTTGTATGACACGGAAGGACAGTAAATAATGACATTCTATTACCGGTATGTAACTTTTGTCAGTCAAAAAAGGTTAGCTAGGTACGCTGACTCCAGCATTGGATGGAATAAAGTAAATCCAGTTAGTAACAATTACAATATCAGCCTTGTATACTGACAACAACTACTTCCCCAACACCTACACTACCTTAATAGGCTACATGTATCATCGTTAACTAAATTACAGAGAACAACACTGATTCTACCATCAGATGAACCTTCATTGATAACTACTGACATTTGTAACAACAAACAGATTCAAAAATACTGGAGTCAACTAGGCCTCCACTTCAGATATATAAGTGGTGTCAACTGCAGCTTTTTCCGTGACTAACCCTCTAAGCCAGTGGTTGTCAACAAGCTGGGGTAGGCGATAGGAACATTTGGGGTAGGCGACAGGAAGACATGAGAGTAGCCCTTTCAGACACTGTGCTGAGCAGTGACTCACTATACTCAGCTTTTTTTTTTTTTTTTATCGAGGCGAAGATGCACTAGACAGGCTGATGATGATTGGCTGAATGCAACATGTCCGAATAACATCGTTGTATTTCAATTAGTTACCGGTAATGTGAACAGAAACTTGCTAACTCAAATACAACAATGTTATTCAGATGTGTTGCATTCAGCTAATCATCATCAACCTGTCAAGTGCATCTTCGCCTCAGAAAAAAATAAAAAAAAAATAAACAAAACTGAATATAGAGTAGCAAAGAATCAAGCTCAGCCATCTCATTAACTTTCCAAACAACAGTAGTGCTGACACACTAACTTTCCAAGGTGAGTAGGTGATATTGGCACATTGACGAATCAAAACGTTAGTTTGACAGGCATTTTATAATAACGTCAGTAAGCCATAGATTTGACTTAGTTTAATGGGCATTTTATAATAAAGTCAGTAAGCCATACATTTTATTAGTTTAATAGGTATTTTATAATAATGTCAGTAAGCCATAAATTTTGTTAGTTTAATAGGCATTTTATAATAAAGTCAGCAAGTCATACATTTTGTTAGTTTAATAGGCATTTTATAATAATGTCAGTAAGTCATACATTTTGTTAGCTTAAGTCATTTTATAATAATGTCAGTAAGCCATACATTTTGTTAGTTTAATAGGCATTTTATAATAATGTCAGTAAGTCATACATTTTGTTAGTTTAATAGGCATTTTATAATAGAGTCAGCAAGCCATACATTTTTGTCCTTATGCCAAGTGAGGGGTACGTCGCCACTGCAGAAAATGTTCATGTGGTACATGGGATGAAAAACTTTGAAAATCACTAAACTAAGAGTATTGAGAGAGTTCATGGCTCAGTTCACTGTGGTGTTTGCAAACAGAAAATATAGAGCTATAGAAATAGAAGCAGAGACTGATATAAGGCAGTGTGTTTGTAAGTACAGTATTAGTATTCGTCGTGTGGCCATAGACGTAGGAGTGCAGTTAGTGCCTTAGTGGTTAGATTATTACAAGTTGTGTTAAGTAGCAGTATAACAAAGGGCACAGGCAAAACCTTGATGTATGTCCACATACAGCAACACCATTTTGTTTAGTATCTTACTGCTTATGTGTCCCATTTGTTAGACATGGCCTCAGCAATAATTGTGTTAAGTATCTCACTGCCGCTGTGCCCCATTCGTTAGACATGGCCTCAGCAATAATGTCATACAGCCAACTTGAGTGTGTCAGGCACTGCTTTGCTGTGTATAATGTTGGTATTCTTGTGATCCATGGCACTGATAGGTAGTATGGATTTTAATGCACTAACAGCTTAGTTCAATACAAAAGCTACGCCTTGCATCAACTTAGTCGGGTCACTGCCATTATAGGTTTTAACTCTCAGACTGGAGCATTATTTGACTGGTATTATAGGTTAGCTGTGGAGCACACAAAGTATTCAGGGTGTACTACACCCAACAGCACAAGTTACACCTCTTGTAATATTTACAGGCATCATCAATGTAATGGGTCCTGACACAAGCAGTTGTCTCCACAAATAAATAGGATTAAAAATAAATATGATTAAATATGATTAAAAATAAATATGATTAAAGAAACAAAAATTTTCACTAACCTTTGATGCATGTTAGTATTAGAGAAGGAAGCCATTAAAGGAATACAATAAAACAATGATTGCCCTAGGTGTGAAATTTCATAATAATAATGATAATTGGAGAAAGACAGGGAGAGAGAGAGAGAGAGAAGGGAATGGAGGTGAAAAAATAATAGTTACCGACTAAGGCAGTATAAAAAATAAAATAGGAAAGAAAAGAAGAGAAAACGAAACGAAGAAGAACATAGAGAAAGAGAAGCATGAGAAAGAGAGGAAGATGAGCATAGAGAACGAGAGGAAAGGAATGGAAGTGAATAAGTGATGAGGGAGAAAGATGAGGGAATTAAGAAAAAGAAAGACGAAAGGTAAAGAAAATGAGGAAAGCATGAAAGAAAAAGTACATGACGTACAGTACAGAAAATACATAAAATACAGAATACAGTAATACAGAAAACATGTACAGGAATATAGAAATACAGACAATACAGAAATAAAAGAAATACAGGAATACAGTTATACAGAAAACACAGAATTACCGAAAACACAGTAATACAGAAATACAGAAAATACATACATACAGGAATATAGTAATACAGAAATACAGAAAATACATACATACAGGAATACAGTAATACAGAAATACAGAAAATACATACATACAGGAATACAGTAATACAGAAATACAGAAACGCAGAAAATACAGAAAATACAAAAAAGTAGAGAAATAATGTCAACAGGGAACTACTCAAAATACAGAAATAAGGAAAATACAAAATACAGACAATACAGAAAATACAGAAAATACAGAAATACGAAAATGCAGAAATAAGGAAATAGAGAAATGCAGACAATACGGAAAATACAGAAATACAGAAAATACAAAAACAGAAATACAGAATTGCAAAAATACAAAAATACTGATATACAGAAGTACAGAAATACTGAAATACAAAGAATACAGCAATACAGCAACACAGACAATAACATACACAGATGGAAATCAGATATATGATGCAGTATTTCAAAACTGTTCGTCCTTGGTGTGAGAATGTAAAGCATAGCGAGAATAATATTGTTCTTTCCCTGTATTAGTTATCTCCACGAGTTTTACATGTTCAATATTTTAGATTTCTGTCGAAGCTAAAAACAAGAATATTGCAATAAATTCATGACTGATATATATTTTGTTATTTCTATATCATACACTTATTCGCTCTCTTATGTGTGTATTCCTTCAGTGCCTAACAATACTTCCATCATTATTGGAACCAATGTTTATTGCTGGATTTTTATACTTAGTTATTGGTGGATTTACCTATTAATTTATCGGTGAATTTATTTGTGAATTTATTTGTGGAATTATAAATCAATTTATTTGTGGATTTATAAATTAATTTATTTGTGGATTTATATATTCATTTATTTGTGGATATATATATATGGATTTATGGGTTGGGTCATTTATTAAACAACTCTGCCACGCCATTAACCAAACATCAGGATAAAAAATAATAATAACTAGAATTCTGAAATTGCTAAAGCAATATTCACACAACTCCACATTCCAGATGAAAATACTTTTATCACTGTAGACCTAATATTAAGGGCCTTTTGGTATGACTCAAAATTTTTTACTGATTTTGACCTGTGACCTTGAGATCAAGGTTAAGGTCATTTCTACATTGCAGATCATGTTCACTCCTGACACACTACCTCTCCACCGAGTTTGGTCAAGCTCAGCCAAACACTTTCCGATTTAGCACTTTCCGGCACGAGGCAGCCATTTTTATTGTCCTCAATATCTCAAAACGTATTTGTTGGATCTCATTATCAGTATCGAGATGCA
Organism: Coenobita brevimanus; assembly: GCF_032717465.1. Classification (NCBI taxonomy): domain Eukaryota; kingdom Metazoa; phylum Arthropoda; class Malacostraca; order Decapoda; family Coenobitidae; genus Coenobita; species Coenobita brevimanus. The sequence goes on from NC_137039.1 coordinate 9,766,720, forward strand.
CTAGTATAGCCAGGTGCACTAGTATAGCCAGGTGCACTAGTATAGCCAGGTGCACTAGTATACCTAGGTGCACTAGTATAGCCAGGTGCACTAGTATACCCAGGTGCATTAGTATTGCCAGGTGCACTAGTATACCTAGGTGCACTAGTATACCCAGGTGCATTAGTATTGCCAGGTGCACTAGTATACCCAGGTGCACTAGTATAGCCAGGTGCACTAGTATACCCAGGTGCATTAGTATTGCCAGGTGCACTAGTATAGCCAGGTGCACTAGTATACCCAGGTGCACTAGTATACCCAGGTGCACTAGTATACCCAGGTGCATTAGTATTGCCAGGTGCACTAGTATACCCAGGTGCATTAGTATAGCCATGTGCACTAGTATACCCAGGTGCACAAGTATACCCAGGTGCATTAATATTGCCAGGTGCACTAGTATACCCAGGTGCATTAGTATTGCCAGGTGCACTAGTATACCCAGGTGCACTAGTATAGCCAGGTGCACTAGTATACCCAGCTGCACTAGTATAGCCAGGTGCACTAGTATAGCCAGGTGCACTAGTATACCCAGGTGCATTAGTATTGCCAGGTGCACTAGTATACCCAGGTGCACTAGTATAGCCAGGTGCACTAGTATAGCCAGGTGCACTAGTATTGCCAGGTGCACTAGTATAGCCAGGTGCACTAGTATAGCCAGGTGCACTAGTATAGCCAGGTGCACTAGTATTGCCAGGTGCACTAGTATAGCCAGGTGCACTAGTATAGCCAGGTGCACTAGTTTACCCAGGTGCATTAGTATTGCCAGGTGCACTAGTATACCCAGGTGCACTAGTATAGCCAGGTGCACTAGTATACCCAGGTGCATTAGTATTGCCAGGTGCACTAGTATAGCCAGGTGCACTAGTATAGCCAGGTGCACTAGTATAGCCAGGTGCATTAGTATTGCCAGGTGCACTAGTATAGCCAGGTGCACTAGTATAGCCAGGTGCACTAGTTTACCCAGGTGCACTAATATAGTCTATGCCGACGGCTACATACTGCAAAGTTTGCAAAGCAAGCGATTCAGTAGTTTGGCTGCGCAGGAAGGCAAAAACGAAAAAAAAAAAAAAAAAAAAACAGAGGGCGCTAGTGTTAGGGGGGAAAAATAAGCCAAAAGAAGCAAGATACATCACTGCTGAAAATATCAAGTCTCTATCACGAACGGTGTTGCAATGCCAGCCTTCTAGATCTTCTCCCCCCCCCCCCAAAGAAAAAGAAATAATATCTACAGTAACAGTAAGAACTCCACACAATATGGAGTTCATAATAATAATAATAATAATTAATAATAATAATAATAATAATACTATTACTACTACTACTACTACTACTACTACTACTGCTACTACTACTACTACTAATAATAATAATAATAATAATAATAATAATAATAATAATAACTGACATGTGACGCATCTGCGGTGAAACTGCGTATAATCTATCTATCAGTCTGTGTATGGATGTATTTGTTTATCTACCCACATATCTATCAACAGCGATAAAATAGTATATCATAATCATTTTAGTGGTAGTAGCAGTAGTGGTGACATGTAGAGGTGCATGCTATGTAGGAGGACTACTGGGCCCTGAGTGCAGGCTGTGAAGCCTATGCCCAGAGTCGGACACAGAAAAAAAAAGAAAAGTAGTAGTAGTAGTAGTAGTAGTGCAGTGGTACGTGGGGGCGTTCACCATCCACTCACTCGATGTAGTGCTACTCTCATATGAGTGCCCGTTCCTCTCTTTTTTTCCTTCTTTCCTCTTCTGTCTTTCTTTCCTTCTTTCCTTCCTTCTGTCTACGGGTGACTCTACACTGAGTTACATGCCAAATGGTTTCCTGTACACCAGGAAACCCTTTACTACGCTGGGTGGTAACCATATAACCAAATTTTGGCGCCTGGTGGTTTAGTGGGTAATTAAGGCGCTCCAGTCGGATTGAGCCAGTGTAGGTTTATATCCAAGGGATGGTTGGGGTTTATTGCTCATGTAATGCCACTCTGTGATGAGTGAGGCTGGTCACTCTCATCTTAAATGTCAGGACCAACTTGCCTAGCCCCGGGCTCCTACGCTCCTCATGGGGCAGCATAGGATTAGATGATGATGATGATGATGATGATGAGTAATATTTTTACCAGATGCTATAGCGAAGCTGGTATTATTTTAAATTTGTGTGTGTGTGTGTGTGTGTGTGTGTGTGTGTGTGTACCACGATAACTTCGCAACCGCTCACGATATCATCACAAAGTTTTACAGGTGTGTAGTAGGGTTGAAAATCTACGAGTTCGAAATTGGTGCAAGTAGGTCAAGGTCAAGGTCATATTCCTAGCCATGCTAGATATGTATCGGCTGGCAGCTGGTGTGATTTCCTCCTTGGGGGGCCTCTACTTATTATTATTTTTATTTCTAGCCTGGTCTATCTATCTGTCTACCTATCTATCTATCTCTCTATCTAACTGTCTATCTGTCTATCTATCTCAATCTGTCTATTAATCAAATACGGATATCACTACATAGCTGAGTGGATGGTATTATTGCGGCCAGAAGTTCTTAGCCACCCACGACCAGCCAACCCGTGTATGTGGCAGCGTCGCATTCACGAGCACAGAAGTTGCCTTCGATGCATTTCTGTCGAAAAATATCCCTTCAGCTTTGGGCTTGTACTAATGGATAAAGCAATAGTAATATTTACTTTGAAGGTTTGACTCTGATAACACGAATATATCATACTGATTATTTAATAATTTGTTTCTCGTATAGAGCCAAGCAAGTGATAAATATGTATATTTGGTTCCACTCCACGACTTCCTGTAGGTCTGAACCAGCGAACACAGAGTGAACAAGTTCGAAGCATTCATTTGTTAACAGGAGAGAGAGAGAGAGAGAGAGAGAGAGAGAGAGAGAGAGAGAGAGAGAGAGAGTAGAGGGTGCCTGTGAATTTTAGAGGAATGAGGTGGAGAAATGAAGTGCTCAACACAGTTAAACAGAGATTTTTCCTTTCGCTTCGGTTGTCATTCTATGCCTAAATGACTAAATGAAGGTAAATTATGAAATAAATTACTGGATGACGAAGTGGTAATAGGGTCTGGCTAATGGTTGTTTGGTCCAAGGTGTGCAGTGGTAAGCCTAATTCCAGGCAACGGTCCCTGTTAAAAGTTGGATATTGTAAGTCCCACTTATTTTAAATATTTCCATGTATGTTTACAGTACGTGTATGCCGCTATGGACCTATTTTCACCCCATGAATATTTTTATCAATGGACATTTTCACCACTCGGAGCACAATCCCCCATGGACCTATTTTCCTTAATGACTTTTTTTTTTTTTTTCAAAGACGCCTACATTTCTACGTAACCTATTTTCCCACGAACAATGGGCAATGAAATGGCAGGGGACAGGGCGACATGGAGGCGATTTGTTTGTGGCCACATCTTACGGGATTAAGGCGTCTGGCAATAGACTCCTGACTCCGCCCCACAGGCATAAACACCCACACTTACATTCCACCCCACAGGCATAAACACCCACACTTACACTCCACCCCACAGGCATAAACACCCACACTTACACTCCACCCCACAGGCATAAACACCCACACTTACACTCCACCCCACAGGCATAAACACCCACACTTACACTCCACCCCACAGGCATAAACACCCACACTTACACTCCACCCCACAGGCATAAACACCCACACTTACACTCCACCCCACAGGCATAAACACCCACACTTACACTCCACCCCACAGGCATAAACACCCACACTTACACTCCACCCCACAGGCATAAACACCCACACTTACACTCCACCCCACAGGCATAAACACCCACACTTACACTTCACCCCACAGGCATAAACACCCACACTTACACTCCACCCCACAGGCATAAACACCCACACTTACACTCCACCCCACAGGCATAAACACCCACACTTACACTCCACCCCACAGGCATAAACACCCACACTTAAGGGGGTATCACAAGGTACCTCAAATCATGGTTTGCCGACGGAAAGCGTTCCTGGTTTGCTGGAACCAGGCACAAACCCATCACACACGCTTCTTGAACGCTGCCGACGGTAGGCAAAAATGTAAACAAAGCATACCGGAGTCTGTCCCACCGTCTCACACGAGTCACACGTATCAGACGCAACATGGCTTTTCTGGAATTTGCTGTGGGGAGAGTGATTGGTGCATTGGCTCTTCCAGTGGTGGCACTTGAGAAGAAAGAAGCGACGGCAGCCAAAACCACGAGAAGGCGACTGTGGAGCCGCCTTCTCGTGACAAGAGAATGGCCTCATTTTTTCAATGAGGACAATTCCAGCAGCCCTTTTCCATACTATTTGCCCAGATGCCATCGTATCTGCAGTGTTGAATGAACAGCGAGATACATACAGTACTCTTTCATCCAGTGTACTATACTGTATCCGCTCCCCAATGTAAACCACTGAATTATAGACATCGTTGTTTCACCCGTGCACGATATAAAAGGTTATTTAAGCTTTCATAATAATATATATAATGGAAAGTAATAGGCAGTCTAGGAAAGAATTATAACTTTTAAAAAAATAAACAAAATACTGCAGTATAGCCTCCAAGTTCTCCATTCAGCTCGCTCTGCTATCAGAGAAAACATTTTGTACCTGATGTCGTGGGCAGAAATGGATTTGGACCGAATCCAGTTTTGCCGACGCAATCCTCGGCTGCTGCCATGGTTTCGTGGGCGGTTACCACGATTTCTTCGGTAAACCATGATATCAGGTACTGTGTGATATCCCTTTTACACTCCACCCCACAGGCATAAATACTCACACTTACACTCCACCCCACAGCCATAAACGCCCACATTTACACTCCACCTCATAGGCATAAACACCCACACTTACACTCCACCTCACAGGCATAAACACCCACACTAACACTCCACCCCACAGGCATAAACAACCACACTTACACTCCACCCCACAGGCATAAACACCCACACTTACACTCCACCCCACAGGCATAAACACCCACAATTACATTCCACAACACAGGCATAAACACCCACACTTACACTCCACAACACAGGAAAAAACACCCACACTTACACTCCACCCCACAGGCATAAACACCCACACTTACACTCCACCCCACAGGCATAAACAACCACACCTACACTCCACAACACAGGCATAAACACCCACACTTACACTCCACAACACAGGCATAAACACCCACACTTACACTCCACAACACAGGCATAAACACCCACACTTACACTCCACGACACAGGCATAAACACCCACATTTACTCTCCACCCCACAGGCATAAACACCCACACGTACACTCCACCCCACAGGCATAAACACCCACACTTACACTCCACCCCACAGGCATAAACACCCACACTTACCCTCTTCATACCATTTGTCACCTACAACCACACATACTTACTAGTGATAGCTTTTCATAAAAGCTTGTAGTCGAGAACTATGAGATGAAAGGCGCCAGTTTTAGCCAATTACGTCAGGAGAGAGAGAGAGAGAGAGAGAGAGAATCACTTACTTTGTCTTAGGAAGTGTGTAGTGCTTCTCTTTCTCTCTCTCTCTCTCTCTCTCTCTCTCTCTTTTGCCATAAAATGCCATTGATCAAATAACACACTTGAGAATGGTTCTTCACGTACTGTAGTAGTTGCACTGAATGTGGGTGTACGTGTATCACTTTCATGAATAACATTTTTACTTGCACAGCCAAGGACTTTTAAACTGTGTTGTGTCATAATATTTTTTCTAATTTTGGTTCCTTGTGCACTAATATTTAACTTAAACACGCCATTCCTTCCTTCATTCTCCGTAACCAAATGTAACTTATAAACGCCATTCTTCCTGCCTTCATTCTTCGTAAGTGAAATAAGCTTCTCCCAAACCTTACTTCTAACATCATTCTTACGCCAACATCTAACATCCACCCTTCCCCTGCTGGTAACAAACCTTTCCCTGTCTCCTCAAAAGCCCCTCGCCTCTATTTCTTATCTCCTCCTCCCTTCTACTTCCAACTTCCCTTCTCTCATCTACTTCCAACATTCCATTCCCCTCAACTTCTAACCCTCTCATAACCTACGCTCTTAACTTACCCTTTCACCTGCTCTGACCCTCCTGCTTCCTCTGTTCCTAACATCACACTCTCCTCCCACGTCCCTGTACCCAGATTTCTTCAACTCTTTCTACTAAGCCCCTTCTTTCGTCCTAACCATCTTCCCCTCCTACCCCTATCCCTTGCCATCTACCTCTCCCCTACTTTTAACCCCCTCCTCACCTCCACTTGTTAACCGTATTAACTCATGCCTTGCTTTCAACCTCATTCCCTCCTTCTTGTTATCATAACCCCACCGTTCCCTCCTCCACATGCACTAACCCTGCTCTCTCTTTCTCTCCCATGCCCTCACAGGCCTCACCTAACCCCTGCGGCAGCCCTATCCCCTCACCTGACTCAGCCCTTACATGCCTCTGACTCAGCCCTTCCTTCTATCTAACCTTCCTTCCCCTTACGCTAACCTTGGCCCTCTTCTAATAAGCTTGCCCTCCCCTGTTAACAGCCCAGCTTTCTCCTTCTCACCACTCAGCCAGTCTTGTACACACCACTGCGCATTCTTTTGTGTAGTGATATCTAGTCATTACAAGCCCCAAACTCTGCCATCTCTGTTCCAAACTCCATCCTCTGCTCCAAACTCCACATTCCTCTGCCACAGACTCCATCCTCTGCCCCACACTAAACCCTCCCCCGCCCCAAACTCTGCCTTCCCCTGCCCCAAACTCTGCCTTCCCCTGCCCCAAGCTCTGCCTTCCCCTGCCCCAAGCTCTGCCTTCCCCTGCCCCAAAATTTGCCTTACCCTGCCCCAGACTCTACCTTCCCCTGCCTCAAACTCATTCTCTTGCCCCAAACTCCGCCTTCCTCTGCCCCAAACTCCACCTTCCCCTGCCCCAAACTCCTTCCCCTGCCTTAGACCATTCCTTCCCCTGCCCCAAACTCTACCTCCCCCTGCCTTAAACTCTGCCTTCCCCTACCTTAAACTCTGCCTTCCCTTGACCCAAACTCTGCCTCTCCCTTCCCTACTTTATGCCTTCCCCTGCCTCAGACTCAACCTTCTGACCTTGAGTCTGCCTTCATCTGCCCCTACTCCAGTCCACACCTGCCCAGCCCTGCTCCTAACTCTGCCTTTACCTTAACCCTACAGTACCATTCCTTACCCCAGCCTACCCTTTAACCCGGTCATATCCAACTTATAACCCTGCCTTACCTTGCCTTTCCCCTAACCCCACCCCTAACCCAACCTTCTGCACTCTACTCCTAACCCTTCCATGCCTTGCCTGAACCTCCTCAAAACCTATCCTAACCCTGTCATGGCCTAACCTTCCCTTATTCATGATTTCCTACCCTGCAGAATGTGGCGGTGACAACATACAAAACACAGTCTGGCACCCAGTGGCACTCTTTAGCAGCACCCAGGCTGGGCAAGACGTACTAGAGGCTGAGATCCACTTCCAGCCACCCAGGCACGGTGGGCCATGGACACTTGACCTAGTATTCAGCACAGCAAGTAGGAACCACCCAGCGGCAGCAGCACAAATACTGTACAATCCGGACTACGATATTGATGATGCCCTGTTATTGCAGTGTCCTACAGACCATCAGGCCACATCTGTTAGGACAATTATCGAACACCTGAATACACCACGCCCGATCAAACTACAGGTCAGTTGGGGAGAGAGAGAGAGAGAGAGAGAGAGAATCGTACCTATTATCGGCTGCAGCACATGGGGGAGGGTGGAAATCAAGGTACTTGTAAAACTTTACCTGGACGTGTTTTCATTTGTCCAGGGAATTCAGAATTTCACACATATCTAAGCCATCTGATACACTTTGTAAGGCCTCGTTTATAAATTAATCTTCAAATAACGGTATATTTGGCCAAACTTACCGTTAAACGGTTATCGTAACTCTTACTACCAACACATTTTAAAATACTCATACATTGTTAATATTGAACTGACTCGGACAACCAATCACCTGCAAACTTTCAAAAGCTTATGGGTCGTCTCTTCGCAGACCAGATGGAATAAGTTATAGTAAAAATTGTAGTAATAGTAGTTGTAGTAGCAGTAGTAGTAGAAGTGGTAGTAGTAGTAGTAGTAGTAGTGGTAGTAGCAGTAGTAGTAGTAGCAGTACTAGTAACAACAGCAGCAATAATAATAATAATAATAATAACAATAATCATCATCATCATCATCATCATCATCTAATCCTGTGTTGCCCCATGAGGAGAGTAGGAGCCCGGGGCTAGGCAAGTTGGTCCCGGTATTTAAAATGTGAGTGATCAGCCTCACTCATCCCTGAGTGGCATTATGTGAGCAATAAACCCCAACCACCCCATGGATATAAACATACACAGGCTCTATCCGATTGTAGTGCCCAATAAACCACCAGGCGCCATAATTTGGCTATATGGTTACCATCCAGCGTATTGAAAGGTTTCCCGGGTGTATAAGAAACCATTTGGCTTGTTACTCAGTGTAAAGACCATAAGGCAGCACTGCATTGAGTGAGTGGATGATTGGTGCCCCCACCTACCACAAAACAACAATAACAGTAATAATAATAATAATAATAACAATAATATAAATAATAACAGTAACGGCAATAATAACAACAAAAATAATAATTATAATGATGATAACATCAAAAGAGAGATATGCCAATACATAGGTTACGCATATTAATAGGATTAAAAAAAAAAAAAAAAACTATGACTAATGAGAGGAATGGCAGTGTTCACGTAGGTCAATATCATACCAGGTAATTAATATGAACAAGGCATTGGTGGTAGGTATATATGGGCATAACCTTTGCTATATCAAAGGCTGCATAACCGTGGAGGGATGATGTTGATATGAGGGACCCATACTTTGTTGCAGGTTGGCACAAGGTGGCTACGAGCATCACACCTGACTGACAACTCGACCACTGTGTGGGGACAGGCCACCTGCCTCTCTGACCTGCCACACAACATTACGGCGGAGGTGGCGTGTGGTGCTGAATATGGTGATTGTGGGTCCATACGTCCCTGCAAGACAGGTGAGGCCCACCACTGTGCCAACACCAGGCACTGACCACCACTGCATTAAAATTATTAAATATGTAGACAACACCATGAAACGTAGATGCTATGAGTCCACTTTTATTGGAAATGTAAGTAATATCAACCAAAACAATGGATTATTTATGTCAGCGAAGCCACTGACATACCTGTTAACTATCGAACAGCCAGGTTAGCCAGATAATTATTTCATTGTTGTGTTTAGGTCACCAGCCAGGTTAGGGACTATTTAAGAAGTGGAGTGTTGTCCACTGGTGTTATACTTGAAGAAGCCCTGCTGGGCGAAACGTTGAAAATAAACTGGATCCTGTATTCTGCATTTGGCCTTTGTCTGTGTATAATGCACTGACACCTTTGTTACCTGTGTACAAGAAAGAGAGAGAGAGAGAGAGAGAGAGAGAGAGAGAGAGAGAGAGAGAGAAAGAATATATTGTACAGTGCTGAGTAGTAGTCACAGGTGTATCATACCGATGAGAGATATTTATGGGGGCAGTGTGAAGTTCCATCAGGGGAGTGGATAGAAGTAGTGGTGTTAATGATGTGTTATTAACAGTGGTAGTATTAATGAAGTAGTGGTGTTAATGGTGTGTTATTAACAGTGGTAGTATTAGTGAAGTGGTGATGTTATTGATGTGTTATTAACAGTGGTAGTATTAGTGAAGTAGTGGTGTTATTGATGTGTTATAAACAGTGGTAATATTTGTGAAGTAGTGGTGTTCATGATGTGTTATTAACAGTGGTAGTATTAGTGAAGTAGTGGTGTTAATGATGTGTTATTAACAGTGGTAGTATTAGTGAAGTGGTGATGTTATTGATGTGTTATTAACAGTGGTAGTATTAGTGAAGTAGTGGTGTTATTGATGTGTTATAAACAGTGGTAATATTTGTGAAGTAGTGGTGTTCATGATGTGTTATTAACAGTGGTAGTATTAGTGAAGTAGTGGTGTTAATGATGTGTTATTAACAGTGGTAGTATTAGTGAAGTAGTGGTGTTCATGATGTGTTATTAACAGCGGTAGTATTAGTGAAGTAGTGGTGTTCATGATGTGTTATTAACAGCGGTAGTATTAGTGAAGTAGTGGTGTTACTGATGTGTTATTAATAGTAGTGGTATTTGTAAACTAGTGATATTAATGATGAGTTATTAGCAGTAGTGGTGTTGTTAAAGTAGTGATGTTGATGATGTGTTATTATTAGTAGTAGTGTTAGTAAAGTAGTGTTATAAACAGTAATTGGCTTAATAAAGAAGTGGTGTTAATAACACCGGTGTTAAACGAGTTCTTTTGCTATAAATAAGGACGTGGTAATGACAAGAGCACTGTCAGTGTCAGCAGGGTACTGGTGTTAAACATTATGTTATTAATAGCACTGGTTTTAGTAGAACTGGTAACATAGTGGTGGTGTTCATCATCATCAACATTATCATCATCATCCGGACCTCCTTTCCCACCCTAGGGCAGGGCGAGGAGTAGCAATGTCCAGACAGCCCAAACTTGCCCAGTCCAATAGGCCATGCTTCCATTCACACATCATTCAAGTCCCCCAGAATCCTGGCTCTATCTGATACGCAAAAAACATTCGTCACGTTCTGTAGCTTCGCATAAACGTATCCGACAGAGTCAATCCGGACACTGTCATGTTAAAAAGGGGTACCAAGTCCCTGATCATATTTACTTCTCCTCACAATATTCATTCAGCCAGCTCGATGTCTTGCAAGTCACCTAGCCTCACTGACTTCCAAACCTTTCTTCTTCACACACTAATCCACCATACCCCTCCACCTTCACCTCAACCTACCTCGCCTCCTCCCTCCTTCAAATTCGCTCAGATATACCTTTTTCACCACTCTATTGTTATCCATTCTCTCCACACGACCATACCATCTCTGTACATTCTCTTCGATTCTGGTGTCCACAGACTTTCTCAATCCACATCTTTCACGGATCACATTAGTTCGTATCCTATCCACTCTCTGTACTCCACATACATTCCTTAGAAGTCCCATCTCCACTGTTTTCACTCTTGACTTTTCATTTTCATGACACACCATAGTCTCACGTCCATAAGTTAAAGTTGGCACTAACACTCCTTCATGTAAGCCTCGTGCAGCTGCAACACTCAAGCCTCTGTTTTTTATCAAGGCCTTCATTGCACCATCTTCTTTTCTTCCTTGTGTCACTCTACTTTCCACTTCTTTTGCACATTTTCCTTTCTTTTCTATCATTGTACCCAGGTATTTGAACTCTCACCAATTCCAGTCCCTCTCCATTTCCTGTAACATCGCACTGGGAGTCATCTTTTCTCTCAATAGCCATCACCTTACTCTTTTCCATATTTACTTTCAAGGCATGGTGTTCACAGATATCAGCAAAACTCTGCACTAGTCTACCAAGCTCTTGTCCGATATCAGCAAGTACAGTAGTACTGCATCATCAGCATACAACAAATTTGAGATATTCCATCTATCACCATTACCAAAGCCATCCCTCTCTCCATTACTTATGTTTTTACTTCTCTCATCACCCCGTCCATATACGAGGTGCTACCCAAAAGTTCCAGTAATTTGATTATTGTAGGAAAATAAGTTACATTACCTCCAAGTTCTCACTGTCGCCTTCGAAGTAGTCCCCTTGGTCATGTGTACGGTGGTCCCAGCGTTTTCTACATGAGTCCATGCATCCCTGGAAGGCTTCAGGCGTGATGGTCTTGAGCACCTCCTGCGATTCTGTCTGGATCTCCTCAATCGAGTCAAATTGACGCCATTTCAGTCGTAATTTTATCTTGGGAAACAGGAAAAAGTCGCAGGGAGAAAGGTCAGGTGAACAGAGTGGGTGGGGAATGACTACCATGTTAGTGGAGGCCAGGAACTGCCGGACAACAATTGACGTGTGGACGGGGACGTTGTCATGATGCAGGACCCAGTCCTTGTTCTTCCTCTGTTCTGGACGTTTGCGGGGAATGTTCTCCCTCAGACACTGCAAAACTTCACAGTAAAACTTTCCACTGAGAGATGGACTGGGTGGGACGAATTCCTTGTGAACAATCCCTTGGATATAGAAAAAAATGATGAACATCGACTTGATATTGCTGCGAACTTGACGCATTTTTTTTGGCCTCGGTGAATTGGGAGACTTCCATTGCGATGACTGCTGCTTTGTCTCCGGGTCATAACCATAAACCCATAATTCATCACCAGTTATGACCTTGGAGATGAAGGGGGCGTCATGTCTGACCTGATTCTTGAGCTCCCTGCAACTGCAACGTGATGTGCCTTCTGCTTGTCACTAAGTAGTCTTGGCACAAATTTTCCAGCTATGCATCTCATGCCCAGCACGTCTGGCAAAATGCGTTGCACGCTCCTGTACAACAGTCCAACGATATCACAAACATCATGGATAGCTCATCTATGATCTGCAAGGATAGCCTGACGAACATTTCCGACGTTTTCTGGTGTTGTTGCCGTTGACGGGCGTCCAGAACAGTCATCGTCTTCGATGGATGTTCGTCCTTCCTTGAACCGCTTGTACCAGAAAAATCTTCTGCTTTGGGACACGGCATTGTCACCAAAGGCTTGCTGAAGCAACCGGTGAGTTTCTGCAGCCGTCTTGTTGATGTTGAAGCAGAACTTGATGCAGGTTCTTTGTTCTGTGAGGTCCGCCATTGCAAAACCGCCAAACCACCTACACACCATGTTACAATAGTAAGTGTAGCTCAACAACATGTCTGCTCACAGACACGGCCGAGGGACACGGCTGGGGCCACACTGACGCACATGGGGTGCTGCTGACTCCTTCTAGTGGCATAGGGCAAAACTCCAAACGGTTGGCTCCCTTTGTTCAAATTACTGGAACTTTTGGGTAGCAGCTCCTATATATTCAACAACCATGGGGACATCACACAACCTTGTCGCACGCCCACACCGTTCGTGAACCATTCACTTAGATGCCCATTAACCCTTACACATGCTTCACTACCATCATGAAAATTCTTGATGGCACCTAGCAGCTTACCATCTACACCATGCATGCGCAAAACCTTCCACAATCCTTCTCTGTCTACTTTGTCGTATGCTTTTTCCAGATCCATGAATGCCATAAACACCTTATAGTCGTTCTCACAAGCCTTCTTCACTATCTGTCTCACTGCAAATGTTTGATCCATTCATCCTCTGCCACTCCTAAAGCCACTCTATTCATCACTCACTAGGACTTTTTCATAATTCTTCTGTATACCTTGCCTACCACACTCAATAAACTTATGCCACGATAATTCTTGCAGTCACTTCGTTCACCTTTATTTTTGTACAGAGGTACAGTCACAACCTTTTTTCACTCTGCTGGTACAGTTTTACTCATCCATGCCTTCTTACATATCTCCAACAAGCACTTCATTCTGCTCTCCCACTACACTTAATCATCTCTGCATACATCTCATCAATCCCAGCTGCTTTCCTTTTTTTCAGCTGCTTCACAGAGCTCTTCGCCTGTGAGAGTGTCACGTTTCCTGGCACTGCATTCCTTCTCTGCACACCCCCAAAACCAATCATGCTTACAGTGGCTCTGCTCTCTTTATTCCCATTCATCAGGCTTTCAAAATATCTTTCCATCTGGTCCTTAATTCATCCCCATGGGTTAATAATCTACCACCTACATCCTTCACACCATTACATTTCTTTCTGCTTTCACTTCTACATTTCTGCACTTCTTTGCAGAATAACTTCCTCTTTTCAGAGGAGTTTTCATTCATTTTTCTTCCCAGATCATCATTTACCTTCTTTATCTTCTTCACTGGTCTCTTTACGTGCTTCTTGCTCTCAATATATACAGTTATTGTTTCAGTTGAACCCCTATCCTGTAACCACTCTAGCCACTTCTTCCTCTTTTCCTCCACTGCTCTCTTAGCCATCCCACCATGCCGTACCTTTCTTCTTTGTTGTTACTCTTGCCACACCACACACTGCTTTAGAATTTCTAACTAAGCAATCCCTATATACATTCCACAAACTCTCCAGATCCCTTTCATTCCAATTCACTGACTCTAGCTCCTCCCCTACACTGGTCCTGTATTCATCTACCATTTCTTTGATCCTCAGCTTCTCAACTGTCAGTCTTTCTCCCTGACTGATCCTCTCCCGGTCCACCTCACTCCCCTCAACTTGATCTTGAATGCCACAATCATATGATCTGACAGGCCTCCACATCGTCCTCCCACGGCCCTCATATCAGCAACCATTCCCATCATCGACCTCTCTACAAGCACATAATCAACCAGACTTTTATCAACACGATCCCTGTTCCCTCTATACTATGCCTATTTATGTGCAACTTCGTGTTTGAGATACGAGTTACAAATGCACAAGCTCCTTCCCTGACACATAATAATAATAATAATAATAATAATAATAATAATAATAACAATGTTAACACAGTAATATTATGAAAGAAAAACATTTGGGAGCCGAATGCTAATCGCCCGCCGGAATATGTTGCTGGCCAAGTTACAGGCTACTTACAAGCCAAATGTGAAGAAAATTAGCAAAACTCTACGGAATTCAGTCACCGCATTTCACAAAAAAAGCTAATCCATATTAAAGAAACTAGTTGACCTTTGGCAGTCATTTTGATGACCTTGACCTTGACCCCGAGTGCCCATTTTTTCGAACTGATCCAAGATTTTGGCCACATCTTGACACCTTGAAGGTTTCATGTTGATAGCTCAAGCCGTTCATGAGATATAATGGTAACAGATACGCACACAGTGGTAACACACACACACACACACACACACACACACACACACACACACACACACACGCTGGCAAAAACATTATCGCTGATAATAACAAAGAAGTAGTGTTATTCAATAGTGTAAACAGAGTAGTGGCATTAACAGTAGTGGTGTTAACATAGCTGGAGTGAGAACTGTGATGGTAATGGTAACATTTTTGGTTTTAATACCATTCGTGTAAACCAAGTAGTGGTGTAGGTGCAGTGGTGTCAGCTGAGTCGTGGTGTTGGTAATACTGTTGCCAACAGTGTTGTGTTAATAGTACTGGTGTTGACATAGTACCTTTGTCAGTAGTACTGGTGTTAACAAAATAAGCGTGTTAACAGTAGTGGGGTTAGCAATGTAGTGGTAACCTCTGTTGTTTTACCCCAGGGTGCCAGATGACCCATGTGGCAAAGCAACCCAAGTATATATCCCTGACACTCCAGTCTGGCCAGGAGGGCGGGCACAACACACGCCAGGCCCAGCTGGTACACTACCCACCTTCACACAATGAGTCCTGGTACCTTGGCATTACTTTCCGTGACCAAGAGGGTAACCACCCAGGAGCCCAATTTCACATATTCCACGTACCTGCCATTAATGCTACTGTTGATCACGTGTATATCGGGTGTGACAACCGCGGCCAGACGGTGACCTATGTAACTAACCCCTGGACCACCCTCCACCTCTCACTCACTCGGTCCCTCACGATCCAGGTCAGTAGGGGTTGGGGTATGTGGTGGAGGGATGGAGGATCAGGTACAACAGGAGGTGGGGATACAGACAGGGTGGGGAGAGGGTTGGGGTATGTGGTGGAGGGAAGGAGGATCAGGTACAACAGGATGGTGGGGATACAGCCAGGGTGGGGAGAGGGTTGAGGTATATGGTGGGGGGAAGGAGGATCAGGTACAACATGATGGTGGGAATAGAGCCAGGGTGGGGAAAGGAGGGGGGTTGAGAATGTTTAGGTGGTGGTGGTGGAGGAAGGAAGGTTGGGTGTTGGTGGTGAAGATTGGATGAGGGAGGGGGAGGGGGTGGTTGTGTAGGGAGTAAATTAGTGGTTGGGAGAGGGTACATTGGGAGGGGGAAAGGCGGTGGTGGGGATAGGGTGGGGGTGTAGGTTTATGCTGGTGAAGAGGGTGAGCAATAAATGGTGGTTGGGGTGAGGGTAAGGTGGTGGGAAGGTAGGGGTAATGGTTGGGGAGGGGGTATGGTAGTGGTGGGGTAGGGGTAATGGTTGGGGAGGGAGTGGTAAGGTAGTGGTGGGGTTGGGGTATTGGTTGGGGAGGGGATAGTAAGGTAGTGGTGGGGTAGGGGTAATGGTTTGGGAGGGGGTGGTAAGGTATTGGTGGGGTAGGGGTAATGGTTGGGGAGGGGTAAGGTAATAAAAGTTATGTTTGTAAAGGGATAAGTGTTCAACTGCTAAACATTTGTTCCATTTATTCATGAACTTGTCATATTTTATTGTTGTAAAGGGTTAAGTTAACGGCAATGGTTAGGTAAAGTGGAAAGCAATGTGCAATCAAAGCTGGCAAGGAGTAATATAATGTATGACACTTTTTGGCCTATAAACACTATAGAGTCACTGGTCTTTGTTTTTAATGTATGAGTGACATTCTTGTTCTGTCGGCTTCGTTGCATCCCATTCGGTGTTTTAGTGTAATATATTGTCTCTCTATAGTTAATATTTTTTCCTAATGTGTTGTTGTTTTTCTTCCATTTATGTTTTTTCATCCCTCGTCTGCTGTTCTGGTCACAGTACCTTATCCCATATATTTGTACAGCATAGCTGATGTATTGTATTCTCACTGTCAGTATCACTGTATTCGTCAGTATTAGCCTAATTCACCTCTCAGTGTGCAATATGGAGCATTTTGTAAGTTCCTGGAAGCTGACAATTTTACCGGAAGCTGGTAATGCACTGGTTAGCATATTTAACTCGCATATGTAAGAACTTGAGTTTGACTTTTGTACCAGTGACACTTGTACAGTTTCTGTTTGTTCACTCAGCAGTACAATTGTGGCCTCCATGTCAAACTGACCATTGTGGGTGGTACTGCTGAAGCAGACTGGCACTCGGCAAAACTTTGGTTGTCCTTCTGCATAACTGTCATTTACTCGATAAGCATTAACTTAACCACACTTCTTCGTTGATAGACCACCATTTTAAAGCGTCTGCCATTTATCCATGATCATGAGTACTTTGATGTTGCAGGTGGGCCCAAAATGGATTGCTCTGCATGAAAAAACTTATGGACAGACGAATGTCGTACACCGGCATAACTGCAGTCAAGATCTGGAAGACTTCCCAGAACTGTGGCTGGGTGCAAGATGTGCAGGTGAACATGACTGTGGGTCCTTCAGTTCCTTCTGCAAGGAAGGTTAGACTCAGCAGTCTGTTGAAGACATACAGAAAATAATTGTTTTATTATTTTTCTTGTCATTCTTTATACCCATCTTTACTGTATTGTCTTTATGCAATGTTAAAGATTTATCTGACTTTTTTGTGCTAAGAAGTTCCATCCTCTCCTATGTTGCTCAGGTATTCAGTATTTACCAGGTATTATTACTGAATTACCTTGACTATCCATTCATCTGTCCAGCAGTCTATCTATCTCCCCCTCTATATATCACCTTATCTTTCTGTAAACAGACACTGGTAAACAGATACACAGATACAGAGAGAAAGAGATGGATGGATGGATGGACAGAGAAAAAAAAAATGGATGGATAGGAAATGAGACAGAAGGTTAGACAAAACTAGAATGATTGATGGATTGATAGACAGAAGGCTAGACAGAGAGCTAGATAAACAGAAGGCTATAAAGATGTATAGCCAGAAGGCTTGAAAGATAGATAGACAGACAGAAGGCTAGAAGGATAGATAGACAGACAGAGGGCTAGAAAGATAGATAGACAGAAGGCTAGAAAGATAGACAGATAGACAGACAGAGGGCGAGACAAATAGACAGAAGGCTATAAAGACAGATACAGTAGATAGCCAGACTGAAGATTAGCGAGATTGAAAGACAGAAAGAAAGAAGGTTAGAAAGAGAGATAAACAGACTGAAGGATAGAAAGGTAGACAAATAGACAGAACAGAAAGATATATAGACAGACAGAAGGCTAGAAAGATAGACAGAAGAACAGAAAGAAGGCTAGAAAGATAGATAAATAGACAACAGGCTAGAAATATAGATAGACAGAAGGATAGAAAGATAGATAAAAAACAGAAGGATAGATAGATAGACAAACAAAAGGCTAGATAGACGGATAGACAGATAGATAGAAGGCTAGAAAGATAAATAAATAGACAGAAGGTAATAGACAACAGGCTAGATAGATAGATAAGTAGACAGAAGGATAGAAAGACAGATAAATAGACAGAAGGATTGAAAAATAGATAGACAAACAAAAGGCTAGGTAGACAGGTAGACAGACAGAAAGAAGACTAGAAAGACAGATAAATAGACAGAAGGATAGAAAGATAGATAAACAGAGAGAAGGATAGAAAGATAGATAGATAGATAGGAGGGTAGAAAGATAAATAGACAGACGACTAGAAAGATAAACAGATAGACAGACAGAAGAGAGGCTAGAAAGACAGATAGATAGACAGGCAGAAGACTAGAAAGATAGATAAATGGACAGAAAGAAGGCTAGAAAGATAGATAGACAGACGGAAGGC
Source organism: Coenobita brevimanus (assembly GCF_032717465.1). Taxonomy (NCBI): domain Eukaryota; kingdom Metazoa; phylum Arthropoda; class Malacostraca; order Decapoda; family Coenobitidae; genus Coenobita; species Coenobita brevimanus. The sequence continues at coordinate 9,785,352 of NC_137039.1, forward strand.
TACAAAGAGAAACAAACCGAAGGATAAAAAGATAGATAAACAGACAGAAGGCTAGAAAGACAGACAGATAGACAGACAGAAAGAAGGCTGGAAAGATAGGTAAATAGACAGAAGGATGGAAAGGTAGAGAAACAGACAGAAGGATAGAAAGATAGATACATAGACAGACAGACGGCATGAAAGGTAGGTAGATGGACAGACAGACGGCTTGAAAGGTAGATAGATGGACAGACAGAAGGCTTGAAAGGTAGATAGATGGACAGACAGAAGGCTAGAAAGACAGACAGACAGACAGATGGTCGGATAGATAGACAGACAAAAGGCCAGACAGATAGACAGATGGCCAGATAGACAGACAGACAGAAGGCCAGAAAGATGGACAGATAGAAAGACAGATAGATACATAAAGAAAGACAGAAATATAGACAGATAGAAAGACAGAAGGCTACAAAGCTAGATAGATAAGCAGCTAGATAGGTAGAGTGGCCTGTGACTGGAGACTCATGGTGACAGCAGTGGTGTGTGCAATAGTGGTGTGTGCAATAGTGGTGTGTGCAGTAATGCTGTGTGAAACAGTGGTGTCAATAGTGCTGAGTGCAATACTGGTTTGTGCACTAGTGGTTTGTGCACTAGTGGTGTGTGCAATATTGGTGTGTGCAATATTGGTGTGTGCAATATTGGTGTGTGCAATAGTGGTGTGTGCAATACTGGTTTGTGCACTAGTGGTGTGTGCAATAGTGGTGTGTGCACTAGTGGTGTGTGCAATAGTGGTGTGTGCAGTAGTGGTGTGTGCAATAGTGGTGTGTGCAATAGTGGTGTGTGCAATAGTGGTGTGTGCAATAGTGGTGTGTGCAATAGTGGTGTGTGCAGTAGTGGTGTGTGCAATAGTGGTGTGTGCAATAGTGGTGTGTGCAATAGTGGTGTGTGCAATAGTGGTGTGTGCAGTAGTGGTGTGTGCAATAGTGGTGTGTGCAATAGTGGTGTGTGCAATATTGGTGTGTGCAATAGTACTGTGTACAATAGTGGTGTGTGCAATAGTATTGTGTGCAATATTGGTGTGTGCAATAGTACTGTGTACAATAGTGGTGTGTGCAATAGTACTGTGTACAATAGTGGTGTGTGCAGTAGTACTGTGTGCAATATTGGTGTGTGCAGTAGTACTGTGTGCAATATTGGTGTGTGCAATAGTACTGTGTACAATAGTGATGTGTGCAGTAGTACTGTGTGCAATAGTGCTGTGTGCAGTAGTGGTGTGTGCAGTAGTACTGTGTGCAATAGTGGTGTGTGCAATAGTGGTGTGTGCAATAGTGGTGTGTGCAATAGTGGTGTGTGCAATAGTGGTGTGTGCAATAGTGTTGTGTGCAGTAGTGTTGTGTGCAATAGTGTTGTGTGCAATAGTGTTGTGTGCAATAGTGGTGTGTGCAATAGTGGTGTGTGCAACAGTGGTGTGTGTAATGGTGGTGTGTGTAATGGTGGTGTGTGCAATAGTGGTGTGTGCAATAGGTACCAGCATACCCACACTGTACAGCCCCTGGCAGGGTACAAATCCCTTCCCGTGTGTTCACGTTTGGTACTGCTAGTTTGTTCCATGTGCCGCTTCCTGAACACTTAGCCTGAATAATTTAATATACAGTGTTATCCCTTTATTCACGACACATGCAAGTGTTTATATCACTTTCTACGCGGTGGCTGTCAACTCCCAATGCCCACCCTTCCTATACCCACTACCTTAATACCCCTCCCCTACCATCCCCTTTATATCCTCTGCCCCCACCAGTCCCTTCAATGTACCCCATACCCCTCCTCCCTCCCTCCCCCCCCTCCCGGCTACAACTACCTCCTGATCGTCTCCCCTACCCCTTCCCGGCCACCACTACCCCTCCCCCCCAGTTCAACCGGTCAGGTGGAAACTAACCAGTGCCTGTGTTGTGTGTGTGTGTGTGTGTGTGTGTGTGTGTGTGTGTGTGTGTGTTTTGTCAGGAGGTGTAACTTCAGAGTATAATAGGAGCCGCACTGCAAGAATGACCAAACAATGGTATTAGAATTTATTTATAAATCTATTAATATTACAGAACCATGGGTGCTGATATGGAACGCCACCAGAAGGTATTTATAAATCTATTAATATTACAGAACCATCGGTGCTGATATGGAACGCCACCAGAAGGTATTTATAAATCTATTAATATTACAGAACCATGGGTGCTGATATGGAACGCCACCAGAAGGTATTTATAAATCTATTAATATTACAGAACCATCGGTGCTGATATGGAACGCCACCAGAAGGTATTTATAAATCTATTAATATTACAGAACCATCGGTGCTGATATGGAACGCCACCGCTGTTGCCATCAACTCTGACAAGATATTGCCAAAGCTGGTGGCCACGATGGTAATCAGCCAGATTGGCCTGGCAGCCGTCTTGGGTTACCTTATCTACCGGCTGTGGCTGAACACCTTCAACATTAACATGTTTTACTACCTGACCCCACCACACCGGCACCACCCACACCAAGCCTAACACCACCTGACCCCACCACACCAGCCCTAACACCACCTGACCCACCACACCGGCACCATCCACACCAAGCCTAACACCACCTGACCCACCACACCAGCCCTAACACCACCTGACCCACCACACCGGCACCATCCACACCAAGCCTAACACCACCTGACCCCACCACACCGGCACCACCCACACCAAGCCTAACACCACCTGACCCCACCACACTGGCGCCACCCATACCAGCCCTAACACCACCTGACCCCACCACACTGGCGCCACCCATACCAGCCCTAACACCACCTGACCCCACCACACTGGCGCCACCCATACCAGCCCTAACACCACCTGACCCCACCACACTGGCGCCACCCACACCAGCCCTAACACCAGCTCATGATATAAAGACACAGTAGAACAGTACATTTTATAATAGAGCAATGGACAGACAAAACAGGAAGAAGTGTTGAGCATAAATAATGGAAGGTGAGGTGCTTGAAGAGACGGATGGATTAAGATTTAAATATATGGGTATATTGTTATGACTGTGGCAGAGTGACATGTGAAATTAATGAAGGATTACATAAGAAGCATAACTGTTGTGTTGTCAAAGGTGGGATGGTTGGTTTGAATAGTTCAAAAAAAAAAAAAAAAAAAAAAAAAAACTTGTTTCTGAAGGTGGTGTGTTTTGGTGGAGTGACCCCTGGGTTGTGCATGATGGCGACGGCAGGCATAAGGAGTGATTGGCTTATTTTTTTTAATGCAAGGAAGAAGGAACCAAGGGCCAGGAGCCCGCAATTTGTTCCCTCCAAGAAAATACAAAAACAAGATAACAGAGGGCCAAATTCAAGATGAGTTCATTTCGAGATGCCTGGACAGAGTGCGTTTGAAAGACTGGAGGTCATAGGCAGTAGGAAATACAGACAGAGGAAGACAGTTCCAGAGTTGACAGTATTGGCGAGAAATTAAGAGCATGTCAAAGCAGCCTAAGTAACTTGACTCCCTGCGTGGTGTGTTGTATGACACGGAAGGACAGTAAATAATGACATTCTATTACCGGTATGTAGCTTTTGTCAGTCAAAAAAGGTTAGCTAGGTACGCTGACTCCAGCATTGGATGGAATAAAGTAAATCCAGTTAGTAACAATTACAATATCAGCCTTGTATACTGACAACAACTACTTCCCCAACACCTACACTACCTTAATAGGCTACATGTATCATCGTTAACTAAATTACAGAGAACAACACTGATTCTACCATCAGATGAACCTTCATTGATAACTACTGACATTTATAACAACAAACAGATTCAAAAATACTGGAGTCAACTAGGCCTCCACTTCAGATATATAAGTGGTGTCAACTGCAGCTTTTTCCGTGACTAACCCTCTAAGCCAGTGGTTGTCAACAAGCTGGGGTAGGCGATAGGAACATTTGGGGTAGGCGACAGGAAGACATGAGAGTAGCCCTTTCAGACACTGTGCTGAGCAGTGACTCACTATACTCAGCTTTTTTTTTTTTTTTTATCGAGGCGAAGATGCACTAGACAGGCTGATGATGATTGGCTGAATGCAACATGTCCGAATAACATCGTTGTATTTCAATTAGTTACCGGTAATGTGAACAGAAACTTGCTAACTCAAATACAACAATGTTATTCAGATGTGTTGCATTCAGCTAATCATCATCAACCTGTCAAGTGCATCTTCGCCTCAGAAAAAAAAAAAAAAATAAATAAACAAAACTGAATAGAGTAGCAAAGAATCAAGCTCAGCCATCTCATTAACTTTACAAACAACAGTAGTGCTGACACACTAACTTCCCAAGGTGAGTAGGTGATACTGGCACATTGACGAATCAAAACGTTAGTTTAACAGGCATTTTATAATAACGTCAGTAAGCCATAGATTTGACTTAGTTTAATGGGCATTTTATAATAAAGTCAGTAAGCCATACATTTTATTAGTTTAATAGGTATTTTATAATAATGTCAGTAAGCCATAAATTTTGTTAGTTTAATAGGCATTTTATAATAAAGTCAGCAAGTCATACATTTTGTTAGTTTAATAGGCATTTTATAATAATGTCAGTAAGTCATACATTTTGTTAGTTTAAGTCATTTTATGATAATGTCAGTAAGCCATACATTTTGTTAGTTTAATAGGCATTTTATAATAATGTCAGTAAGTCATACATTTTGTTAGTTTAATAGGCATTTTATAATAGAGTCAGCAAGCCATACATTTTTGTCCTTATGCCAAGTGAGGGGTACGTCGCCACTGCAGAAAATGTTCATGTGGTACATGGGATGAAAAACTTTGAAAATCACTAAACTAAGAGTATTGAGAGAGTTCATGGCTCAGTTCACTGTGGTGTTTGCAAACAGAAAATATAGAGCTATAGAAATAGAAGCAGAGACTGATATAAGGCAGTGTGTTTGTAAGTACAGTATTAGTATTCGTCGTGTGGCCATAGACGTAGGAGTGCAGTTAGTGCCTTAGTGGTTAGATTATTACAAGTTGTGTTAAGTAGCAGTATAACAAAGGGCACAGGCAAAACCTTGATGTATGTCCACATACAGCAACACCATTTTGTTTAGTATCTTACTGCTTATGTGTCCCATTTGTTAGACATGGCCTCAGCAATAATTGTGTTAAGTATCTCACTGCCGCTGTGCCCCATTCGTTAGACATGGCCTCAGCAATAATGTCATACAGCCAACTTGAGTGTGTCAGGCACTGCTTTGCTGTGTATAATGTTGGTATTCTTGTGACCCATGGCACTGATAGGTAGTATGGATTTTAATGCACTAACAGCTTAGTTCAATACAAAAGCTACGCCTTGCATCAACTTAGTTGGGTCACTGGCATAATAGGTTTTAACTCTCAGACTGGAGCATTATTTGACTGGTATTATAGGTTAGCTGTGGAGCACACAAAGTATTCAGGGTGTACTACACCCAACAGCACAAGTTACACCTCTTGTAATATTTACAGGCATCATCAATGTAATGGGTCCTGACACAAGCAGTTGTCTCCACAAATAAATAGGATTAAAAATAAATATGATTAAATATGATTAAAAATAAATATGATTAAAGAAACAAAAATTTTCACTAACCTTTGATGCATGTTAGTAATAGAGAAGGAAGTCATTAAAGGAATACAATAAAACAATGATTGCCCTAGGTGTGAAATTTCATAATAATAATGATAATTGGAGAAAGACAGGGAGAGAGAGAGAGAGAGAGAGAGAGAGAGAGAGAGAGAGAGAGAGAGAGAGAGAGAGAGAGAAGGGAATGGAGGTGAAAAAATAATAGTTATCGACTAAGGCAGTATAAAAAATAAAATAGGAAAGAAAAGAAGAGAAAACGAAACGAAGAAGAACATAGAGAAAGAGAAGCATGAGAAAGAGAGGAAGATGAGCATAGAGAACGAGAGGAAAGGAATGGAAGTGAACAAGTGATGAGGGAGAAAGATGAGGGAATTAAGAAAAAAGAGTAAAAGACGAAAGGTAAAGAAAATGAGGAAAGCATGAGGGAAAAAGTACATGACGTACAGTACAGAAAATACAGAAATACAGAAAATACAGAATACAGTAATACAGAAAACATGTACAGGAATATAGAAATACAGACAATACAGAAATAAAAGAAATGCAGGAATACAGTTATACAGAAAATACAGAATTACCGAAAACACAGTAATAGAGAAATACAGAAAATACATACATACAGGAATACAGTAATACAGGAATACAGAAAATACAGGAATACAGGAATACAGTAATACAGACATACAGAAAATACATACATACAGGAATACAGTAATACAGAAATACAGAAAATACAGAAATGCAGAAAATACAAAAGAGTAGAAAAATAATGTCAACAGGGAACTACGCAAAATACAGAAATACGGAAAATACAAAATACAGAAATACAGAAATTACAGATATACGAAAATACAGAAATAAGGAAATAGAGAAATGCAGACAATACAGAAAATACAGAAATACAGAAAATACAAAAACAGAAATACAGAATTGCAAAAATACAAAAATACTGATATATAGAAGTACAGAAATACTGAAATACAGAAATACAGCAATACAGCAACACAGACAATAACATACACAGATGGAAATCAGATATGTGATGCAGTATTTCAAAATTGTTCGTCCTTGGTGTGAGAATGTAAAGCATAGCGAGAATAATATTGTTCTTTCCCTGTATTAGTTATCTCCACGAGTTTTACATGTTCAATATTTTAGATTTCTGTCGAAGCTAAAAACAAGAATATTGCAATAAATTCATGACTGATATATATTTTGTTATTTCTATATCATACACTTATTCGCTCTGTTATGTGTGTATTCCTTCAGTACCTAACAATACTTCCATCATTATTGGAACCAATGTTTATTGCTGGATTTTTATACTTAGTTATTGGTGGATTTACCTATTAATTTATTTGTGAATTTATTTGTGAATTTATTTATGGATTTATAAATCAATTTATTTGTGGATTTATAAATTAATTGATTTGTGGATTTATATATTCATTTATTTGTGGATATATATATATGCATTTATGGGTTGGGTCATTTATTAAACAACTCTGCCACGCCATTAACCAAACATCAGGATAAAAAATAATAATAACTAGAATTCTGAAATTGATAAAGCAATATTCACACAACTCTACATTCCAGATGAAAATACTTTTATCACTGTAGACCTAATATTAAGGGCCTTTTGGTATGACTCAAAATTTTTTACGGATTTTGACCTGTGACCTTGAGATCAAGGTTAAGGTCATTTCTACATTGCAGATCATGTTCACTCCTGACACACTACCCCTCCACCGAGTTTGGTCAAGCTCAGCCAAACACTTTCCGATTTAGCACTTTCCGGCACGAGGCGGCCATTTTTATTGTCCTCAATATCTCAAAAAGTATTTGTTGGATCTCAGTATCAGTATCCAGATGCACTAGTATAGCCAGGTGCACTAGTATAGCCAGGTGCACTAGTATAGCCAGGTGCACTAGTATACCCAGGTGCACTGGTATACCCAGGTGCACTAGTATAGCCAGGTGCACTAGTATAGCCAGGTGCACTAGTATAGCCAGGTGCACTAGTATACCCAGGTGCACTGGTATAGCCAGGTGCACTAGTATACCCAGGTGCACTAGTATACCCAGGTGCACTAGTATACCTAGGTGCACTGGTATAGACAGGTGCATTAGTATACCCAGGTGCATTAGTATAGCCAGGTGCACTAGTATAGCCAGGTGCATTAGTTTACCCAGGTGCACTAGTATAGCCAGGTGCACTAGCATAGCCAGGTGCACTAGTATACCCAGGTGCACTAATATAGGCTAGGCCGACGGCTACATACTGCAAAGTTTGCAAAGCAAGCGATTCAGTAGTTTGGCTGCTCAGGGAAAAAAAAAAAAAAAAAAAAAAAAAAAAAACAGAGGGCGCTAGTGTTAGGGCAAAAAAATAAGCCAAAAGAAGCAAGATACATCACTGCTGAAAATGTCAAGTCTCTATCACGAACGGTGTTGCAATGCCAGCCTTCTAGATCTTCTCCCCCCCCCCAAAGAAAAAGAAATAATATCTACAGTAACAGTAAGAACTCCACACAATATGGAGTTCATAATAATAATAATAATAATAATAATACTATTACTACTACTCTACTACTACTACTGCTACTACTACTACTACTACTACTACTAATAATAATAATAATAATAATAATTGACATGTGATGCATCTGCGGTGAAACTGCGTATAATCTATCTATCAGTCTGTGTATGGATGTATTTGTTTATCTACCCACATATCTATCAACAGCGATAAAATAGTATATCATAATCATTTTAGTGGTAGTAGCAGTAGTGGTGACATGTAGAGGTGCATGCTATGTAGGAGGACTACTGGGCCCTGAGTGCAGGCTGTGAAGCCTAGGCCCAGAGTCGGACACAGAAAAAAAAAAAAAAAAAGTAGTAGTAGTAGTGTAGTGGTACGTGGGGGCGTTCACCATCCACTCACTCGATGTAGTGCTACTCTCATATGAGTGCCCTTTCCTCTCTTTCTTTCCTTCTTTCCTCTTCTGTCTTTCTTTCCTTCTTTCCTTCCTTCTGTCTACGGGTGACTCTACACTGAGTTACATGCCAAATGGTTTCCTGTACATCAGGAAACCCTTTACTACGCTGGGTGGTAACCATGTAACCAAATTTTGGCGCCTGGTGGTTTAGTGGGTAATTAAGGCGCTCCAGTCGGATTGAGCCAGTGTAGGTTTATATCCAAGGGATGGTTGGGGTTTATTGCTCATGTAATGCCACTCTGTAATGAGTGAGGCTGGTCACTCTCATCTTAAATGTCAGGACCAACTTGCCTAGCCCCGAGCTCCTACGCCCCTCATGGAGCAGCATAGGATTAGATGATGATGATGATGATGATGATGATGATGATTAATAATATTTTTACCAGATGCTATAGCGAAGCTGGTATTATTTTAAATTTCTGTGTGTGTGTGTGTGTGTGTGTGTGTGTGTGTGTGTGTGTGTGTGTGTGTGTGTGTGTTACCACGATAACTTCGCAACCGCTCACGATATCATCACAAAGTTTTACAGATGTGTAGTAGGGTTGAAAATCTACGAGTTCGAAATTGGTGCAAGTAGGTCAAGGTCAAGGTCATATTCCTAGCCATGCTAGATATGTATCGGCTGGCAGCTGGTGTGATTTCCTCCTTGGGGGGCCTCTACTTATTATTTTTATTTCTAGCCTGGTCTATCTGTCTGTCTACCTATCTATCTATCTATCTAACTGTCTATCTGTCTATCTATCTCAATCTGTCTATTAATCAAATACGGATATCACTACATAGGTGAGTGGATGGTACTATTGCGGCCAGGAGTTCTTAGCCACCCACGACCAGCCAACCCGTGTATGTGGCAGCGTCGCATTCACGAGCACAAAAGTTGCCTTCGATGCATTTCTGTCGAAAAATATCCCTTCAGCTTTGTGCTTGTACTAATGGATAAAGCAATAGTAATATTTATTTTGAAGGTTTGACTCTGATAACACGAATATATCATACTGATTATTTAATAATTTGTTTCTCGTATAGAGCCAAGCAAGTGATAAATATGTATATTTGGTTCCACTCCACCACTTCCTGTAGGTCTGAACCAGCGAACACAGAGTGAACAACGAAGCATTCATTTGTTAACAGGAGAGAGAGAGAGAGAGAGAAAGAGAGAGAGAGAGTAGAGGGTGCCTGTGAATTTTAGAGGAATGAGGTGGAGAAATGAGGTGCTCAACACAGTTAAACAGAGATTTTTCCTTTCGTTTCGGTTGTCATTCTATGCCTAAATGACTAAATGAAGGTAAATTATGAAATAAATTACTGGATGACGAAGTGGTAATAGGGTCTGGCTAATGGTTGTTTGGTCCAAGGTGTGCAGTGGTAAGCCTAATTCCAGGCAACGGTCGCTGTTAAAAGTTGGATATTGTAAGTCCCACTTATTTTAAATATTCCATGTATGTTTACAGGACGTGTATGCCGCTATGGACCTGTTTTCACCCCATGAATATTTTTATCAATGGACATTTTCACCACTCGGAGCACAATCCCCCATGGACCTATTTTCCTTAATGACTTTTTTTTTTTTCAAAGACGCCTACATTTCTACGTAACCTATTATCCCACGAACTAATTTTCCCCATTTTGATATATTTTCTCCCCACGGACCAATTCTCCTGTCGAACTTGAATCTTTCCATGGATACAGGTTTCCTACATGATAGTATACCCATGGATGTATTTTTCACAATGAACCTATTTTCCCCATAAACCTGTTATCCGACGTGGTTATATCACCCACTGATGCGTGCAGTTGAAACACAGACCTCTTAACCAACAGAAGTATTGCACAATGGACCTGTTGTAACCCACTGGATGTATATACCTACTTCAGCATAATTCCAGAATAATATCCCCTGTGGACCGATTTTCCGCACACTAAACTCTCCCCAACTCGGACATTAACTCAAATCACCTAATCCCAGTGGCCTGTTTTCCCACAATCCGTCCATCCACCTACACACCCACCCATCAACGCACATACCCACAACCTTACTCAATACAAAATGTCTCAAAAGTAGGACGACACAAACCCGTCTCTTGCCTTGTCCTACAGGTAGCCCCACCACCCACCCCACTTAATGCACGAACCCCACTCCACCCCACTTAACCAGCCCAACAACCCTTTCCCTCCCTCTCGCTCACCCACTCCACCTAATCCTCCTGTGAAACAACCAGCCTACATTAACCAATCCCCCCACCCAGTCACCAACCTACCAACCCGCATACCATGCTCCACATGTCAGATGACTTGTAGTTCAACACACACACACACACACACACACACACACACACACACACACACACACATCAACTAACAACCATCAGTGAACTAACAGTGGAATTGAATACCCTTAGGAAGAAAGTGAGTGAAATGGGAAGTACAGTAGTTAATCACGAGAGTGTTATGGAAGAGTTAAAAAATGACACAGAGACAATTAGACAAGCAAGCAGTCTTATGGACCAGAGCAGTGATATTGAGGAGAAGATAACACAGGTGAATGAAGCTGTGCAAAGCTACAAAAATGATGTAGAAATCACGTATGCTGAAATGGTGAAAGTAAAGAAAGACTTAGAAACAAGGGTGGAGGAAAAAAACATTAAAAAGGAAGTGAAAAGAATAATCCAAAACAATCCAAAGTTAGTCAGAGATTCAGTAGAAACAAATAAATCAATAGTAATCACTGGTATAGAAGAGGAAGAAATTAAAAACAAAATCACTAGAGACAAAAAGGAGATGGCAAATGTAATGAGCTTACTGAAAGAAGTATCAGAGGAAATCTGTAGTAAAGACATAGAGGAACACAAAAGGTTAGGGAAATATGAGAAAAGAAAGACAAGACCTCTAAAGGTGACTTTCCAGAGTGTAAACACTGTGGAAGAGATACTAAAAAATGCAAAGAATCTTATGGAAAAAGAGGAGTTCAAAAATGTATGGATAAAAAGATGTCTAACACAAGAGGAACTGGAATTACTGAAAGAGAAAAGGGAGGAAGCAAAAACAAAAAATGAGGGAAGATCAGAAGAGGACAAGAAGAAATTTTTTTACAAAGTAATAGGATTGCAGGTACGAAAGTGGTACACAAACAGGATGGAAGAAAAAGGAGGAAGTTAGTAGAACCATGTCATGACAAGTATATAAACAAGATGATAAAGTTGATGTACTCAAATGTGGATGGAATGGTATCTAAATTACTAGAGATGAATGATTATGTCAGAGAAAATGAACCACAAATAATATGCCTAACTGAGACAAAATTAACACCAAGGATATCCAATGACATACTAAACTTAGAGGAATACAATATATGGAGAAGAGACAGAAATTTAAAAAAAGGAGGAGGAATTATAATATTAACTAAGAAAAATCTAAAAGTCAAGGAAATAAACCTAGATATACCATCACAAGTAGAACTGATTGCAGTAGAGATCGACACATCTGAAGGTAAAGTAATTGTAGCCAATTTGTATATGCCACCCAGATCAAACACATGGGAAAGAGACGAATATGAGGACCTAGCAGAGAGTACAATTCAGAGTATAAGATCCTTGCTACATAAAATGGAAGAGAAATCGGAAAGAATTATACTAACTGGGGATTTCAATACAAATATAAATTGGAATACTCTAGATATAAATAGCCAAGAAAGCTGCTGGGACCAAAAGCTCCTGGATCTCGTACAAGAGTTTTTCTTAACGCAACACGTGAGGGAAACCACTAGAAAAAGAGGACTTGATGTACCTTCAGTGCTAGATCTAATATTTACTAGGCAAGAAAATGACATTGACAGTTTAATATATCACCCTCCACTCGGCAAAAGCGATCATGCAGTACTAAATTATAACTTCAGGATAGCATATGACATAGTAAACAGCACTGACAGTTATAAAAAGAGCCTAAACTATAAAAAGGGAAATTATCAAGACCTAAAGAAGTATTTCTTAGAAGTTGATTGGGAAAATGAGCTTAGAGGACAAGATTTAAATGCTGTATATAAAAAATTGTGAATTTTATGAAATAGGAGTCCAGAATTACATCCCACAGCACAAAGAAGCAGATAAGAAAATACAGAAATGGTTCAATACAGAATGTAAAAAATCAAAAGAAAGAAGAGATTTGTTGTGGAATAGATACAGAAGACACATTAGTGAAAGGGCGTATAATAATTACAAACAGGCAAGAAACGACTATACAAGAATAAGGAGGGAAGCCCAAAAACAGTTTGAGGAGGATATGATAAATAAAAGTAGTGATCAACCAAAACTGTTTTACAGCTATATCAGAAGCAAAACCAAAGTAAAAGATATAATACAATCCATCACGGACGAGGGAATCACTTATACACAAGAGAAAGATATTTGTGAAGCACTAAATAAGAATTTCCAATTAGTTTTTACAGAAGAAAAAAATTTTGAGAGGGACTATGTGGAACACGCATGTCCACACATACTACCAGATATACAAATAGCAGAAAAAGTAATACAAGAGGAGTTAAGTAGATTAGACAGAGGAAAAGCAAGCGGTCCTGATGAAATTTCATGTTGGGTGTTACGAGAATGTGCAAAGGAGTTAAGTAAACCATTATTTTTAATTTTCAAGAAATCTTTGAGTCAAGGGAAACTACCTGATATTTGATAAAAAGCAAATATAGTCCCCTTATTCAAGAAAGGAAATAGACAAAATCCTCTCAACTACCGACCAGTATCACTGACTAGTGTTGTAAGCAAGATATTAGAAAAACTTATAAGAAAAGCTTGGGTAAATCATCTAGAAAAACACAGTATGATAACAGAAAGACAGTTTGGTTTCAGAAAAGGAAAATCATGTGTTACTAATCTGTTGAGCTACCATGACAGAGTAACAAACACAATATAGGAAAGGGAAGGATGGGTGGACAGTATCTATTTAGATTTCAAGAAAGCTTTTGACACAGTACCACACCAAAGACTTTTATGGAAGCTGTACCATCAAGGAGGAATTCGAGGCAAACTGTTTTGTTGGATAAAAGACTTTCTCATAAAAAGAGAAATGAGGACAGTACTAAGAGGAAACTACTCATCATGGAAAGAAGTGACTAGTGGAGTACCACAGGGTTCAGTGCTGGCACCAATCATATTTCTAGTGTACATAAATAATATAAACAGTAACACTGGAAATGAGAGCTATCTGAATATGTTTGCAGATGATACAAAAATACAAAGGAGAATTACTAGCACAGACTCTTGTCGGAAGCTACAAGAAGAATTAAATAAACTTCATGAATGGAGTAGTACATGGCAAATGGAATTCAATGTGGACGAGTGTCATGTAATCAAGTTTGGTAAAAGTGGAAAAAGACCTGATTGGGATTATTAGTTAGGAAATAAAACCCTATACACATCAGAAAGAGAGAAAGACCTAGGTGTGATTATCAATAACAGACTATCTCCGGCTGACCACATCAGCGAGAAGGTAAGGAACATGTATACACTGCTTGCAAATATGAGAATAGCATTCACATACATAAATGAAGACATGCTAAAAAGGATAATAACATAATTCATTAGACCAACCCTGGAATATGCATCAGTAGTCTGGAGTCCTCATCTCAAAAAGCATATAGACAAGATTGAAAAAGTTCAAAGGGCCGCTACAAGATGGATACCAAGCTTAAGGGACCTAAGCTATGAAGAAAGACTAAATAAACTGAATCTACCAACACTACAGGAGAGAAGGAAAAGAGGTGACATGATAATGCTATATAAGTGCATATCAGGAAAGGAGAAAATAGACATAAATGATTACTTAACATATGGAGAAGCATCAGCAAGAGGACACTGCAAAAAACTGCATAAGAAGAGAGGTGATAAAGACGTAAGGAAATTCAGTTTCCCAAACAGAGCAATTGATCAATGGAATGCACTACCGAATGAAATAGTGTGTGCCAAAACAATTCACAAATTTAAGGATATGTACAGTACGATAAATATGGTCTAAGACACGGGACAATACGAGCTTGACTCATTCCTGTAAAGATACAATTAGGTAAGAACAATTAGGTAAGAACACACACACACACACACACACACACACACACACACACACAAAGGCGGGGTGGATTTCCTTACACGAAAGATGAGTCTCACCGCTTAACTCAGTCTGTCGGTAGAAAATTGTACCAGGTACTCTTTACGGGGAGTTTGCCAGGCCGTAGATAAGGGGCTTCATTCCGGCTACATACGCATGATTTTATGCGATACTAGTAAATAAGGTGATCGAGCTAAACGGAATTTTTCCTTTAGCTGATGACGAAGGAGTTTAATCCCAGGATAACGTCTCGTCGGACATAATTAAAAATGGATTTTATTCTGGGTAACGCCAGTTGACTTTGTCAAATAATTTGGCAGGCCGAGTAACTTCTGTTTAATGCCTTATGTTCGCATTTTTTTCTCTCTCTGGTGGTTGGCACCTGGAGATTTTTGGCAAACTCATGCGTATTTTTCTCATTAAATGGATATCTCTC
The DNA here is from genome assembly GCF_032717465.1 of Coenobita brevimanus. NCBI lineage: Eukaryota > Metazoa > Arthropoda > Malacostraca > Decapoda > Coenobitidae > Coenobita > Coenobita brevimanus. The sequence goes on from NC_137039.1 coordinate 9,800,521, forward strand.
TCTGGACAGAGAGGCAAATTACTTTCTTAAGCACAGATTTTTGTTAAATCAACAGCATTTATCTCCTATTTCATTACTCCAACGAAAGCAGTCCTAAAAAAAAAATAATAATAACAAAACAAGGCAAGTTCTAGTGACTGATGGAAGAAATATTCACTCTGTGGCCTGTTTTCAATGGATCACAGGAATCCAGGGTTTCTCATCCCTTGCATTTCCCTGCGCCAGTCTGCCTCCACCTCATTATTCCAAAATTCACAGGCGCCCATCATACACGCTCTCTCTCTCTCTCTCTCTCTCTCTCTCTCTCTCTCTCTCTCTCTCTCTCTCTCTCTCTCCTGTTAACAAATGAATGCTTCGTTGTTCACTCTGTGTTCGCTGGTTCAGACCTACAGGAAGTCGTGGAGTGGAACCAAATATATATATTTGTCACTTGCTTGGCTCTATACGAGAAACAAGTTATTAAATAATCAGTATGATATATTCGTGTTATCGGAGTCAAACCTTCAAAGTAAATATTACTATTGCTTTATCCATTAGTACAAGCCCAAAGCTGAAGGGATATTTTTCGACAGAAATGCATCGAAGGCAACTTCCGTGCTCGTGAATGCGACGCTGCCACATACACGGGTTGGCTGGACCACGTGGGCTGGACGAGGGTGGCTAAGAACTCCTGACCGCAATAGTACATACTAAACAGATAGATAGATAGATACACAGATGGACGGAGAGGGAATCAGTGTCAAAACATTCACGTTATCGAGTTGATCTATTTATGTATGTATGTATCTGTCTGTCTATCCAATGAAGCTACCACTACATCAGGTGAGTGGATGATACGTACCAGAGAGAGAGAGAGAGAGAGAGGGAGAGAGAGAGAAAGAGAGAGCGAGAACTGTTGATGCCTTTTAATCTGTTTTTGCATCTATCTATCTATCTATCTATCCAATAAAGCCATAGTTACATCAGGTGAGTGGATGGTATATACTACCGGTAGATGGACAGAGAGATAGAGAAAAAATACTGATGCCTTTAATATAGGCCTACTTTTGTGTCTATCTACCATATAAATCTATCACTACAGCAAGTGAGTGGATGGTATCTACTCGATAGATAGACATGCTTAAGGATAGACTGGCACAGAAAAAATATTGATGCCTTTCATCTATTTTGCATCTATGTCTCTTTCTACATAATAAAACTATCACTACATCACGTGAGTGGATAGCACGTACTAGATAGACAGAGAAAAATATTGATATCTTTAATTCATTTTCATCTATCTATATATCTATTTATCCAATAAATCTATCACTACATCAGGTGAGTGGATGGTACATACTGGTGTTGGTGGATATATATACATCCATCTATTGCACCTGTCTTTCAATTTACCTGTCTATCTACATACTACATCTATCTACCTATCTATCCAATAAATCTATAACTTTATCAGGTGAGTGGATGGCATGTACTAGGTAGATAGGCTTAGATAGACAGTGAAAATAATAAACATCAGTAATTCAACAAATTCAGAAGTAATCTACTAGTATATGTATCTGCATCTACCTATCTATCTACCCAAAAAAATATTACATCAGGTGAGTGGATGGTACGTACCAGAGATGGATGGACAGACAGACAGGCATATAGCCAGAGATCCAGTTTTATTGATAATTTATTGGAAAAGTTTATTTATGTATTTATCTGTACATATTTATCTATCCAATAAATCTATGTATTTATCTGTCTACATATTTATCTATCCAATAAATCTATCACAATATGTGGTGAGTGGATAGTACGTACTAGACAGACAGATAGATACAGTAGATAGATAGATAGATGGATAGATGGATTGACAGATAGATAGAGAATTGCTGTTAATCATGTTTTAATCTATTTTTGCATCTATTAACCCATCCAGTTCATATATCGCTGCATCAGGTGTGTGGATGGTATGTACTAAATAGAAAGTTAGACAGACAGGTACAATGAAAAAAATTTTGATGTCTTTTAATGTATTTTTGCATATCTGTCTATCCAATAAATCTGACATCACATCAGATAGATAGACCGATAGATAGACAGATAAACATAGATGGACAAAGAAAACTAATACCGTATCATTCTTACTCATCAAATTGAAAGCTGATCCATTTTTGCGTTGATTTATCCGATAAATCTATCACTACATCAGGTGAGTGAATGATAGCTACGAGGTAGATACGTAGACAGACAGATAGATATACAAACTGAGAGGAAAAAATCATTTTTTCTTTAACAATTTCAGAAACTTAATCTATCTATTCTTCCACCTATAATTGTCCAGTAAATCTATCACTACATCAGGTGAATGGATGGTAGCTACTAGATACACAGACAGCTAGACAGATTGAAAGATACGGAAAAATATATTGGCTTTTAATCTATTTTTGCATTTATCTATTTATCTATCCAGTAACTCTAACACTACATCAGGTGAGTGGATGGTACATACTAGATTAGATAAAAAGACAGAGATTTATATTATATCAATCTATTTTTGCATCTATCTATCTATTTATCTATCTATCCAGTAAATCTATCACTACATCAGGTGAATGAATGGTATGTACTAGATTTAAAGAGAAAAAAAATATTGGTCTCAATCTATTTGTGCATCCATCCATCCGTCTATCTACTTATTCAGTAAATCTATTACTACATCAGCTGAGTGGATGGTACTAACTAGACAGCCCGACAGGTAAGTAGACAGATGAGTAGAGAAAATATATATTGATGTCTTTTAATCTACTTATAATTTATTTTTGCAACTCTCTATGTATCTATTTTATTCTATCACTGCATCAAGTGAGTGGATGGTACCTACTAGATATATAGATAGGTACGTAGGCAGGTAGAAATAATAAATACCGATGTCCTTTCATCTATTTTTAATCTTTTGGACCATCTATCTATGGCTCTATCTAATAAACTTATCACTACACCGGATGAGTGGATGGTACGTAGTGGGCTAAATGCGTGTCCACATCCGTCTTGGTTGGTAGGCTGAAAAATGAATTAGGCGTATGTATCTATCTTTGATTTTCGATAGATTAAAGGAGAACTGATAATATGATTGTAGGTCATGTGGAAAGGTTAGAAAATAATAATAATAATAATAATAATACCACCACCACCACCAACAACAACAACAATAATAATAATAATAATAATAATAACTGAAATACCAGCGCGGCGAGGTGAACCCGACACAACCACCCCAGGAGGAGAGAGTGAGGGGGTGACACCCAACCCACAACGGGACAACGGAGGGGCTAATTTACCTGGGTCAACGTCCAGGCAACAACGACGTATCTCCCTCGCGACCCGGCGTCTCTCTTCCGCGCAGCCAGACCACCCGGTAGTGCGCACGGAACGTACACTACTTAGCAGCAGAGGGAATGTTCGCCAGAATCGGGGTGGGACTTGCAGTGGCAAGTTCCCAGGCATACCCTCGGACGCCAAGTCTTCTGGATCGGCTACACAACTAACTGAGGGCTCATAGGGAGCCTCTAGGGTTGCTATTCCCCAGCCTAGACTGAAGGAGGGCACGCTCCGTCAGAGCTGTGGCGAAAGCCGAGAGAGTACATCCGACCTCTTCCTCTTGACATTATGGGCACAGGACCTTCCCAGACAGAAGGAGGGCATGCTCTGTCGGAGCTGTGGCGAAAGCCGAGAGTGTACGTCCGACCTCTTCCTCCTGATGTCCCCAAGGCAGGAGGCCCAAGCCCTCCGACACAAGTGCCTTTGCACCCCTGTCCCACGAAGGAGCACAGGCAGTGCCCGAAGGGGCTGTCTGATGAAGGGAGTCCCCTCTGGCTCGCCTCACCGCCCTGGTGTTAGAGCAAGGTGTCATTCCTTCCAGCTCTCTCCTTGGGAGGCTGGAGTTTCTCCCCCTATGGGCTCCCCTCCTGAGTCCGGACCAGATGAGGCGCCCCCAAGGCCCGGAATCCGGTCCCTGCAGCCCGGGTCACCACAGGCACTGACAGGCTCTGTCAGGACCAGAGGCCGCAGTTCTACCCTGTCGGTCTCCCCCTGCAGCAGAGGCGCAGTCCCCGGAGCCAGCATATCTCCCCAGGTGCTCGCCAAGGCCGAGGGGCCTCCCCCTGACGCAGGTGGCCGCAGTTCTCCCCGGACCGGGGTACAGGCTGCCCTACCTCGGTGGCACCCTCCTCCCGGCCGACACTCGGGCCAGGTCTCCACCAGGCTCTCCCCCAGACCCCAAAGACGACCAAGGGCTGACAGCGTATTGCCCGACTTCTGGCCCTCTTCAGGCCCAGTCCTGAGAGCCCCGCTTCCTGCAGGGCCGACGCGGCGAGAAAGCCACCTCAGATGCAGCCCCATTACTTCCGGACTAATGGCAACTCCACAGGCCCCACGGCTCTGCACAGCTCCCTGGACGACCCACCTCCCATGCCTGGCTGCCGTCTGGAGCTCCCTGCATAGTCCCTCTCCCCCGTGGGCCGTGGTCTCCTCTCCGTCAGAACAGTGAGTGACAGGTCACGGATTATATACCTCCCCAGTGTTGTGAATTCCCCCCCTTTCTAGTGAACTACCAGTGGATTGTTTTCCGGTGTTCCTTTCCCCTGTCCCCATACACACACACACACACACACACACACGCACCGTGTTCAGTGTTCCCCCCCCCCCTTGCTGACAAGTCGAGCTCCTGTGAACCATGTGCGGAGTGTAAAACCTCAGCCCCGGTTTGAGACCCCCCGCCCCTCGGACAGGACAGACGGGTCCGTATCACTCAACACAGCAATACCTCTGTACTGGACCCTCCCCCTCCTTCCCCCCCTCCCTGCCCCTGCCCCGGCCCCACAGAAAGAGACCCTCCCTATCCTCAGTAATCCCCTCGTCCCCCCAGCTTCCCCCAGTGTGACCTACAGTATATTCTCGGCCGGTGTGACGCGTATATAGAGGCTAAGTTAGCTAGGGACTGCTGTACATGTCACACGGAGATGATGTATTAGCTAGGACCCGTCTATGTCACGCGAGCACCTAGGCTAAAGAGCTGTCCCTGTGGGTATACTGGTTAGTGCTGTATGTAAACCTCTCTGTGTTGATGTATTATCTATATTGGCGCAATATTGCCTATGATACTGTGAGGAAATAACCCAGATGTGAGACAAAGATGCTGAACTTGGTGGACAGTGCTTCAGACCAATATCAGTGTAAGGCATTGTGTAATTTCGACTCTGGTCATAGAATATTGTGTGTGTAATTGTTTCTCTATTAATATATTGGTGTATTTGTTTACTCGTAGTGTTTGTGTTTCCCTTCCTTGCTAGTGCTGACCGGTCAGGAATTAAGGACCCAGAGTTGCACCGTGACTGGACCCGAGAAGTCGGGACACAGAACACGCTGCATAACAATAATAATAATAATAATAACAACAGTAGTAGTAGTAGTTGTAATAATAATAATAATAATAATAATAATAATAATAATAGCAGCAGCAGCAGCAGCAGCAGTAATAATAATAATAATAATAATAATAATAATAATAATAATACCAGCAGCAGCAGCAGTAGTAGTAGTAGTAGTAATAGTAGTAGTAGTATATAATAATAATAATAATAATAATAATAATAATAGTAACGAATTTCCACTCACCTTGTGACCAAACCAGGTATAGTCTCCCCTTCCCGGCACTTGTGCCACTTGCCTCGCCTCCACAGTAATCCAGTCCATCCATTAATCACGGGCAACACAATCGCAAACGCCCAATATACGCACAACACAATATGAGCTGCGCACACCAACATCCTCCCCCATCCTGACCCACGAGGTGACTGATTGCCTGATGGTTGGCAACTCTGCATCTCAAGGGTCACGTGACCAAGGCAACATTGTGTTTGAGATTCCTCCAGTTAAATTTACAACGATTAAAACCAGTATTACAAGAACTTTTTGCCCATGTTTTAAATCAATGAGACCACAGATTTTACTTGATAGGAAGATTTATATAAACTGGAAAATATCACCGTCGTAATATATGTTGCTCGCTTCTTTTAGAAGACTGCACATCCAGGAGCTTCCTTCAGGTTTACTGTACCATCACACAACATTGGCAACGCTGATTCCTATTGAAATCTTTGAATGTTAATGTCTTGATTATTTCTGACGTGCCTGCAATAAACAAGTAATGGTAGAGTTTATTTATCTTTCAGGAGATTATTGGCTTTGTGAACCTTGTTTGCGGTAGTTCAGAGGCTAAATAAGACGATGCTGCGGCCCTGCATCCTCACCACAGCATTTCATCAAGACTGGCGCCATTTCTGCGTCATGATTTTGTTACTAATCAACAAACAAGATGTAAATATGGTAAAATTGGCCAGATGATGAGAAGTCTGAGGTTATTTGACAGAAATTCTAAATATATATATATTTACGGGATACCAAAATTAAATACGTCAAGTAATATGAAAAGAATATCACATCACAGGAAGCTGCCATTAACATACGAGTAAATTGAGACAGATGGATAGACACCCAGATACAGATAGATAGATAGAAAGACAGATTGATAGATAGATAGATAGACAGACAGACAGATAGACAGATAGATAGATAGGTACTTACCGATTCCAAATCCATTTTCATTCAGGAAATAAAATAGAGAGACAGAGACAGATGGCAAGATAGGTACCCAGATCCAGATATAGATAGATAGAGAGAGAGATAAGTAGATCGATACATACAGAAATAGAGATAAATGAATAGATAGTTATCCAAATAGAAAGACAGATAGATAGATAAACAGATAGATAGATACTGATTACAAACACATTTCCATCCAGGGAACAGACAGACAGACAGACACATAAACAAAGATGGACAGACAGCTGCCCTGATAGATGATAGATAGACATTGATAGATGGATAGATGGTTACCCAGATACAGATAGATAGAGATAGATACATGGAGGCAGATTTATAAACAGCTACACAAACAGAAACAGAGATAGACAAATAGAAAGACAGATAGACAGACAGACAGATAGATAGACAGATAGATAAATAGACAGACACAGATACATACTGTACATACCTATTCCACACACACTGTCATCAAGGGTGGGCAAACAAGCATTGTTCTCGATGCAGTCTGGCGCCTGCAACATTTGTATTATCTTGGGTGGTAGGTGGGGGCGCTCACCATCCATTCACTCGATGGAGTGCTGCATTCGGCCGACTGCCCTTTCCTCTCTTCCTTCCTTCCTCTTCTGTCTTACTTTCCTCCATTCTTTCCTCCTCCTTCTGCCTGTGGGTGACTCTACACTGAGTGACAAGCCAAATTGTTTCCTGTACACCAGGGATCCATTTACTACGCTGGGTGGTAACCATATAACCAAATTATGGCGCCTGGTGGTTCAGTGGATAATTAAGGCGCTCCAGTCAGATTGAGCCAGTGTAGGTTTATATCTAAGGGGTGGTTGGGGTTTATTGCTCACGTAATGCCACTCAGGGATAAGTGAGACTGGTCGCTCTCATCTTAAATGTCAAGACCAACCTGCCTAGCCCCGGGCTCCTACGCTCCTCATGGGGCAACACAGGATTAGTTGATGATTATTATCATTACTGGCAGTAGTAGTAGTTGTAGTAGCAGTAGCAGTAGTAGCACAGCAGCAGCAGCAGTAGTAGTAGTAGTAGCAGTAATAATAATAATAATTAGAATTAGAATCATATATTTGTATTACTATTATATTATTATTATTATATTAGTTATTATTATCATTACTATTATTATCATTATTATTATTATTATTATTATTATTACTATTTTAAAAACACAATAGCAAGCCCAAGTATTAATTTCCATGGTACTGTATATATATATATATATATATATATATATATATATATATATATATATATATATATATATATATATATATATATATATGTAGATAGATAGAAAGATAAATAGACAGACAGGTAGGTAGATAGACAGACAGACAGACAGACATCCAAGCCAGGGTGGAAGGCCAGAAGGGAGCCCAATATCTTCCCATCAAATCCACCTCCAATATCCACAATGCTGTTGCCAGAATCTCCTTGGTTACTAGTCACATCTCCTTGGTTACTAGTACTGATAAATGCATGGTCGTAGCTCTCCACATTCAGCTGAAAAAGATACCTTCAAACTGATAGATAGATAGATAGATAGATAGACAGATATATAAATAAATACTAGCTACATACCAGACAGACTGACACATCGAGACAGATAGACAAAAGAGAGATAATTACCAGATAGATCCAGATAGATACATAGATAGACAGGTTCAGAGAGAGAGAGAGAGAGAGTATAAAGGATGTGGAGTGGGAGGGTAACAAAAGTCAATGAGGAATGGAAGATAAAAGACGAAATTAAATTCAGGTAGGTAGGTAGGTAGGCAGGCAGGCAGGCAGGTAAGCAGGCAGGTAGGTAGGTAGGCAGGCAGGCAGGTAAGCAGGCAGGTAGGTAGGTAGGTATGTCGGTGGGTGGGTGAGTACGTAGATAGGTAGGTAGGTAGGTATGTCGGTGGGTGGGTGAGTACGTAGATAGGTAGGTAGGTGGGAGGGTGGGTTGGTGGGTGGGTGACTAGATAAGTAGGTAGGAAGGCAGGTGGTGCGCAACTAGGTAGGTAGGTAGGCAGGTAGGTGGGTGCGTGATTTGGTAGGTAGGTAGGCAGGCAGGCAGGCAGGTAGTTGGGTGCGTGACTAGGTAGGTAGGTAGGTAGGTAGGTGGATGGGTGAGTAGGTAGGTAGGTAGGTACATAAGTGAATGGGTGAGTAGGCAGGTAGGTAGGTAGGAACGTGGGTGGGAAGGTAGGTAAGTAGGTGAGTGAATAGGCAGGTAGGTACGTCGGTGGGTGGGAAGATAGATAGATAGGCAGGTGGGTAGATAGGTGGGTAAGTAGGTAGGTAGGTAGGCAGGTGGGTAGGTAGGTAGGTGGGTAGGTAGGTAGGTTGGTAGGCAGGTAGACAGGTGGGTAGGTAGGTAGGTAGGTAGGTCGGTAGGTAGGTAGGTATATAGGTACGTGGGTAGGTAAATAAGTAGGCAGGTAGGTAGGTAGGTAAGTGGGTTGATAGGTAGGTAGGAAGGTAGGCAGGTAGGTAAGCGAGTTGATAAGCAGGTAGGTAGGTAAGTGGGTTGATAAGTAGGTAGGTAGGTATGTGAGTTGATAAGCAGGTAGGTAGGTATGTGAGTTGATAAGTAGGTAGGTAGGTATGTGAGTTGATAGGTAGGTAAGTAGGTATGTGAGTTGATAGGTAGGTAGGTAGGTATGTGAGTTGATAAGTAGGTAGGTAGGTAAGTGAGTTGAAAGGTAGGTAGGTAGGTATGTGAACTGATAAGTAGGTAGGTAGGTAGGTGAGTTGATAAGTAGGTATGTAGGTAAGTGAGTTGATAGGTACGTAGGTAGGTATGTGAGTTGACAGGTAGGTAGGTAAGTAAGTGAGTTGATAGGTAGGTAGATAGGTATGTGAATTGATAGGTATTGTAGGTAAGTAGGTAAGTGGGTTGATAAGTGGCTGGGTGGGTAGGTAGGTAGGTAGGTAGGTAGGTAAGTTGGTTGATAGGTAGGTAGGTAGGGAGGTAAGTAAGTAGATAGGCAGGTCGGTGGGTAGGTAGGTAGGTAGGTAAGTGGGTTGATCAGTGGGTAGGTAGGCAGGTAGGTAGGAAAGTGGGTTGACAGGTAGGTAGGTAGGTCGTCGTGTAGGTAGGTAGGTAGGTAGGTAAGTGGCTTGATAGGAAAGTTAATCTCTTTCCATCACACACTTACTGTACCTTGCCCCATACTCAACTTTCCATAAAAACGTGGAGAGAAAACGTGGAGAGGAACACTTACGTAACCGATACACGATTTTAAATAGAGAAGTAAAGAGGGAGATAAGAAAAGCAAAGAGAAGTTATGAAATTAAGGTTGCTAGTGAATCAAAAGAAAACCCCAAGGGTTTTTATCAAATGTACCGTACGAAAAATAAAGATAGGATAGGACCACTGAGAACAGAATCAGGTGACATTACCAGTGAAGATAAAGAAATGTGCTCCATCCTAAATAATTATTTCATATCAGTATTCACCAAGGAAAATCTAGACCAAATATTTACGATGAGAATACGGAAAATATCTTTAGTAAAATAACCATTAGTAAGGAGGACGTATTGAAAGAAATTAGTAAGTTAACACCTCAAAAATCGCCAGGTCCGGACGATATATATGGAAAAATTATAAAAGAAACCAAAGACGAATTATGTCAGCCACTTTTAACATATTTAATGACTCTTTAAGTTCAGGAGAAGTTCCAGAGGCTTGGAAGACCGCAAACGTAGTGCCCATCTTTAAAAAGGGTGATAAATCAGCTGCGTCGAATTATCGTCCGATAAGTCTAACGTCAATAGTAGGAAAAATGTTGAGTCAATTTTGGCAAATAAGATTAGAGAACACTTAGAAAGATTTAATCTTATAAACGAAAGTCAGCACGGATTCAGACAAGGACGATCCTGCCTCACAAACTTGTTGTCATTCTACTCGGAGGTCTATGAGGCAGTAGATAGCGATAAAGCTTATGATGTTATTTATCTGGACTTTAGTAAAGCTTTTGATAGGGTCCCACACGAAAGGTTAGTTAGAAAGATTCGAGCACACGGTATAGACGGCGATATCTTAAAATGGATAGAATCCTGGCTGAAAGGACGAAAGCAGAGAGTATTAATAAATGGAACTAAGTCGGACTGGGGATTAGTAACTATCGGTGTACCACAGGGTTCAGTACTCGGTCCCTTATTATTTATAATATATATGAATGATCTAGACTTAGGAGTCAATAGCAGCATCAGCAAATTTGCCGACGATACAAAAATAGGGCGTATAATTAACTCGACTGACGATTGCCATAACTTACAAAAAGACCTCGATACATTGTCCAAATGGTCTAAAACTTGGCAAATGGAATTTAACGTTGAAAAATGTAAAGTACTTAACGTAGGCAAGACCATTGGAGATACTAAATACAGCTTAGATAACGAAGAAATTAACAAATCGGAATGCGAGAGAGATCTAGGAGTTATGATTAGTAACGACCTTAAACCAAGGCAACAGTGTATTAATGCGAGAAATAAAGCAAATAGGGTCCTAGGATTTATCTCGAGAAGCGTGAGCAATAGATCATCTAAAGTAATACTGAAACTTTATCTAGCATTAGTAAGGCCACATTTAGACTACGCAGTACAATTTTGGTGTCCTTACTATAGAATGGATATTAATTCGTTAGAAAATGTACAGAGAAGAATGACAAAAATGATACATGACGTCCGGAACCTGTCATATGAAGACAGACTGAAAAGACTAAGTCTGCATTCGCTAGAGAGGCGTAGAGTAAGGGGAGACTTAATTGAGGTGTTTAAGTGGATGAAGGGTATAAATAAGGGAGATATTAGCAAGGTACTTAAAGTGAGCATACAGGATAGAACTAGAAATAATGGTTTCATACTAGAATAATTCCGTTTCAGTAAGGAAATAGGTAGAAATTGGTTTGGTAATAGAGTGGTAGACGAATGGAATAAGCTACCTAGTAAAGTAGTTGCTGCCTCTTCCATTGAGAGTTTCAAGCATAGGCTAGATAAGCATATGACTAATAAGGGGTGGATATAGGAAAAAGAAAATCTTATAACCATTACTAATTCATAATTTTTCCTTTTCAGATTACACTATGATAGTCTCTATTCTCCTTTCACACTTTCCTGTAAAATGTCCACGCCAGTTTTTCTATACGGCGTGGTGTTCTTTCTGACTTTTTCCTGCCGGCTTCGGCTGGAGGGTTTGGAGGGCGGGGGAGAGCCTTCTTCTTTGCTATCCTTATCTCATTCTAATAGTTCAGTTACTCTTCTAGGAGCTGCCTAGCATGGGCCAACCGGCCTACTGCAGTTATCCTCTCTTCTTATGTTCTCTCTCTCTCTCTCTCTCTCTCTCTCTCTCTCTCTCTCTCTCATCCACCTACGTGCCCCTCCCTCCCTCCCTTTCCTCCGCCGCGTGCGCGTGGTATATGGGGGTGAGGGGAGGGGGAAAGAGGATGCGGTGGGGGAGGGAAAGGGAGCGAAGACCGAGAGAGAGAGAGACCAGTGTTATGCAGCCTCTTCTGTTGGCCACACACACCCTCGCTCTCACCCCGTTTGGCCGTATCAAGAAAGACCAGTACAGAGAACAGACTGCCGACGCACACCATGGGGGTAGGTGAGTCACGTCACCTGAGCCCCTCGACACACCCAGGGGACGCACCTTGTACTGGGCACTTCTGCCATCCAGACCTTTTACGTGGTCAAAAGGGGCAGAAACCAAGTCACTATGACCAGTGTGTGCTGGAACGGTCGGGAACTCAGACTGACGGACACTCTCTCCCAATAGCGGCCTCTCTGGTTGCGTTTATTACTTTTCAAGTGATCAATTTAAGAGTGGTAGCATGCCAAAATGACAGGGATCAGTCTCCACTCAGCCAACCCAAGCCCAACCTTCGCAATTTCCCCAAAATGCTCCTAAGGTTACACAATAACAAATTACTAGGCAAGCTCTATACCACCAATTCTGAAGGGTTATACAAACAATAAAGTTCGAGGGGGAGGAAATGTGTATTAACAAGACCAAAAATATGAGTAGAAATCTTCCCATCTACTACCCTTACAGATTAATCCTGAATCAGTTGGCACGTTGTTCAAAAAATAAGTATATGGTACTAATATCAAATCCCCAAATTTAGCTCCATTGTCCCAGGTTCAGTCCACTGTGGCTCTCCTTAACCGTCTCTCAGAGCTCATAGTTCACTAGTCCAATCTTCTCATATTCTTGACCTTAACTTCCACACTGGGACCTTGACCTTGACTCACTCACTGAGACTGACCTCCACATTTCGACTTTGACTCATTCCCTGGGACTTCGACCTCCACACTTGGACCAGCTCACTATTCAGCTCACAGAATACCAGGGAGGTGAGAAGGAACTCTGGACTTGGAGGATGGCGTCACCTCAATTGATAAAACACTTCCTGAGGAACGACAACAACTTGATACTAACACAAGTCTATTTATTTTCCTCACTATTATCACTCGTGGGGTATCACTCATTTACGGTTCAACATGTCAGACATAAATATCATCAAATTACTTACAGAATTCCTTGGGGGGGGGGGTGATGACAGTACCAACCACCCGTCGCATATCACGGCTGGTGAGTGAGTGAAACACCAGTCTTTAATGATGGAAAGGGGAGCGGGGGGGAGGAAGAGGATGGCTTACACAATTTAAAATTTTCATTATTATAGGTTCGTGATAGACTCAGTGTGATGCCTTTCCCCTTACAAATGATTACCCGAAAATAATGACATTTCCTACTTTAACCCGCGCCGTCCCGACCACTTTTTCACCACTGGTACCCCCCAATCCCTACCATTTTTGGACCCAAAATTTTTTTGCTAAAACTTTCGCTTTTGGTCAGAAACAATGGTCAATCACCAAGAAAGTGTTCAGCGGGGTCCATAAGTGGCCTAAACAGGTATACCTTCGTTACACCTGGTACCGTGTTCTCTGTAGGTGGTCTGAGCCCTTCACGTTTTCTATGGTATTATAAGTCTGGGAAATCAATGAAAGTAAGTAGATATGTATTTATTACAAACATAAAAACATGTGATACAAGAGTAAATTGGATTTTATACAAAAATAGAGATGAAATAAGCATTGTATCATCGTGCGAACCGAGCGAAATCGGCCAAACTGTTCACGATGAATGGCTAACATTGCTGAATCATGATACATATCATTTTTTCTACTTACATAATACATCTCCAATAACATTATATCATTTTACATTTTATTGAACTGTTTTTACGTATTCACAGCCTTTTGATAACATTTAGCGTAATGTTAGCGCTTATTTACGTAGTGAGTGAACTCGCTGTGACTGTTGTTTCAGCTCGTATTGTGTTTTTTCAACTTACATAATACTTTCCTAATACCATTATACAGTTTTCCACTTTAGAGAACTGTTTTGAGATAGTTTCAGGCCTTACGATAATATTTAGCGTAATAATAGCGCATAATAACACAGAGGGTGAAGTCCCTATGACTATTATTTCAACTTACAACCTATTTTTGTACTTATATAATACTTATCTACTAACATTACACATGTTTCCACTTGATATAATTGCTATCACATAATTGGAGACCTTACTATTCTACTGAGCGTCATATTATCGCATATTTACACAGTGAGTGTTATCGCGATATCATTTGTTTCATCTTACACTAGTATTCAACTTATAAATTACATTCCTACTAACATTACACCCTTTTCCACTTTATATCATTCCTATCACATACTTACAGACCAGAATGTTCTACTGAGCATAATATTTTCGCAGATTTACACAGTGGGTGTACTCGTGACATCAAGTGTTACAACTTACACTATTTTTCAACTTATACGTTACTTTCCTGCTAACATTACACCCGTTTCCACTTTATATTCTTGCTATCACATATTTACTGACCAGAGTGTTATACTGAGCATCATATTTTCGCAGATTTACACAGTGGGTGTAGTTTTGATATCACTTCTTTCAACTTACACTATTTCTCAACTTATACATTACTTTCCTGCAAACATTACACCCGTATCAACTTTATATAAGACTTAGCACATACTGACTGGCCTTACCATTATACTGAGCGTCATATCGCCATCCCACACAGTTTAAGTAGTGTAGGAAGTTATGGTACTCTCTGAAACATGGCTGAAGGCACAACGCAACATTGCACTCTGCACACTCGTACCTTGTGTCTTTTCTCTGAGTGGCTGGTCTGACTGTCGAGTGCTTGCATACATGGCAGCGGCGCTGGGGTTTACGACGGTTTGGTTGGGAAGGGATTGTGCTAGGGTCCTGCGAGGCGTAGGGGAGTCTGGGCAGCCATGGGGGTGCGTGTGTGGTGTGTGGGCCTGTCCTGGGCATGCCTGGCGATTATTTCACGTGCCAGCTCCCTCACAAACCCCTCAAAGGTCTCTGATATTCCCGTTGTCATGCCGTGCAGGTAGTGTGCGTTCAGGATCGTGATGTCGAGCAAGTGGAAAAAGAGCTTTTTGTACCACTTCATCGTGGTCCTGGCAAAGTCAACACTGGAAATCATCGAGTCTGACTGATCCACTTGCCTCATGTTCAGATTATAGTCCAGTACAGACTCGGGTTTCCAGACGTTGCGCCTCCTCTCGCTACGGTGATCAACGGAGTCTGTGCGGTACATCAGGGGGCTGTGTACAGTTGATAGGAGGCAAACTTCCCTGTTGTGGTTCCACAGGGTGGCAAGGATGTTATTTGCCTGGAAGAAAATCAGCTCGTTCTTGTCAAGTTTCCTCCCTATCTTGACCATATGGCGACGGTTTCTCTTGACTGTACCACAGACTCCGGTGTCGTGTTGGTGGAGGAACCTAGCGAGAAGAGGGCTAGTGTGCCAGTTGTCCAGGTACAACACATGACCACGATGAAGGTACTCCTCTATCATTGTCTTCACCACGGCCCCTGAGAGTCCTATACTACGATCTTCTGTTATATCTGTCTGTGCGCCCGTGTACAAGACTATGTCTTGCACATAACCAGTCTTACAGTCACACATAACAAAGATATTGAACCCGAAACGGTGTCTCTTGCTGGGTATGTACTGGCGAAAGGAAATATTGCCTCTCCACAACACAAGACTCTCGTCTATGACGAGGTCTCTGTAATGATAAAATGAGGAGCGGAACATTTCCCGTAAATGATCAAATACAAGCCTAATTCTCCTCATTTTATCAGTGTTATTAGCATTAGCTGGATCTTCTGCATCAAAAAAGTGGAGGTAGCCGAGAATCTGCTGAAATCTATTATGACTCATCACCTTTCCAAAGAAAGGTGTGATGGTCATTGGGTCAGTGGTCCAGTATGCAGGTATTTGATTTTTTCTTACAACACCCATCAAGAGAACCAGGGCAAAAAATAAGAACATCTCAGAAATTGTCACAGGATAGTCATATTGCTGGGAATGCCTGCTCGTTGTTCCCAGACGTTCACTTTCACAGCGCTGTGTTCGTGAAAATAGGTTTGTCTGTTCCACTATGCGCCCCACAAACGCCTTCCCAAAGAACAGGTGGAAGGAATCCACCCTAGTGGAACCCACATGCACACCTGGAGCCGTGGAACCAGACCGCCACTCCTCAGTGAAAGGGTGAATAATGGGAGTAAAATTACTCCCATCTTCCCAGTTCCACGAGACACTACCATCTCCAGCCTCGTCCCCATCGTCGCCTTCGTCAGGGTGGGGAGGTGAGGGTGGTGGGGGAGGTTGGGGAGGTGGAGAGCGGCGCCTTTCATCACTCGCACTTCTCTTCCCTCTCCCTTTTCCTTTACCCTTTCCCTTCCCTTTCCTTCCTTTCCCCACATCCTGGGGCTGTGGGGAGGAAGTTTGGGAATATTGTGGGGGGAAAGACGTGCTGGGGAGTGGCTCCACCTCCTCTCCCCTAGGCCTACGTGCACCACGTGCTCCTGCTGCCTCCCTCACACCACTTTCCCTTTCACCCCGCACTCCCGCCACACCACTTTCTTTTTCACCCCGGGCTCCCACCACACCACTTTCCCTTTCACTCCGCACTCCCACCACACCACTTTCGCCTTCCCCAGACAAAACACTAGGACCGTACCTTATTTGCCTTCTCGTCCCACCTTCTGATCCTCGGGGTGAGATTTTTTCCTTCCCCAACCACGAGGCAACATCATGTCCTAAGCCGCCGTCCTCGTCCTCGTCCTCGTCCTCATCCTCATCAGAATCTTTCTCTAGGGGATGGAGAGGGGTCCGTGCAGGTGGTTTGGGTGTAGGCTGGCCTTCCCTTGCCTTACGATATGTGACATACCGCTTTTTCTGGGGCAAAGGGACCTCCTCATCACTGCCTGTTATTTCCTCCTCAGGCTGCACGTAATCTCGATCCACCACATCATCAAGTGGAGAATCACTATCTTCAGTGAAGGCATCCAGGGCGGATTGTATTTCGTCGTCTGAGAGCCCTTTACTCGCCATGTCTGACCTGGGTCACTGCTAACAGGTGAGTGACCGAGACAAGGGCGTGCGCGGATCACGCGGGGTCTGGGACACTGCCTGCCTGGCGGCAGGTAGGGGAGGCTTGGGTAGGTGGGCGAATCGAAAATCTCGCGTGAATTTTGAAAATTGTGGAAATTATGAACCTTGCAATTGCAGCGCGTTAAAGTACGTCGACGGGATTGGCAGTGACAAAACGTTAGGACTTGGAAGAACGTCGACGGGATGCCGCGAGTTAAATAATTATGCACCAACACCTCTCTCTATACACTTGCATAAAAAAAACAATGAAGAATCATCATGCCTTACATCCCTTTGGTCATATGTACATTATGCTGGATTATGCGACCATAGGCACATATTCCTTCTCACTCGAGTTTTTATATTATAAAGTAAATTACAGTAGGAAAAAAAACGACTTAGCAACTAGGTAGCTTAATCTACGTTCCGATCACGTCAGATGGAAACAACTATGCCCTGGCCAACCTCTCTCACGAAACCGAACTTTTGGTCATATAAAATTAACTAAATACAACTCATTATCTCTTCCGGGCACTACATCTGCCCACGGTTAGGGAAGACCAATAGTTCAGATGACTGAACCTGAACTCCTCTGAAATACCCAGTACCCATACTTAAACTCTGTACGTAAGTTCACCTACTTGACCAGTCTCCCTCAATGCTGCTACTGTGGGGTGTTCCACACGCTCCTTGCTCGTGAGGGGAAACCAGTCTGCACGACTCCAAAAGCACCAGCCAACCTGTCCTATACTGCAACTGTGGGATATTACATAAGCTCCGTGCTTGAGAATAGTTGGCAGCTATCTTGTCCGCAACAAAAAATTATTCCTCTACCACGAGTAAATCTTATGCTACTCATGATATGCAACTGACAACGTATGCAACTCGCTAGGTACATTACTCACAAGGAGAATGCCCTGCTACAAGGAGAAACTTTGCGCTTAGCTGAGAGTAACACAAGCCGCTCCACTGCGTTCTGTCCAGAGAGACCGTGCGAAACCCACCTACCTCTCCTAACATGCGAGAGCCCCATTGTTCAACATCTTCAAGCCCAATAGAGAAACTGGAAACTTCCCCTCTCTCTCTGAGCAATCCTATACTGCAGTTTGGGTATTATATAAACTCGGCGCTCAAGGTTCTCAAAGCAAGTAGGAAACCTCCAGGCGGAGACCTTCAGGTAGAACTGCCCCTCACATGTACAGTTCCCTAAATCTGAAGAAAAAAAGAAAAACGAAAAAAAGCCCTAATTGTGAGATCTCATTTTCCTTAAATAAGCCTAACAATCTAACCTAAAGAAGAAAAAAAAAAAGAATCGAGGCAAGGCAAGAACAACGGTCTATACCCCATGGTGTACTCAATTTGACAACACGCAGCTTCCACGCCTCATCTCTCCAAAAGCTGGACATACCCTAAAAAACTACTCAACGCTATTAATCAACCCAAAATTACAACTCATAGGTACTGGTAGAAAAGATAAATACGCAGGTACAGTCAGGAGAGACCTGGAAGGGCATACCTGATTCCATGATCCCAACCAGTTAAGGCAAGGACAAGACGTGCTAAGAGGAAAAAAAAATGCACATGTACAATATATACAGCCATACACCCATCATCTACGTGTATTGCAACCTCTTAAGAGGTCTCCGGGGTCTTACACTAGGCAGTATCTCCTCTTCCTCATTGGTCAAAACCTTGTGATCCACTGTACTCAATAAGGCATCTCTCTCAACATATCTTTTGACCTTTTCAGCTGCCCTACTCAAGATGGTGCCCTCAAACACATTTTTTAACTCATAGGCTCTACCCTGATCGATAACTTTGACATCTTGTAAGGACCCTGCCATTTTCTATTTAGCTTTGATGCCGTACCAGGCAAGCACTCTTCAACATAGATTCAAACTAATTCACCTGCCTTTAGTCTAGAGAGTCATTCCTATGTGCCTCATTTGCCCTGTTAAGGTACCCTGCTGTCATCCGACGTTGTGTTTCTTTGTGCATCTGTTTAACATCTATTTTCTCTACACAGTCTTCATCAGTAGGCAACCGCAAATCTCCTACCTCGCGATTTGGATGTCATCCATAAAAAGCAAAGGATGGTGATGTACCTAAGGACGGATGCACTGCCTCATTCAAGCTTTCACAGTGTCGCACAGGTGCATGGGCCATGTGTTCGGGTGTTCTTGGCTCAAGATCACCAGTAATGTCTTTAAGGTCCTATGTGCTCTCTCAATAGCTGAATTTCCTCGGGGATGGTAGGGTAGACAGAATCCTTGCTTAATCCTGGCTCTCCTACAAAAATCTCTAAACTCTGCACTGGTGAATTCTCCTCCATTATCCATGATAACTATCTTCGGCTTGCCATACCTACAGATGTTCTCAAATTCTTCAGCTACGGCTTTGGTGGATTTTGTGCGAAGGAGGTAAATACGTAGATACATTGAAAAATGGTCTATCACTGTGAGACAATACCTGTGACCACTCCTACTATTATGCAGATCTACGAGATCTATCGCAACCCTCTGACCATTATCATCTACTGGTGGCAATTCCTTAAAATGGTGCACAATCTTCCCATGACCCTTGAACTGCTGACATGACTTACATGATTTAGCAAAATGTCGCACATTGGTCAGTAGAGACGGCCAATAGAAAAACTGCCTTGCCTTGGCTACCGTCTTGCGTTCTCCTAGGTGTAAACGGTTATGAACAATTGAGTAGGCAATAGCAACTAAAGACTTGGGTACTACCAGACACAATCTCGACTTTCCCATTTCTTCTCTTTGGACATACAGAATCTCCTCGTTCATTTCGAAAGCGTAAATGGGACGATTACCAGACAACTTCCTGGGTAACTGACCTCCTCCCAAATACCGAATAACCTGCCTGCACCTTGGGTCTGCTTTCTGGGCTTCCCGGACCTTGTCCATCGTAAGGCCCAGCCACCGAAATTCTTCATTAGACCGGGTTATATCAGAGGCCTCCTCGATTGCTCCTACTGGTCTAGTCAAAGCATCTGGGACATAATGATTCACACCCTTGTTGTACTTTATCACATAATCGTAGTCTCTCATCTCCAACAAATAACGGGACATAAGTGGGCATTTAGTCTTTTTCTTAAAGATGGTGGTTAACGGTCTAAGGTCAGTAACGATGGAAAAGGGTTTGCACCATAAATAGTGGCTGAAAAATCTACACGCACTCACTACTGCCATTGCTTCCTTGTCTGTTACTGAGTATCTTT
>NC_137039.1:9825927-9880927 GCF_032717465.1 Coenobita brevimanus
CATCACAGAGCGGGTGAGAGGATGGGGCAAGGCTAGTGCCTCGTTTCAGTCGTAATGGGGGAGAGAAACAAGCAGAGAATTCAGAGGAACAGTGGTGTGTGTGTGTGTGTGTGTGTGTGTGTATAGAGGGAGAGAGAGAGAGAGATAGGGATGGCCCGAGGAGTATGTGATTTGGGGGGAGGGTAAGGACAAATTTGACCAATTTGATCCGTTTGGCGTTACGGTTTGACCAACTAAATAGATGAAAACAAACCAAATTTATGAGAAAGTATTTTTTATTGTAACAGACTTACAGTATTTCCTGGAAAGTAATTTATTTACTGGTGACAAATTTAAACAAACTCTCATTCTGGAATTCTGGTGCATATAGACACAACTTAATTCAAAATTGCACTACTGTTCACTGATTTTCAGTCATACAGTGAGAGATACAAGATGCTTAAACTTACTACTTAAAAAAAAAAATAACATACACATACACAAATCACACTTGGTAAGTCAAATAAGGAAAAAGGTGAAAAACGAATGTTGAGTCAACTTGAAGTGAATGTGGATAATGGATTAATAAGGATTCAGCAGTAACAACCTGTATATACAGAGTGTGTAATGATAATGGCTTTTAAAATTTTATTCATATTTTCATGAGTTTCCACCAATTTGCAGTTTTTTTGAAGGTCCAACTGATCAGTTAGGTCACTTTCACAAGCTAGAACCATCAGATAATGTAAGGTTTTTTCTTTGGTTCGGTTTCGCAAATAGGCCTATGTTTTTAAAAGCTTAAGCCTGCTAAATGACTTCTCGATTTTTGACCAACTCAGTAATTCTTTGACCAACTCAAAACACACACTGGGGGGGGGAACCCCCCCTCTCCCGGTCGGGCCATCCCTGGAGAGAGAGAGATAGAGATAGATAGATAGATAGAGAGAGACCGAAGGGAGTCAGCAGAGTTAAGGAGACGAACAAAGCCTAAAGAATAAGTACAGTATGCATCAAAATCATTATTATAGATCACTTTCATCAAGATGCAAAATTATTTCCAAAGATCATATGAATACGTGAGACAGTTAATTGCTGTAGCTCAGTACCCATCTCACCCTTGCAATTTCATGTTGCATCACCGCCATCCAAAAATAAACACACGAACAACTGCCCAACACTACACAGAGTATCTCAGCAACATACCCCCTTCTCCACCCAATCATACAAATCACAGATCACTCAACACTACAAATCACAGACATACAGTGCATAAACACAGCCATTAGCCACCACAGCCATCCAAACCCATCAGTCAAACAGCATCCTTCGTGAACCACCACCAGACATACACTCCTCATCAACCCTACCCAGAAAGACACGAACACACCTATACTCATTTTTTTTTTTAATTGAGGCGAAGATGCACTTGACAGGTTGGTGATGATTGGCTGAATGCAACATGTCCGAATAACATCCTCGTATTTCAAATAATTACCAGGTAATGTCACATTACTTGGTAATTATTTGAAATACACCTGTGTTACTCGGACATGTCGCATTCAGCCAGTCATCATCAACCTGTCAAGTGCATCTTCGTCTTAAAAAAAAAAAAAAAAAAAAAAAAAACAGTATAGTCAGACTGCGATGTGGTCACCACTGTTCCCTGCTACGGTTCCGACACAAAATACTGTACAACTCACAAACAAGTTACTTTGCCCACACTGCAAGGCAACCCCCCACACCACAACACATTCATTCACCACATGCACATCACTATTGCAACGCAGTCTTTCAATATAACCTCAACCAAAGACTTTAGGAAGCGACGGGTAGAAGCTTCTGATTTCCATTGGGATCGCAACGAGATGAACCTGGGGTTGCAACAACAACAACTACAACATCCAAACCTCCGCCGACTTTCAAACTCGACTTTACTTTTTCACCACATTATCAAGATCCATTCTCTCTTCATGACCACACCAACTGTATATCATTATATGTTATCAATAAGCCTCCTCACACCAACAATTTTTCAGTTCCTATTATTCTCCATTCTCTCTTCATGACCACACCAACTGTTTATGTTATCAATAAGGCTCCTCACACCAATTTCTCAGTTCCTGTTATTCATTATTTAACCCACTTTGCACACGCCACACACATTCCAAAACTGTCCCATTTCCAGTGCCATTACTCCATAATTTTTGTCCTTATGCCATACAAAGAGTTTAAGTGATTACACACTCACACCCACACCCAAACACACCCATAGCCAGACACACTCACACCCAGACACAAACACATACACACACATACACACCTATACCCACACCCACAAATCCTACACCCACACACCCACACCCATACCCACACCCCCCCAATTCACCCATATCCCCACACCCACAGGCCCACACCCCCACACCCCTATACTCCCCCACTCCCCCCCACTCCCACAACCCCCAACACACACACACACACTGTGTGGACAATGCATCACTGAACCGAAGTCTGGTATTTTGTGAAAGATCAAGACAAGGTTCAGCAAACATTGGCTGGGAAAGTATCACTGAACATTATATATTGCATGTAAATCACGACTTTATTAGGCTTAATGAATATTCGGATGTGAGGCGTGTGAACGTGAAAAAAGCATCAGAAGAGGCGAAGTGAACATCGGCCACCGTGCGTGGCCCCGCCCGCTGGCTCTGGCAGCCACTAATAATTGTGGATGTAGTGTAGGGGATATTTGGCCCTGAAAATAATGCATAATAATTACTATTTTTACACCTGTTGCATATGCTTTACGTTAATCACCCACACCACGTCAAAAAGTAAAATGGGAACGTTGACTATAATACTCAGGATGTAATTTGCCACTCTCCCAAACACTGATGCTCGAGAAGGTTGCAACCCCGCTCCCACCCCTTTTACTACGCCAGTCCACTGTATAAAGCTGTTTTCACTGACATCTTCCACAGGGACCGAAAACTAGTTTTAGTTTCTATAAGCACTGGAATATAACGGGGAGCTACTGTTCACAATTATTCATTATTAGCATAACATTACAGTAATGCAAAAGACATGACTTACGTTGGTCCTGAAGGTTGGCACTCTCCTCCCATCTCTTTATCCACTTCATCACAGTTTTTGTAGTGAGGTCAAGTTGATGCGCTAATGCCCTGATGGAAAAGCCATCATCACGTAGGGCACGTGATGGTGCTGATTTCACCTTTGAGCAGAGGATAGCCAAAACACCTCGGTGGAACACCCCCTCCCACACCCCACAGAGAGAGAGAGAGAGAGAGAGAGAGACCGACGGTTACGTAGAGGAAACATCATGTTAGCTACTTCATCTTAAAACATATGATTTCCATTATTCCTTAGACTCCACCAATCGTGTTCATCTACTTTTGAGTATGAACATGAATTTTAGCTGTTCAGATACTTCGTAAATTTTGAATATCTTGGCTGCATACACATTATTTTTGGCTGCTTAGATTTTCCTTGAAACGGTAGAACTGTTCATAAATACTGAGCTAAGATGGTTAGTTGAAAAACTGCCCGTGTCTAGGGATTAAGACATGCGATAACTCACTAACTCGCATAATCATACTGATTCATAGCCGAGCTTCTAATATTCTGTTATGGGCTTTTCTTCTGTTATTTTATTATTTCTTTTAAGCCGGGCGAATATAAACATACTTTCATCATTTAATCAGCAGTACGATTGACTGATATATGTATGAAAATAAAATTCTCATTTCATTTAACAGTCGGTGAGCGAATGACACTGCTTTGATACTAGCCAAAGTCTGGTTGCTCGTGGGAGGTCCGAAGCTGTAACCTGTCGTCCGGGAAGGAGGGGCAGAGACTAGCGCCTTCCACGCTGGGTGTAGTACGAACTTCTGAACGGAGCTGTACGTCCCCAACACTTGTCCTGGGTTTAGCTTCACTGGCCCCTTGGTTACGTTGGTAATGGGTAAATAGCATGTTCCGTTCTCACTAACTCTCACGCAACTATTTGGTACTAATGATGCTTTACCCCTGGCCTTCTGAAATTTACTACCTTTTTTTTTTTTTTAATGCGAGGAAGAAGGAACCAAAGGCCATGAGCCCGCAGTAACAGTTCCCTCCAAGAGAAAAACAAAATACAATACAGAGCCAAATTGAAGATCCGATCATTTTGAGATGCCTGGACACACTACGTTTGAAAGACTGGAGATCATAGGCAGCAGGAAATACAGACAGAGGGAGACAGTTCCAGAGCTGACCTGTTGCATAAATGAAAGACTGGGAGTAACGGTTAACTCTTGCATTAGAGAGTTGGACAGAAAAGGGATGAGAATTTGCTGCCAGACGGGTGCTACGCGCCCGTCCTAGAGGTGGAGGAATGCAAGCAGACAGTTCAGAGGAGCAGTGACCATTAAAG
Source organism: Coenobita brevimanus (assembly GCF_032717465.1). NCBI lineage: Eukaryota > Metazoa > Arthropoda > Malacostraca > Decapoda > Coenobitidae > Coenobita > Coenobita brevimanus. Next base: position 9,830,336 of record NC_137039.1, read on the forward strand.
TGGCGATAGAAAAGAGATAAAGATGCAACAGTGTGGCGAAGAGACAGAGGTTGAAGGGAGTCAGTAAGAGGAGGAGAGTTAATGAGACGAAAAGCCTTTGACTCCACCCTATTGAGAAGAGCTGTATGTGGGGAGCCTCCCCACACATGAGAGTTGTACTCCACACAGGGGCGGATAAAACCCCTGTATAGAGTCAACAATTGTGCAGGGGTAAAGAAAGAGCGGAGTCGGCTTAGCACACCCAATCTCTTGGAAGCAGATTTTACAGATGTAATATGATCTTTCCAAGATAAGTCCCGAGTAAATGAAACCCCAAGCATGTTCAAGGATGATGCAGGATTAAGCTGAATATTATTAAACATTAGTGGGTATACCTGTGGAAGAATTTGTCGGGTTGATAGGTGTTAGAACTGAGTCTTTGATGCATTAAAGACAACCATATTATTTTTACCCCAATCAGAGATATGAGCCAAGTCAGACATTAGGTGTGCCATAGCCTCATCCCTTGTTTCTTGAAGTAACTGTTGAGATGGGCGTTGCGGGAACCGAATGGAAAGGTGAAGGGTGGAGTCATCAGCGTATGAGTGGATAGGGTTAGATGTACAGCTTAGAAGATCATTGATGAATAAAAGGAAGAGAGTTGGTGATAGGACAGAGCCCTGAGGAACACCACTGTTGATAGATCTAGGAGAAGAACGATGGCCGTCTACAACAGCGGCTATAGAACAACCAGAAAGGAAGCTAGCGATGAAGGCACAGATAGAAGGATAGAAACCGTAGGAGGGCAGTTTGGAAATTAAAGATTTATGCCAGACTCGATCGAAAGCCTTTGAGATGTCAAGTGCAATGGCAAAGCTTTCGCCAAAGTCCCGAAAGGAGGATGACCAGGAGTCTGAAAGGTAGGTGAGAAGATCGCCAGTGGAGCGTCCCTGACGGAACCCATACTGACGATCGGAAAGAAGGTTGTGATAGGAAAGATGCCTTAAAATTTTTCTATTAAGAATTAACTCGAAAACTTTTGAAATACAGGACGTTAAAGCAATTGGACGATAGTTGGAGGGTTGGGAGTGGTCACCCTTCTTTGGGACTGGCTGAATGAGAGCAAACTTCCAGCAAGAAGGAAAGGTACAAGTTGACAAAGGCGAAATAGTTTGCCTAGGAAGGGTGTAAGCACAGAAGCACAGTTCTTGAGAACAACAAGAGGGACCCCATCAGGCCCATATGCCTTGTTAGTACTGAGGCCAGTGATGGCAGAAAATACATCAACTGAAGAAATTTTAATGTCAGCAATGAGGAAGTCAGAGGGGGGAAGTGATGGAGGAACAGCACCGGAAGCGTCTAAGGTGGAATTGGAGGAGAAAGTCTGTGTGAAGAGATCTGCTTTATCAGTAGAAGAAATAGCTACAGAACCATCAGAGTAGAAAAGAGGAGGGAAGGATGATGAGGTAAAGTTGTTAGAAAGATTTTTGGCAAGGTGCCAGAAGGAGCGGGAAGAATTCGAGTTGGAGAGTTGAGAGCATTTAGTATGGATGAAATTATTTTTAGTAGAGCGAAGAACAGACTTAGCACGATTCCGGGCAGAAACGTAAAGATTATGTGATTCAGGGGTGGGTTGGCTCCGGTACCTTTTGTAGGCCTTGTAAGACATCTCCGGGTTTTCTGTCTTTTAATGCAATGGGTACTAACATCAATGTCTGTGCAGGTACCACGGTCCTACACTTCACTTGTAGTAGCTCTCCTTCTGCCTGTCTCGTATGGTTAGACCGGAACCTTATTCTATTCACTGTCTGGCAAAGCTTATTATCGGACCTCGTACTGCTGACCACCCCAATGCATCACCTGACCTTCTCCATCCCAAGTGAAAATCTCCCTACCAATTAAGTCTGCACTCATGAGCACTTCGGTTAACAAATACTAATCTGGGACCACTACAAATCGCTGCACTATGCTTGTCTCAGGGGCAATATGCACTACCGACGAAACCTGGCCAACAACAGTTAACTTATGGCTGGATACTGAATGCAGTGAACGTCAGCACTTGCTAATCTCTAATCCTAATCTATTCACTGTACTCTCTTTCATCAATGTTGCTACACCACCAGTATCTACAAAAGCTGAACCCTGATAATGTCCCAAAATCAAGCATATCACTGGAGTGTCTACTTCACCTTGAACTTTTCGAACTTCCTCCACCTCAGCATCTGAAAGGTTCTGACAGCTCTCATTCTGTTCTACATCCTGTACGCAACACACGACATGACTGGCATCCTGCATTACCTCAGCGTCCTCTAGTCATTCCCTAGGCGGTTGGGAGTTTGGATGTAACTGAGAATCCTGCTGTGGGAGGGGATGAGCTGTTGTGGGAGGTATACTTGGCATGCTTCTCTCTGGTTTTCTACTTAGGTTAGGTCTACCAGGGCATCCGTCATGCCCCCTTCTAGAGTTCGCTTTCAAACAATCAAAATAACTTCCCCACCCTGGTTTCCTTGGACATCTCGCCCGGTCATGTTTACTGCCATCTGAACATCACCCACAAGGCCACATTGTAGGTCTAGGTTTAAAAGATACATGATGTATGGGTACTCGACTCACTGGACGAGCATTGTCACTAACAACTGGAGGTGTGATTCTAGTAGGGGTTGGAACATAATTATCACCAGACCCTTGTTCATCCACAACTGTTGCCACTCTATGCCATTGTCTATAACCACTTTCTCTCTCTAATTCTGAAATAAAGGTCTCCTCCATTCCCAGATCTTTAAACAGCTCTAATCGTTCCCTAACCTCCTGCGGTACATTATGTAGTACAGCTTTCTTCCACAACTGCTCCACACTGGGAGGGTTAATATGGGGATGTTCTCTGCAAATTGCCCTAAAGTTACTCTTGAAATGTCTAACAAACCTGTTAGGTGGATCCTCAAAGTTATACTCCATTTGGTCAAGCTAACAGAATGCATCAGCAATCCATTCGGGACCTATGAACTCCTCTTGCAACAATGTATTTATGTCCCTGTAAGTACCACCTGCCTCACATAAGTTTAACTCTCCCAGAACATATGTACGCAACTCTGTGTCCATAAGAGTGAGTGCTACCGCCTTCCGCTGTTCGAAGTTAATAGTCACTGACTCCACCTGCATCAAAAATTGATCCACCAGAGTCCTAGTATGAAGACCATACATTTCACTCATCCTTAGAACGTCAACATCCTAGCACTCTAGTACTACCGAATTTCCCTGACAACTCTGCATACCTCCTACAGGCAAATTTGACCACTGTGGAGTTGACTGCCTGAATGGATTTCCAGACTTTATGGGGGTATACTGTGATGGGTCTCCAGTCTTGGTCGGAGTGAGTCTGGGTGGGCTTAACATCTCCCCCAAAACTCTAATACGCTCAAAACACACATCAATTGCGGATGGTTCCTGTTTCTCACCTACTCCCTCAGGCATTTCAGTCTCAAAGTCAATTAATTTTTCAACACGGGACTCCATCATAAATTATACAATCTTGAGCAACCCCAGGAGGTGAATGCTCAACTATTAAAATGCCCAACTGCAACACCAAAATAGTACACACTACAAGTACACATACCTTATAATTATAATTCTACATATAATGCCAAGTACATATACCTTTGAGAACTGGGGGATCTTAATTAGATTTAATGACAATCATCTAAATGACCTATCAATTATTACATACAACTTTAATTACCTTCAGATTAATAGGTCATCCCACCGCTGTGCCACCACTTGTACTGGGCACCTCTGCGATCCAGACCTTTTACGTGGTCAAAAGGGGCAGAAACCAAGTCAATAGTGATGACCACTGCGTTCTGGAACGGTCGGGAACTCAGACTGATGGACACTCTCTCCCAGTAGTGGCCTCTTCGGTTGCATTTATTACATTTCAAGTGGTTAAGTTAAGAGTAGTAGCATGCCAAAATGACAGGGATCAGTCTCCACCTAGCCAACCCAAGCCCAACCTTCGCAATTTCCTCAAAATACTCCTAAGGTTACACATTAACAAACTACTAAGCAAGCTCTATACCGCCAATTCTGAAGGGTTATACAAACAATAAAGTTCGAGTGGGAGGAAATGTGTATTAACAAGACCAAAAGAATGAGTAGAAATCTTCCCATCTACTACCCTTACAGATTAATCCTGAATCAGTTGGCACGTTGTTCAAAAAAATATATATGGTTCTAATATCAAATCCACAAAACTTAGCTCCATTGTCCCAGGTTCAGTCCACTGTGGCTCTCCTTAACCGTCCCTCAGAACTCATAGTTCACTACTCCAATCTTCTCATATTCTTGACCTTGACTTCCACACTGGGACCTTGACCTTGACTCACTTAATGGGACTGACCTCCACACTTCGACTTTGACTCACTCACTGGGACTTCAACCTCCACACTTGGACCAGCTCATTATTCAGCTCACAGAATACCAGGGAGGTGAGAAGGAACTCTGGACTCGGAGGATGGCGTCACCTCACGTGATAGAACACTTCCTGAGGAACGACAACAACTTGATACTAACACGAGTCTATTTACTTTCCTCACTATTATCACTCGTGGAGTATCACTCATTTTCACTTCAACATGTCGGACATAAATATCATCAAATTATTAACAGAATTCCTTGGGGGGGAGGGGATGACGACAGTACCAACCACCCGTCGCATATCACGGCTGGTGAGTGAGTGAAACACCAGTCTTTAAAGGTGAAAAGGGGAGTGGGGGGGGGGAGGAGGAGGATGACGGCTTACACAATTTAAAATTTTCATTATTATAGGAATCTGAGTGTGAAATGGAGGGAGAGTAAGAAATTGTTTTGGAAGGAGGTAAAGAAAGTAAGGTAGTGTGAAAGGGGAAGTAGTAGGGGAGTGAAAGATAGGAATAACAGATTGTTGGTGGAGAAGAGAGAAAAATTGAGGAGATGGAAGGAGCACTTTGAGGATTTGTTGAATGTAGAGAGTGAGAGCAGTGCGAGTATAAGTGGTTGGGGAATGGCTGGGAGAAGAAGAGATGAGAGGAGGGAGGAAGAGATCAGTAGGGCGGAAGTAGTGGAAGCGATGAAGAAGATTAAGTTGGGAAAGACCCCAGGAATTGATGGAGTGTGTGGTGAAATGTTTAGGTATGGGGGTGAGATTGTTGTGGAGTGGATATGGAAGTTGTGTAGATTGGCTTGGGAAGAGGGAAGGGTTCCAGAGGACTGGAAATCAGGTATAATTGTCCTTTTATACAAAGGAAGAGGGGAGAGAGAAGTATGTGGTAACCATAGGGGTATTTGCCTTCTTAGTGTGACTGGTAAAATATATGGTAGAATACTCATTGATAGGGTTAGGCATATGACAGAGGAGCTAGCTGGAGAAGAACAAGGGGGATTTAGGAAGGGAAAAGGGTGTGTAGATCAGATATTTGTTCTAAGATGTTTAGTGGAGAAGTATCTAGAGAAGGGAAGGAAAGTGTATGCTGCCTTCATGGACTTGGAGAAAGTTATGACAGAATAGATAGGCAAGGTATTTGGAAGGCATTAAGAATATATGGAGTGGAGGGGAAATTGTTGAATGCTGTGAAGGGTATGTACGAGGGAGCTAGGGCTATGGTGCGAATAGATGGTGAGCTGAGTGAGTTCTTTGATCTCAATGTGGGACTGAAACGGGGTTGTGTGATGTCTCCATGGCTGTTTATTATATATATATATATATATATATATATATATATATATATATATATATATATATATATATATATATATATATATGTGACCGACTCTGGGCATAGGCTTCACAGCCTGCTTTCAAGGCCCAGTAGTCCTCCTACGTACCGCACACCTCTACATGTCACCGCTTCGGTGCTAACACCCACCGTCCATATTGAATACATGCTAGGGCTGTCACATACAGGACTGGTGTATTGGTATTAGCGGGGGTATTTTTATGACATGTCGGCGGGCCTTCTGGTAGATCAGTAAAGTCTGATTTCATGAAATTCAAATCCTTAAACTGTTCCCTGCCTCAGAGGGATTTGAACCCGGGTCCGTCAGGACTGCAGGCCATATATACGTGGATGGGGTTGTAAAGGAGGTGCAAGGTAGGGCAGTGGATGTGGGGGTGGCTCTAATGAATGAGGGTGAGATTTGGAAGATTCCAGTGCTGCTGTTTGCTGATGATACAGTATTGTTGAGTGGAGATGAATGGGAGTTGCAATGTTTGGTGAATGAATTTGGGACAGTGTGTAGGAGGAGGAAGCTGAAAGTTAATGTAAACAAAAGTAAAGTTATGGTGTTTGAGAGGAATGAAGTCACAGAGTGTACAGTGAGGATGGATGGTGAGGATATGGAGAATGTGAGTACATTCAAGTACTTGGGTAGTGTGATGAGTAAGGATGGAACTTTGGGGGATGAAGTACATGAAAGGGTACAACGGAGAAGGAAGGTTGTTGGTTCACTGAAAGTGGTGATGAGAAATAGGGAGGTGAGTGTGGAAGTTAAGAAGTCACTGCATGAGATTATTGTGATCCCTACCCTGACGTATGGAAGTGAGGAGTGGACCTTGCAAGAGGGGAACAAGTCAAGAGTGAGAGCAGTGGAAATTAGTTACTTGAGAGGAGCATGTGGAGTGACATGGAGGGACAGGTTGACGAATGAAGAAGTGAAGGAACGTTGTGGGGTGGATGTTGATGTGGTTGAGAAGATTAGGAGAAATACACTGAGGTGGTTTGGACATGTGGAGAGAATGGAGAGTGAAAGACTGACTAGGAGGGTGTATGTAGGTGAGGTGGAGGGAGAGAGAGGGAGGGGTAGACCGAGGATGAGGTGGAGGGATGGAGTTGAGAGGTATATGAGGGAGGGGGGATGAGTTGGGGGGAGGGTAGTCAAATGGTGGGTGACAGAGCGACTTGGAGGCGTTTTGTCTGCGGCCACCCTTTGCGGGATTAGGGCGTCGGGCTATAGATCGATAGATAGATTATTATAGGCTCGTGGTGGACTCAGTGTGATGCCTTTCCCCTTACAATTGATTACCCCCGAAAAATGGCATTCCCTACTTAAAATAATTACTCACCAACACCTCTCTCTATACACTTGCATCGAAAAAACAATGAAGAACCATCGTGCCTTACATCCCTTTGCGCATACGTACATTATGCTGGATTACGTGACCATAGGCACATGTTCCTTCTCACTCGAGTTTTTATATTTTAGAGAGACTTAATACTAGTAAATTACAGTAGGAAAAAAAATGACTTTGTAACTAGGTAACTTAAGCTATGTTCTGATCACGTCCGCATGGAAACAACTATACCCTGGCCACACTCTCTCACTAAACCGAACTTTTGGATTGAACTAGATACAACTCATTATCACTTCCAGGCACTACAACCTGGGCTCAGTGACATGTACATTGCTCTCTCTACTTCCAGACTCCAGTCAGTATGTACAGTAGGTGACATTGGGTACAGACACTGTGTTATTCTGTGCCTGAACTCTGATCCATCACAATGTCCAAGAAATGTTCTCTGTTTGGGTGTTTTGACACGAAAAGAAGGACAAAAACACATGCATCAAACATTCGCTATTATCGCTTCCTCAAAAATGAAAAACAAAGGCAGTTATGGATAAATGCCTGTCGCCGTGCTTCTAAGATATACCCTGACAATGCAGTGATTTGTTCCACCCATTTTTATAAAAATGACTTAAAGGATGACAAAATCACGTCCGCTTGGTACTGCAACTCCAGGCAAAGATAGCGGGTTAAGTTTTTTTTATTTTTTTTTTATTCATTTATTTTTTTTTTATGTGACCGACTCTGGGCATAGGCTTCACAGCCTGCTTTCAAGGCCCAGTAGTCCTCCTACTTACTTCACACCTCTACAAGTGTGCTGTACAATTGCTGCCAAAATCTTGTGCAACAGCTGTACAGTATTTAGGGGAAAGAGGATTCCTTGTCTATGACAACTGAAGGAAAACTGCAGACTTCAAATATCTTGTAGATGAATGGTATGGCAATGAATTCCTCATGCATGTATGGTGACACTCCCTCAGGGAATGCTTTTGGCATAAATTTCGATCATCAGCTTGGTATTTTAAATAAGAGGGTTGAGACTATGACTAGCATGAGAGTAAAGAATATTCAGTCCAAGAGTCTCTACAAGTTTCAAAAAGGAATTTTGTTATCTTGTTATTCCCTCCCAAAATTGTATGGAATGCTGCATAATTTGAATGATAGAATTCCTATTAAACAAGACTTTTAAATCAGGACTCTCTGGAGCATTTTTTGGACGCATCAGGCAGATGAGTGGACCATATGATCACCCAAATGTAGTAACCTTTAAATTTAGGCTCCAGAAATACTTATTAGTGCTAAGACTGCCACAGAATGCAAAGATGAAAACTATGATTGCATGTCAAGTTATTTTATGGAGGCCAAATCTGTAGAAAAACAACAACAAGAATATGATTAGAGTGCTCTTGCCATGGAGATGTGCTTAATTAGTATCTTGTTTAAGGACTTGGATTTTGATTTGGAAAATGAAGATAACTGCATGCCTTATGAGACTGACGAAGCTCAACATTCTGCCGTGGAATCAGTAGATGCAGTGACAGAAGAAGAAGCTCTTCGCTACATAGGTGGTTATATTGTAAAGAAATTTATAGGAAAATATCCATATTGGAAGTAGGGAAAGCAACTGCAACACGGTACCTATACTGTAACCAGATCATGGACTGAAATGATTGACAAAGGTCAGCTGTATCTCCCTTCTGATAATTTTTTTATGTAGTTGGTGAAAATGAGAGAAATGTTCAAGGCAGTTCATGGCGAAGGCCTTCGTGAAGGCAAAAATTGCTTCAGTTCACTTGCTTTTGCAATTGAACGTATGGGAGTTGATGTACCTAAAGATGTAGTCTTTTTCTTTTCCAAAATCTCTGTGTACTTCAGAATCAGATACCTCAACAAAATCATAGACATAGAAAAGAATAAAGGAAAATAATCCAGAAATATGACAAGAAAAATGACAAAAATAACAAAATAATACAATGAATGTAATCTTCATCCATCCATCCCTCATCTAATCCTTTGTCGCCCCACTGAGGAGCGAATGAATGTAATCTAGCTTCGTAAAATGGTGGAAATGGAAAAAACATGCGTGTTTTTTTCTCATAGCCTTGTTTTTTTAGGGGGTAATACCTACACTGTAATTATACTGTCCATTAACTGCCAAGAGATGAGTTTAATATCTACTTTTTTCATTTCGATCACTTCTATAAAGCAGATGTAAGTCACAGACTGTTATTATATATGGCTAACTAAACATTGTATTATGTACTGTATATAAATATATAAATTATACCTTAGTTTAATATACAAATATCCATCCATGTCTCGACTATTATCCTCTATTATAATAGAAGTTTGGGAAGGTATGCTCGTCTAGGATAACATATTAAGACAAATGCAGCTGTGATGAGTGGGGAATGCTGGGTGACGTCATGCGCGGAGCGGGGACAGCTGGCTGGCAGACCATATTATGTCTATCGGCCCTGCAAGAGAGATACCCCTTCTCACGCAAATTCACGCACGCACGCAAACGTCCTCACGCAAGTTAATGAGGCCCTGGAACGTGTCTCTTCCTATGCTGGACTCCTGGGACTTTGAAACCGACTCAATCTATTGGGGAAAGAAAAAAATAAAGGAAAAGGAAAAACTGAGATGATTTAAAGTCTTCGCTTGAGTGTGATATTTTTTTCAGCTACTCACACCGCACGCACTCACGCAAAGTTCCTCACGCAAAACACCCAAAGTCTAGGATGTGCTTCTTGTTATAATGGACCTGTGTGAATTTTAAATCAACGCAGTGGAAGAAGGAAAAGTAACAATTATTTGAAGTGTCCGCCTGTGTGTGTGTGTGTGTGTGTGTGTGTGTGTGTGTGTGTGTGTGTGTGTGTGTGTGTGTTTTTTCTTCTCTAGGTCCACCCACAGCGCACACACACACACACACTCACACGCAAAGTATGGAAGCTCTGACCTGCCCTCTTCCCTGATTTTTTTTTTTTTTTATGTGACCAACTCTGGACATAGGCTTCACAGCCTGCTTTCAAGGCCCAGTAGTCCTCCTACCTACCGCACACCTCTACATATCACCACTTCGGCGCTAACACCCTCATACAGGACTGGTGTATTGGTATTAGCGGGGGTACTTTTACGACATGTCGGCGGGTCTTCTGGTAGATCAGTAAATTCTGCTTTTATGAAATTCAAAGCCTTAAACTGTTCCCTGCCTCAGCAGAATTTAAACCCGGGTCCTTTAGGACTGCAGGCCAACTCTCTACCGATTGAGCCACCGCCTGACCATAGGCAGCTGCTAACTCAAGAGATTGAACTAGAAAATGGGAAAGATATAGAAGAGCACAGTGTGTGTGTGTGTGTGTGTGTGTGTGTGTGTGTGTGTGTGTGTGTGTGTGTGTGTGTGTGTATTTACCCATGCTATAGTTTTCACACGCTTATGCAAAATTCTTCACGTTCTAGCTTTTCCATGTAATCTAACCTAATTTAACTTACCCAGTCTGCCTAAACTAACCTAGGCGATGACGGTGCCTAAACGTGGTGGCACTGTGCAGCTGCAGCGTCCACCCAGGAGCCAAACCCGCCTATATTTTCCCGGTCCGACCTGGTGAGGCGGTGTGTACCACACGGGGGCGCCGGATCCCTACACCGTGTATGTACTGTACTGTACCCGTAGCACGGCCCCACAGAACCAGTGGCTTGTCTGTGGTTAACGGGTCTGCTCGGCCACATAGACCAGCGTTAAGCAACAACAACAACAAAAACAATCTGAACCAATTTAATATCTAACCTACCTATTTTGTAACTAATCTCTCTCTCTCTCTCTCTCCCTCTCTCTCTCTCACACACACACACACACACACACACACACACACACACACACACTGTGACACACATGCATACATACAGACACACACACACACACACACACACACACACTCTCTCTCTCTCTCTCTCTCTCTCTCAATTAAACCCAACAATATTATTAATTACACTTAATAGAATTCCATTAACCTTATTTAAGTACAACTGTATTTTGTGCTATCAAAGCCTAACTCTGTGTCCCTGTATCCTGTATCTCAAATATCACTCTGTATCATATTGTAACAGTTTTAAAATTAAGGCAATAGATGTGTTAAGGTGTACTGCCTAGTTTTTATGTCCTGTTCCTTTGTTGGTGCTTTACTTCCGGTCCGGAAAGAGGACCCCGCTCAGTCGCTAGTGTTTTTAGGACGAGGAGTCGACCTAAAAACACTCAGCATAACACTGGTGGCAAGCGGTGGTTCTGGATCCGAGTAAAAGCGCGGAGGAACGAAAAAGAAAACTTGCACAATGGCAGCCAAACCGCACATTCAATTGCCGAAATTCAACCCGGACCAATGTGACACTGATGTGTATTTAGATATGATTAAACCCCTCTTAGACATAGGGTTTGACTCGGACAAGGAAAAAATTGCGGTCACACTACCTAACCTGGGAAAAATAATCGCCACTGTCACACCAAAAGTCGTCCCAGAACTGACATGGAACCAGTTCACGCAAATTGTGAAACAGGCTTTTATGCCTTCCATGGGCAGAGTTGTCGCTCTCTCGCATCTCGACGCCCTCACCTACGACGGTAACCTAGACGACACTTTCGTCCCGGCTCGGCGCCTCGTCAGCGCCGCTTATCCCGAGGCAGCAATGAATACTCGGGATACTCACACATTTAATGCTCTGCTGAGGATTCTCCCTAGCACAGTCAGGGAGCCCTTCTCTATCTATGATCCCTCAGGGGATATGGATCAGGCCTGCAACTCATCAGACGTCTCCTCGCCGCCTGTCCCACACCACAACCCCTTCACGGAGCAAAAAGATTCCCCACAAGTCACAACCCTCCACCAAAACCTAAGCCGCCGCCTCACCAGCCGCCTACAGAGCCGCCTCCTACAGTGCCCAGGGCTTAAACACAAAAGAAGCGCCCAAACCCCAGGGAACTAGGCAACCTAATTACCATAGACCCTTGGGAATTCACGGCCTGCAGTTGCACCTGCCCCCTGCACGACATAAGAGAGCAACTCAAGGCAAGCAGGTGCAGGAATCTCCACCAGAGGCGTAAGAAAGTCTCCTCGTTAGACGCCGCCGCCCAGGAAGACGACGCGCCACCACTGCTCTACCCAGGACAGGACGACGACGAACACGACGATCTACACCCATCCTCAGCAGATGGATTTTTAGGCCCGCCCCCGCACCTCCCCATGGTGGCGGGGGCCACCTCACCCAACTACAGACCCCCAGTCTACAACAAGATTTGGCTAAACGGGGTCAAGGCAAGACTACTGGTGGATACGGGAGCAGCCAGGTCATGCCTCTACTCCCATTTCTACTCCCGCCACACCTCAGCATTCGGCCCACTCCTCCCCACTTCAGCCAACCTCGTAGACGCGGGGCTTGGCCCCCTACCCATCCGTGGGGAAACTCGGGCCCTACAAACCAGCACTCACCAACGAGTCTCTACCAACCACCTATTCATCATATTTGATTCTACATGTAATCAATATGATGGATACCTTGGGCTGGACCTCCTTCAGAAACTCCACGTGACCATCGATTGTCATCAGCGTCGCCTCCACTTCAGTCCAGCCCGCCTCAACCAAGTATCCATCAACAAGGAAAAAAACAACAGCGAAGGACAACAAAAAACAACACCACCCCCCCACACCACCCACACACCTCCACAACACCACCACCCCCACACCACCCACACCCCCCCCACAACACTCACCCGCCCCAACCCACCTGTACATGTAACCCCACCCCAGCCTCACTCAATGTCTCACTTCATCCCCTCCAACCCCATCTCCCATTCCACCCTTACTACCCCTCTCTAACTCCTTCCCTGCCACTATTGCTTCCACTATTACCATTCCACCTCACCACGAAGCTTGGGTGACACTCACCAGACCCTCAGGTACATCAGTCCTTTTCTCACCATCCATACCCACCGGACCCCTATCATCCTGCCTAGTTTCCCCCACTTTCCTTCCCCCCCACGCCCACCAAATCCGTATCGCAAACCTTGCCACAACACCTTTAACTCTGCCACGAGGACTCGTCATTGGCGATACAGAAGAAGCAGAACCATGCTCGCACCACCCCCCAATCACCCCACCCTCCCCAACCTACCATCACATCTATCCCCTTCCCAAACAAACAGCCTCCACCAACTACTCCTGGACTTTCAGGACCTATTCTCCTCCGGCCCGACCGATCTTGGCCACACCACCTATCTCAGCCACGAGATTCATATTACAGGACCTCCCATTCGCCAACCATCACGCCAAAAAAAAAAAAACACAACGGGCAGAAGACCAGCAGGTCCAGGATATGCTCGATGCCGGTGTCATCTCAAACTCCACTAGCCCATGGTCCTCACCTGTCGTACTCGTGCGAAAGAAGGACGGAACCATGCATTTCTGCGTCGATTACCGCAGAGTGAACAACGTTACAATAAAAAAAGCTACAACACAACCTAGGATCGACGACTCTCTAGACTCCCTCCACGGATTGACATGGTTCTCTACCCTAGACCTGCAATCAGGCTATTGGCAAGTCCCAGTCCACCCCGATGACAAACACAAAACCGCCTTCTCAACATCAAACGGGAAGTACTATGAATTTAACGTCCTTCCCTTCAGACTCTGCAACGCCCCCGCCACATTTTCCCGCCTCATGGAATCTGTTCTGAGCGGACTCACCTGGGAAACCTGTTTGGCTTACCTAGACGACGTCATCGTCTTCAGCCACACTTGGGCCGACCACGTCCACCACCTCAAACAGGTATTCCAGCGTATACGACAGGCCGGGCTCAAACTAAAACCCACAAAATGTGTTTTAGCAGAATGCACAGTCTCCTTCCTCGGACACCTGATCAATGCAGAGGGCATCTCTCCCGACCCCGACAAGCTACGTGCAATCGCCGACATCCCCCTACCCCGCGATGTGCACGAAACCAGAGCCTTCCTAGGTTTAACCTCCTATTACCGGCGTTTCGTGAAAGGTTTTGCAGACATTGCCAAACCTTTGCACGACCTCACCGAGAAAGGAGAACCTTTCGTCTGGACAGAACCCAGAAAGAACGCATTCACCACCCTCAAATCCAAACTGACCTTCGCCCCAGTCGTCGCCTTCCCAGACTACAACCTACCTTTCCGTCTATATACCGACGTCTCACTCCTCGCCATAGGGGCTGTCCTTGCCCAAGTCCAAGATGGCCACGAGCATATCATCGCCTGTGCCAGCCGCACCTTAAACCCTGCAGAGAGAAATTACGCGGCCACCAAACATGAATGCCTGGGAATGATCTGGTCACTCGATTACTTCCACTCGTACATCTCAGGCACCCATGTGATTATCATTACCGATCACCAATCCCTACAGTGGTTACGCCAGTCCAACATCACCAATGCACAACTCATATGATGGCGAAAAGCTCTTGAGGAATACGACTTTAAGATAGCATACCGTCCAGGCAAGCTCCATACAAATGCCGACGCCCTTTCCCGATTACCCGTCAATGCCATCTCAGCAGAACTGGACCTTATCCAAATGTGGCATGATAAGCAACGCCCTACCTGGCTCCCACCAAACACTTTCAACAAACTCCACCTGCACGGCGAACACCTGTTCGATCCCAACGGCCATATCGTCCTAAGCCCCACCACCGCCCACGACACCATGCTGCACCTTCACGCCAACAATGGCATTCACCTGGGCACTAAGAAACTCATCCAAGTTTTCAGTGACATGTACTGGACACCAAACCCCTCCACCATCGCCAAGAACATTATACAATCCTGCTGCGCTTGTGCTTTAGGGAAAGACATCACCCGCACACCAGGCCCCTCAGGAAAAATAACAGCAACAAAACCCTGGCAACTACTTTCCCTCGACGTCGTCGGCCCCCTCACGCCCAAGACAGGATATAAATACATAATCACCTTCGTGGACTTCTATTCAAAATTCATCACCTCATGCCCCGCAAAAGATCACAGTGCAGTATCCGTCGCACATGCTTTAACTCGCCACGTATTCCCATATTTTGGCATTCCCCAGGCCTTGCACTCGGACAATGCACCAGAGTTCACAGGAAAAGTCTGGCAAGAGTTAGCTAAAATATTCGGGTTCCAATCTCCCACTCATCCCCATACTGGCCCCAAGGCAACAGCATCTCAATCAGGTCTGCACTCGCACCATGCAAACAGGGAATGAAGATTGGCCTGCCCATGTCAAAATAGTACAATGGGGCCTAAACACATGCCCACGAGAAGACGGCATAACACCACACGAACGAGTCTTCGGGGAAACCCCGCTTCTCCTACCCCTCCGCCACCACCTCCAGCCACCCACCCTGCCTTCCACTACCGACCCTCTCCACCACCTCAAATGCCGCCTCCACCACCTACAAACACAACAGGACATTACGCCCAACACCACCCTCCGCCACCACCTCCAGCCACCCACCCTGCCCTCCACTACCGACCCTCTCCACCACCTCAAATGCCGCCTCCACCACCTACAAACACAACAGGACATTACGCCCAACACCAACCACACCAACCCATACAAACCTAGCCAATCCGTTGTCATGCCACACCTCCCTACCCCAAATAAGATCTCACCCCGATTCATTGGCCCCTTCACCATAACCCGAGTCCCCAACCCCTACCAAGTAATCATAAATCAGCAAGGCCAACAACGCACGTATCGCAATCGCCACGTGTAACCCTTCCACCCATCCAACAATGACCACCCCCACACCCGTGCGCCCCACACCTCTTCCCGCACACCTGGCCACACAGACATTTCTGAGAATTACCCCCCAGACTCCTACTGCTACTACTTCTCACCCCCACCCAGCACCTCACCAACCACCACACCACCCCCCATAATACCTGATCCTGACTCACCACATCCACCGCCCACATCACCACCCCTGCCCAGCACCACCACCCACTCACCACCTCCCACACCCCTCTCTACCACCCATCCTCTCACCACCTCCCACACCACGTCGCCCCCACCACCTACCTCACCACCGCCACCTCAAGCCATCACCTCCTCACACCTCATTTCTCACCCCCCTGCCACCTGCACCTGCACCGCTCCCCTACCTACCCCATCAAAAACCCTCCCCCTCCCCTGCGACCATGCCCATTATACACGCCACACTGCACTCCCACCAGCCTCACCCCCCAACAGCCGCACGCCCTCACCACCACCGCGTGCACAACCGCCCTCACCACCCACACCCACACTCACCACCACCACTACCAGATCAGGCCGCCTATCACGCCCACCATCCAGATACACTCCAACACCACTCCCCAGTGCACGCCCGGCCCGCCTCCCACCACCACAAACCCCCCCTTCCCCAAACACCTCCCCCATCACCCTCCCTCTCCACCAAGCACGATGGAATCCTCCCAAATCCCAATTCACCAAAGTGAAATGGTCCTCCCACAGACCCATTCCCCATAAAAGCACCTACCCCCCATCACTCTCCAGCATACAGCTACTGTCTCCTCACCAGGCACCAACCACCATGATGAGGGTTACCAGAATCCACTGGCTCCCTCGCGACCAGCCACCCATCAAGATCCGGTGGACACCCCAACTTCTCCGCCTCCTACTCCAGACAGACCATGCATCCTCCATCCGTCTCTCTCTCTCAACCCTCACCGGGAGCCAAACAATATATCCCACCACTGGGCAAACCTCCTACAACACCTCACCCCGGCCCACAAGACGTCCACCTCCATCACCTACCACCTGCAGTCACGAGGTCATGACTTTTTCAAGGAAGACGGTGGTAAAATGCCCGCCGCCAGACCACCCACCCCACCACCCCCCACCCCACCACCAGGCCACCACCACACCACAAACCCAGGTAGACACAACGGGGGAGCTAATGACCCAGGGCAAGAGGGTCACCCGCCCACTGCTGACCTGTGCCCCTTTTCCCCGCAACTGCCACGACACCAGGTGAACAAGGATCGGCAACAACCTTGCAGGGGGGACAACCATCACCAGCAGTGGGGTGGGACTGAACAGGATTCAGTCCCAAGTAACGTTTTGGTGACGGCCATAGTTACCCCCTCAAGGGCAGGAGGCCCTTTAGTGCGCCACGAGGTGACAATATCCTCTGCCACATCTAGGGCAAGAGGCTCCGCCACGTCTAGGGCAAGAGGCCCTTCAGTGCGCCATGAGGTGTCAGTACCCTCCGCCACGTCTAGGGCAAGAGGCCCTTTTGTGTGCCATGAGGTGTCAGTACCCTCCGCCATGTCTAGGGCAGGAGACCCTTTAGTGCGCCACGAGGTTCCAGTACCCTCCGCCACTCCAAGGGCAGGAGGCCCTAGTAGACAGCTAAAAGTGGCTCCCAGGGTAAAAAGACCTGGAGCCACGGCTGTGACAGACCCAGGAGAGAGAGTCGCCTCTGTGCTTCCCTCCCTGTATGTAGGAGAGAACACGGTCTCCATGTACACTCCACCTACCGCGTTCACCTGCGGGAATTGCTCGACACCACCCGGGAGTGTTGCCCCAGAGGTGTCAACAGAGTGGAGGCAACATCTGAGACCGGATCTGCCTCCCACTCCTGGGAAATCTCTGTCTTTCACAGACACCAGCAGGAGACGAGGCCCCAGCCCAACCCTGACGGTGCGTCCCCTGGCAGACGACCGCACCCCCAGGACCCCCAGGCGAGCCCAGCAGACTACAGGCGAGGGCAACCCCGACTCCCTCACCCCGCGGAGCCACCGACGTCAGGCCCGCCTCCTCCAGCTGTTTGGCCCTAGTCCCGAGGGCCACCTCTCAGGTCAAGGCCCCCAGACAGGAGGGCCTCCCTGCACCCCACCGACAAGACCCTGAGGTAAGGGTCTCCCTTCAGGTCGAGGCTCCCAGACAGGAGGGACTCCCCATGACTCACCGACGGCCAGGACCCGGGCAGTGACCCCCCTGCCGGTAGTGCGTTACCCGTTACAGGCAGAGTCCCCCTGAGGTCCTCCCCCTCGAACAGTGACAGAGTGAATCAACCCAGGAAACACGGGTAAATTAGTAACGCCCCTTAGACCGAAAATAAGCCCGAGGAAGAGGAACAGTGAACAGTGACAGAGTATGATCCATATAAACCAGTGGCTATTGTTATTAACCCAACAGACTGGTATACCCAATAGAGTAGAAAATATTCAATAATAATAAGTAGAGTAATATCACCTGCCCAGAATAAAGGAACTTCCCGTAATTGTGAATGACGATCAGGGTGCGCGGGAGAACCAAAAACCTGTGTAAAGTGTTGCCGCGACTAGGTAACTGAGCCGAGTGTCGTGATCCACACCCTGACTTCATTATAGTAATATTCCTCCCCCAGACTCCTAACCTTGTGTATTCCCCTTGTTATCGTGTGTATATATATTTTGGGTTTGAATGAAAGACGAGTATCTACACATATATAACTAAAGACATTGGTATACATGCATCATTTCCTGTGTTAAGTACAACTGTATTTTGTGCTATCAAAGCCTAACTCTGTGTCCCTGTATCCTGTATCTCAAATATCACTCTGTATCATATTGTAACAGTTTTAGAATTAAGGCAATAGATGTGTTAAGGTGTACTGCCTAGTTTTTATGTCCTGTTCTTTGTTGGTGCTTTACTTCCAGTCCGGAAAGAGGACCCCGCTCAGTCGCTAGTGTTTTTAGGACGAGGAGTCGACCTAAAAACACTCAGCATAACAATGTGTAAGTAGACATAGCCGAGGGGTGTAATTCTACTGAGATGGTTATCTTGTCGATGGGGAGACACCAGGAGAGAGTGATGGTGAGGCGTGTAGGAGATAATCAGTGTAGGCCATCTCTTGTTCCGTTATTCTCTTCGTATTTTAAGTGGGATGGTGAAATAGACAGATTTGGGTCGACGAAGTTTATTGTGAGACAGTTACTTGAATAAAAGTTAAGAGCTTGGCGTGACCCGTATAGCCTATGGTATGTAGCAGTTTGTGCTAGCTGCTGTCCTCCTACTTTACTCTCACTCTCCTACTCTCCATCTCCTGCCTCCATCCCGATTGTGTTCTCTGGCCTACTCTCCAACTCCTGCTTTGAAGGGAAGCTCTCCAACATTATATGCAGCATGGAGAGGATGTGTGTGCGGGATGTAGTGTCTAGTTACGTGGACTACAAAGAGATTGTTTGAGATACATTATATGTTATGAATTCGTGATGGTCTGGGACAACAAGACTGTGGATATACATTATGTGGATTGACATTCCTAGTGAGAAGCTGTGTACGTCTCCAACAGACACTACAACCTGTACATAGTGTTTATGAGATATATACTAATGCCTATATAATGTCTACATGTGTGTGTGTATGTGTGTGTGTGTGTGTGTGTGTGTGTGTGTGTGTGTGTGTGTGTGTGTGTGTATGTGTCATTTTTTTAATATATGGGAAATAAAAATATGGAACGAATAAAATTAATGGCTTTTGAAATTCTGAGGAAAAAAAAAAAATGGATATTATCTGGCTGTGCTGAAATATACATACATACATTCGCTCATACAGACGTACATGCATACCTAAATACATGCATACATACACAGATACATACACTCATACAGACATACACGCATACCTAAATACATACATACAGTGTGGCGTATATTACACCACAAAGTATTGTACTTCACATTTCACCTACACACGTGGTTTCCTTCCCTCGTGGCTTTTCCCCACCTTGTTCTATTTTTTCCCATTTAATTGATCTACATATGCTGTAAATGTAATTGCTTTGTACTACTTTGAAATCATGCTGTAACTCTGTATTGTCCCAAGTCAATAATCACTGCCCAGTCTATTTCATCCCAGCACATTTGTGTTTATCTATCTTTACCATTTGCCTTGGTGTAGCCCCTATACTCATTTTTTTTTTTTTAAATCGAGGCGAAGATGCACTTGACAGATTGGTGATTATTGGCTGAATGCAACATTACTTCATAATCTAGCATTATTAACTGACAACCATTATCTGAGGGGGAAATTTAGGTTAGTAAATATTTTTTGGACATGTTGCATTTAGCCAATCATCATCAACCTGTCAAGTGCATCTTCGCCTCAATAAAAAAAAAAAAAACGGAGTATGGATAAACATCCCCATAACCAAAACGCTACAGTTGTGACTTCCCGGAGTGTTTTAAGAACAAGGATACCTTAACACATATCCGTCTACCCCTTCCTACATTCACGTACGATATTAACACGTGATTAACACAAGATGATGATGCGTGGCCTAAAGATACCAGTGATGACGACAAATTCAAAGCAATTGTCCGCACTCTCTCAACTCAAGTACCTGCTCTTGTGCAGGACGTACTCCTGACACCACCTACAGAACACAAATGCAAAACTCTGAAGAAGAGTCTGCTGCAGGCCCTGGGCAAATCAAAGGAAGCACTTTTAATGGAGCTAGATGCAATTCGCTCCCAACAGCAACGCCTCTTGGCCATCCTTGCCCACATTCAAGCTACTGCTACGGCAGCTGGGGCCACCTTATCAGATTACCTCCTCCGACACCGACTCCTCCAGCTCATGCCACCAGACTTCCGACTCCACCTAGCAGTCCTGGGCCCTGGCACGTCCCTTGCTGAGTTCATCAAGAGCATTACGCTAACTATCCAATAAGTACACACATCTCTTTTCCCCCTGTCATAGCCCCAAGTGCTACCCCTAGTGAAACAGTGGTGTCAGTGAACAGTGTTGCAAACAAAAACGGTTCCATGTCAGAGCTGTGTACCTTATTAGCAAATTTAACAACTAGAATAGACAAGCTGGAAAGTAAAATAAGTGCCTTCAGCACTCACACCCCCGGTGTTGCAAATCATTCACCAGCCCCTCAGTGTTCCAACTGTCCTCCCCCAGTGAACTGTGGTCATAATGCTAATCCCTAAACAGCAAGGGACGATTTTGTGCTGTGTACCTAACACAAGCGCTTTGGCATGGAACCCAGATGATGTGCACCACCCTCCATATTCATGGGAAACGCATATGGCGGGAGACAGTCCCGGTAGTGTCTCCCGCCACACACACCAAACGCCTCCTCAGTATCAGCACACCCAAAGCCAAGACACGTTCCACTGGCTCCAGGGAACTACTATGGGTTAAAGACGCCATCTCCGGCACAAAATACCTCATTGACACTGGAGCCGCATTCAGTAAAGTCCCTCCTACCTCTGACCACAAAACGGCTCAGCAGCCCACATTTGACCTGATAGCAGCAAACGGCACCACCATAGCCACATACGGCATGGAATCCCGTCACATGACACTCGGCCAATCAGTGTCATTTACGCGGCCGTTCCTCACCGCAGACGTTAATCAACCCATTACTGGCGTCGACTTCTTGGGGCACATGACTTACTAGTGGATACCAGAGGACGGAAGCTATATCACAGACCCTCAAACTTGTCCATCAAAGTAACTGGGTGTGCTAGTAATCCTCCACTCATTACACACCTTTGCCAGGAGTCCTCATACGATTCCAAACTACGCCAGTTTCCCCTCCTGACCTCTCAGACACCCAACAACGACCGTACAGACCATGGTGTAGAGCACTGCATCGTCACTTCCAGACCGCCCCGTTTCACTCGTCCAAGACGTCTTCCCCCAGAACGTAATCAGGCAGCGGAAAAGTAGTTTCAGGCGATGCTCAACGAGGGCATCATTCGGCCGTCATCAAGCTGCTGGGCATCCTCTCTACACATGGTTCTGAAGGCACAGCATGGTGAGTGGAGAGCATATGGGGACTACAGGGCACTGAATGCGATGACAGTTCCCAATAGATACCCCATTCCCCACATCCAGGATTTCCACCACCAACTGCACGGTCGTCGTGTATTTTCCAAGATCGATTTAGTCAGGGCGTTCCACTAGATCCCTGTGGCAGAGAAGGACATCCCCAGGAAGGCAGTAACCACCCCCTTTGGCCTTTCTGAATGCACAAAGATGAATTTCGGCCTCAGAAACGCCACACAAACGTTAAAGAGATTTATGGACCAGGTTGTCAGGGGGCTAGATTTTGTCATGGTGTACATCAATGACATCCTCATCGCTTCTGATTCCCATGAGCAGCACAAATCACATCTCCAAATGCTGTTCCAACGCCTGCAGGACTACAGGCTGCATGTGCACCTGGCAAAGTGTATCCTCGATGCAGATGGACTGGACTTCCTGGGCCACAGGGTATCTGCCACAGGTATCACGCCCCTCCTGCAGAAGGTGGATGCCATTAAGGATTTTCCATGCCCGGTTACACCACGCAGGCTTAGGGAGTTCTTAGGGATGGTCAATTATTATGGCAGGTTCCTGAGAAACGCTGCATCCACACTAGCCCCCTCTTAACACTCTCCTGAATGGGACAAAAAAGACATCCTCCAAGCCTCTTCAGTGGACTGCAGTCAGACCATGCCTTCACCACCCTCAAAAACCACATCGTCACCACACCCTGCCTAGCGTACCCATCACCAGATGCCCCCATCACACTCACTACAGACGCCTTTGCTGAAGCTGTGGGCACAGTCCTACAACAACAAATCAATGGTGCAAACATGCCTGTTGCATTCTTCAGCCAATGCCTTAACCCTGCCCATCGTAAATACAGTGCCTTCAACGGAGTTGCTGGCTATATATGAGGCAGTCAGATATTTCAGGCACCTGGAAGGTAGAGAATTCATCATCCTCACAGACCATAAACTCCTTATTTACACCATGGCTCAGACAAAGGAAAATTGGTCTTAGGTGGCAAGACAGCTAGCCTTCATATCAGAGTTTTCCACTAACATCCAGCATATCAGTGGGGACCTGAACAAAGATGCGGACACCCTGTCCCATAGAGTCTCAGTTGTCGGCCCTAGACTACCCCTGCTTGACCATGTAGCCTTGGCCGGGGAGCAGGAGGATGATCAGGAACTCCAAGCATTGCTGCAGTCCATGACCTCACTTCAACTGCAACAGTTTGATGTCACCGGCACACCCTGGAAACTCTGGTATGACATATCCTGCAGAACAGCACTGCCGTATATTCCCCAACGATTCTGAAGGCAAGTCTTTTGTCATTACCACGAGATGGCGCACCCAGGCATTCGTGGTATGCCAGCTTATTTAGCCAGCGAGTGGTATGGTCAGGTATGAAGGGTGACACCACCAAATGGGTCCGAGCGTGCATGGCTTGTCAGTCAGCAAAAGTGCATACCACACCAAGACACCATTTCAGCCACTGCCCACACCAACTCAACGTTTCCACACAGTCCACATCGACATCCTCGGTCCCCTTCCCAAATCTAGGGGTAACCACTGTATCTTAACATGCATAGATAAAGAGACAAGGTGGGTCGAGGCCACGCCCATGCTGGATGCTACGACTGACCATATGGCATATCACTTCCTGGCATCCTGGGTCGCTCGTTTTGGTGCCCCGCAAATTGATCATCACAGACCAAGGCCCCCAGATAAATCTCGGGCCTGGCAAGACCTAATGGATTTCCTGGGTGCTAAACGCCACAGAATCCCTGCATATCACCCTCAAGCAAACAAGATGATTGAGCACTGCCATCGTTGCCTGAAGGAATCACTGATGGCACTTCCTCACCCAGTGAATTTGGTGGCTATGCTGCCAATCGTCCTTCTAAACTTGAGGGTTACAGAGAAGGAGGACATCGGTAATCCCCCGGTGGAACTAACATATGGGGAAGACTTGAGGCTGCCGGGGCGGTTTGCCCCACAACCAGGCACAACAGCCCTGGTTTTCCTCCCAGAGCTCCAGCAGGCAATGCAGGCACTACAACCAGTCCCTCCTCGTTCTTGCCAGCACCAGACGCCGTTCATCCCCCACTCCCTACCAGACGCCGAACAGGTCTTCGTGAGGAGAGGTCACTGCACTTTACTCCAAACCCCATACGAAGGCCCATACCCTGTGATCACAAACTCAGACAAAACAGTCACAATATACAAACACGGGAAATCATCCACAATCTCTGCAGACAGAGTCAAACCGGCCACACCACAAACCCAGTCACAGCCAACACCCCACATGTCATCTCCCAACCTTGCCAGCCCACCAACCACACGCACACACCCTACACCTCATACCCCGGCACCAACACCTACATGCACCACTCACACACAGACACCTCCCATCCCCTTTGTCAACTTGTACCCTCCACTCCCTGTCATCACCACACATCGACTCAGTCGTCACACAGTACAGCAAACCGCTACCACTGATGCAAACACTCCCTCACTACCGTTCACACTACCGTCCACAAACCGTACCTCAAGCACTGACCCTACAACCACTAACTCACCCTCTCCATCAACCTCACATGATCCTACCTCTCATTTTACTCCCCCACCCACCACCTCTCACCCGGTCCTTACACCTAATCCACCCTCTCCATCAACCTCAGGTGATCCTACCTCCCACCTTACTCTCTCAGCTCCCACCCCTTACCCAGTCCTTACCCCTAACCCATCCTCTCCATCAACCTCAGGCAATCCTAACCCACACTCTTTCCCCCCAGTCCCCACTCCTCCCCCAATCAATACCCCTCATCCCTCAACACCCGTTGTTCCCGTAATGCTCCACCACTCACCACAACCCTAGAAACTACATCAACAACTACCACATTTACCTACACACAATCAGGCCGTCTCAGCAAACCACCATAATTTTACACCCCATCATAATCTGATACCAAAAACCACAGACACTCCATGTCGTCACACACCTACGTTTCATTCGTATTGTACAAAATATTTTTTGTGTGTGTTCTCCCTCATACAATGGCTCAGTTGTAAAGGCAGGCATAACTCTTTTATTCATTTGCTCATAATAGCTAAGCACCAGTCAAATTCTCATACAGAAAGTTATGCCCGGCTACTATTTCTTAGTTTATATTCATGGCCCCTCCCCATTTAATACCTACTCCATCACACATAACCATGCAATGGACTTGTCATTAAAATTCCCCTGTCTATCACAACTGGTATTTGAAATTACTGCATTCAAATCACTTTCAAATGTTCACTCACTTTGAAAACTGTATATATATATATATATATATATATATATATATATATATATATATATATATATATATATATATATATATATATATATTTTGGACCTTGTGCCCTAATAATATTTTTCTTCTTTTTTTTTTGCCATAAAATGGAGGGGGGGAGGGGGAGTCCTGTGGCACATATTACACCACAAAGTATTGTACCTCGCATTTCACCTACACACGTGGTTTCCTTCCCTCGTGGCTTTTCTACATTTCACCCATACACGTGGTTTCCTTCTCTCGTGGCTTTTCCCCACCTTGTTCTCGTACTTAGCATCGCTACTAGTGCCGCTACCAATAGTATTGAATTTCTCATTCCTCCTCATCTGTACCAGTGCCGCTACTAACAATATTCAATTTCTCTTCCCTCCTCACCTGTACCAGTGCTGCTACCAATAATATTCAATTTCTCTTCCCTCCTCACCTGTAGTGGTGCCTATACCAGTCAATTTTGCCTATTCAGGCGACCTAGGCATATCAGTGCTCCACCTACCTCATTAAGGAGCTTAAAACCGAGTGGGCGACCTAGCTCACTCTCCTTTTCCCTCTCAACTTCACCCAGCTGACTACCTGCCTTGCTCTCTGTCTCTCCTGGTAAATCTGGCCACGTGGTACGACTTTACAAATACAATACACGTAAACAAATCATCTCAGCACGTCCACTCTGCACTAAATTCATTGCTCATATTTTAGTCTGTAACTATTTATCCATTTAATTGATCTATACATGCTGTAAATGTAATTGCCTTGTACTACTTTGAAGTCATGCAGTAACTCTGTATTGTTCCAAGTCAATAATCACTGCCCTGTCTATTTCTTCCCAGCACATTTGTGTTTATCTGTCCTTACCATTTGCCTTGGTGTAGTCTCTAGTAAAATATCCCCATAACCAAAACGCTACAACAGTACATACCTAGATACATACATTGACAAACAGACAGATAGAAATTCACGGATACACACATACCGACAGACAGATATACATATGCACAGGTAGACTGACAGAAAATCATGCATACTTTCCTTCCTGCATAGATACATATACATACATATACATACATGTACAGTCATAAGAAAAAGTATCGTTACCCCCAGGTATGTTCGATGCAAAACGAGCGTTAGCTGGGCTATGTGGGTGGGTCCTTGCTGTTCGCCCCTCCCCTATCTAGTGTTGCCATATCACAATCCCATTACAAGAGTTGGAATAATGAGCAAGAATGAGCCATATGGTGGGGAAATATATAGGACGTATTTGCGTTAACCTGAGCGCCCCGCCGGAGATTAATAATGAAACTCGCCACGTTTATTAGTGTCCTACTATTCAACACTTATTATCTATAGAATACAACAAATATATTATTTTGAAGTGTACTAAATCTATAGGCATCGACTCCTTTATTTTTTATTTTTTTTATGATAGTGTAGCAGGGGTGCACGAGTTCATTTGTTTGCTTCAGATGGGTGGTTAATGCTTCAGATGGATGCTTCAGTTAGTGGCATCCATGCTTCGACGTCTAGAAGTTGTTTTGGAAGCAGGGGGTGGGTATACGAAATATTAAAGCAGTGAGACGAAACACGTATTATTATTTTCCTTCTAATCAACATTTATTATAAATACAAAGCAATACATATCATTATTACACTGAAATTTACTAACTTGGCTTGTATAGGCTGAATAACTATCATACGTCTGGCACGGGTGCACATACTCATTGCCTGTCTGCATGTATGTTGCCGACTATACACCATTCTGTTATATTTTTATTTAATGAATTCGGTGCCGGATAATAAAACGAATTGTTTCTATGCACACAGGCCAGACGATCTAATTAGCTTTTATTACCTCTAGCACAAATTCTGATATCTGTCTCACATAACCGACATTGACGAGTTTGCAGTACAAACTTTCCTGTCCCGTCATTCCACAACACTTCGTCGTTGTGTCATAGTGCATAGCTCTGAAGGGTAACGATACTTTTTCTTATGACTGTACATACATAGATACATGTATACAAACATACATATTCTCGTACATTCATACATCCTTCCATACAGGCAGACAGACAAACAGATAACTTCCTAACACGTCTTGCTTAGCGATTTATTTTTGATTACAACTGGTTATTATTAATGTGTATGTTATTTATGCGGAGTATGGTGGTAGTGGAATGTTTTAGATGACACAAAAGAGGAGAGTGAGTAGTAATTAGCAAAATAAATCGCTTAGGAAGAGTTGTTAGGGAGTCCATTTAACACACGATATGATGCATGTATACCAATGTCTTTAGTTATATATGTGTAGATACCCGTCTTTCATTCAAACCCAAAATATATATACACACGATAACAAGGGGAATACACAAGGTTAAGAGTCTGGGGGAGGAATATTACTATAATGAAGTCAGGGTGTGGATCACGACACTCGGCTCAGTTACCTAGTCGCGGCAACACTTTACACAGGTTTTTGGTTCTCCCGCGCACCCTGATCATCATTCACCATTACGGAAAGTTCCTTTATTCTGGGCAGGTGATATTACTCTACTTATTATTACTGAATATTTTCTACTCTATTGGGTATGCCAGTCTGTTGGGTTAATAACAATAGCCACTGGTTTTATATGGATCACACTCTGTCACTGTTCACTGTTCCTCTTCCTCGGGCTTATTTTCAGTCTAAGGGGCGTCACTAATTTTCCCGTGTTTCCTGGGTTGATTCACTCTGTCACTGTTCGAGGGGGAGGACCTCAGGGGGACTCTGCCTGTAACGGGTAACGCACTACCCGCAGGGGAGTCACTGCCCGGGTCCTGGCCGTCGGTGAGTCGTGGGGAGTCCCTCCTGTCTGGGAGCCTCGACCTGAAGGGAGACCCTTACCTCAGGGTCTCGTCGGTGGGGTGCAGGGAGGCCCTCCTGTCTGGGGGCCTCAACCTGAGAGGTGGCCCTCGGGACTAGGGCCAAACAGCTGGAGGAGGCGGGCCTGAAGTCGGTGGCTCTGCGGGGTGAGGGAGTCGGGGTTGCCATCGCCTGTAGTCTGCTGGGCTCGCCTGGGGGTCCTGGGGGTGCGGTCATCTGCCAGGGGACACGCCGTCAGGGTTGGGCTGTGGCCTCGTCTCCTGCTGGTGCCTGTGAAAGACAGAGATTTCCCAGGAATGGGAGGCAGATCCGGTCTCGGACGTTGCCTCCACTCTGGTGACACCTCTGGGGCAACACTCCCGGGTGGTGTCGAGCAATTCCTGCAGGTGAACGCAGTAGGTGGAGTGTACATGGAGACCGTGTCCTCTCCTACATACAGGGAGAGAAGCACAGAGGCGACTCTCTCTCCTGGGTCTGTCACAGCCGTGGCTCGAGGTCTTTTTACCCTGGGAGCCACTTTTAGCTGTCTACTAGGGCCTCCTGCCCTTGGAGTGGCGGAGGGTACTGGAACTTTGTGGCACACTAAAGGGCCTCCTGCCCTAGACGTGGCGGAGGGTACTGACGCCTCGTGGCGCACTGCAGGGCCTCTTGCCCTAGACGTGGCAGAGGGTATTGTCACCTCGTGGCGCATTAAAGGGTCTCCTGGCCTTGAGGGGATAACTATGGCCGTCGCCAAAACGTTACTTGGGACTGAATCCTGTTCAGTCCCACCCCACTGCTGGCGATGGTTGTCCCGCCTGCAAGGTCGTTGCCGATCCTTGTTCACCTGGTGTCATGGCAGTTGTGGGGAAAAGGGGTGCAGGTCAGTAGTGAGCGGGTGACCCACTTGCCCTGGGTCATTAGCCCCGCCGTTGTGTCTACCTGGGATGGTGGTGTGGTGGTGGCCCGGTGGTGGGGTGGGGGGTGACGAGGTGGGTGGTCCGGCGGCGGCCATTTTACCACCGTCTTCATTGAAAAAGTCACGACCTCTTGACTGCAGGTGATAGGTGGTGGAGGTGGACGTCTTGTGGGCCGGGGTGAGGTGTTGTAGGAGGTTTGCCCAGTGGTGGGATATGTTGTTTGACTCCCGGTGGGGGTTAAGAGAGAGAGACGGATGGAGGATGCATGGTCTGTCTGGCGTAGGAGGTGAAGAAGTTGGGGTGTCCACCGGATCTTGATGGGTGGCTGGTCGCGAGGGAGCCAGTGGATTCTGGTAACCCTCATCATGGTGGTTGGTGCCTGGTGAGGAGACAGTAGCTGTATGCTGGAGAGATGGGGGGTAGGTGCTTTTATGGGGAATGGGTCTGTGGGAGGACCATTTCACTTTGGTGAATTGGGATTTGGGAGGATTCCATCGTGCTTGGTGGAGAGGGAGGGTGATTGGGGAGGTGTTTGGGGGAGGGGGGGTTTGTGGTGGTTGGTGGCGGGCCGGGCATGCACTGGGGAGTGGTGTTGGAGTGTATCTGGATGGTGGGCGTGATAGGCGGCTTGATCTGGTAGTGGTGGTGGTGAGTGTGGGTGTGGGTGGTGAGGGCGGTTGTGCACGTGGTGGTGGTGAGGGCATGCGGCTGTTTGGGGGTGAGGCTGGTGGGAGTGCGGTGTGGCGTGTATAATGGGCATGGTCGCAGGGGAGGGGGAGGGTGTTTGATGGAGTAGGTAGGGGAGCGGTGCAGGTGCAGGTGGCAGGGGGGTGAGAAATGAGGTGTGAGGAGGTGACGGCTTGAGGTGGCGGTGGTGAGGTAGGTGGTGGGGGCGACGTGGTGTGGGAGGTAGTAGGAGGATGGGTGGTAGAGGGGTGTGGGAGGCGGTGAGTGGGTGGTGGTGCTGGGCAGGGGTGGTGATGTGGGCGGTGGATGTTGTGAGTCAGGATCAGGTATTATGGGGGGTGGTGTGGTTGTTGGTGAGGTGCTGGGTGGGGGTGAGAAGTAGTAGCAGTAGGAGTCTGGGGGGTAATTCTCAGAAATGTCTGTGTGGCCAGGTGTGCGGGAAGAGGTGTGGGGCGCGCGGGTGTGGGGGTGGTCATTGTTGAATGGGTGGAAGGGTCACACGTGGCGATTGCGATACGTGCGTTGTTGGCCTTGCTGATTTATGATTACTTGGTAGGGGTTGGGGACTCGGGTTATGGTGAAGGGGCCAATGAATGGGGGTGAGATCTTATTTGGGGTAGGGAGGTGTGCCATTACATCGGATTGGCCAGGTTTGTATGGGTTGGTGTGGTTGGTGTTGGGCGTAAGGTCCTGTTGTGTTTGTAGGTGGTGGAGGCGGCATTTGAGGTGATGGAGAGGGTCGGTAGTGGAGGGCAGGGTGGGTGGCTGGAGGTGGTGGCGGAGGGGTAGGAGAAGCGGGGTTTCCCCGAAGACTCGTTCGTGTGGTGTTATGCCGTCTTCTCGTGGGCATGTGTTTAGGCCCCATTGTACTATTTTGACATGGGCAGGCCAATCTTCATTCCCTGTTTGCATGATGCGAGTGCAGACCTGATTGAGGAGGGAGCGATGACTTCTTTCACAGATGCTGTTGCCTTGGGGCCAGTAGGGGGATGAGTGGGAGATTGGAACCCGAATATTTTTGCTAACTCTTGCCAGACTTTTCATGTGAACTCTGGTGCATTGTCCGAGTGCAAGGTCTGGGGAATGCCAAAATATGGGAATACGTGGCGAGTTAAAGCATCTGCGACGGATACTGCACTGTGATCTTTTGCGGGGCATGAGGTGATGAATTTTGAATAGAAGTCCACGAAGGTGATTATGTATTTATATCCTGTCTTGGGCGTGAGGGGGCCGACGACGTCGAGGGAAAGTAGTTGCCAGGGTTTTGTTGCTGTTATTTTTCCTGAGGGGCCTGGTGTGCGGGTGATGTCTTTCCCTAAAGCACAAGCGCAGCAGGATTGTATAATGTTCTTGGCGATGGTGGAGGGGTTTGGTGTCCAGTACATGTCACTGAAAACTTGGATGAGTTTCTTAGTGCCCAGGTGAATGCCATTGTTGGCGTGAAGGTGCAGCATGGTGTCGTGGGCGGTGGTGGGGCTTAGGACGATATGGCCGTTGGGATCGAACAGGTGTTCGCCGTGCAGATGGAGTTTGTTGAAAGTCTTTGGTGGGAGCCAGGTAGGGCGTTGCTTATCATGCCACATTTGGATAAGGTCCAGTTCTGCTGAGATGGCGTTGACGGGTAATCGGGAAAGGGCGTCGGCATTTGTGTGGAGCTTGCCTGGATGGTATGCTATCTCAAAGTCGTATTCCTCGAGAGCTTCTCGCCATCATATGAGTTGTGCGTTGGTGGTGTTGGACTGGCATAACCACTGTAGGGATTGGTGATCGGTAATGATAATCACATGGGTGCCTGAGATGTACGAGCGGAAGTAATCGAGTGACCAGATCATTCCCAGGCATTCACATTTGGTGGCCGCGTAATTTCTCTCTGCAGGGTTTAAGGTGCGGCTGGCACAGGCGATGATATGCTCGCGGCCATCTTGGACTTGGCAAGGACAGCCCCTATGGCGAGGAGTGAGACGTCGGTATATAGACAGAAAGGCAGGTTGTAGTCTGGGAAGGCAACGACTGGGGCAAAGGTCAGTTTGGATTTGAGGGTGGTGAATGCGTTCTTTCTGGGTTCTGTCCAGACGAAAGGTTCTCCTTTCACGGTGAGGTCGTGGAAAGGTTTGGCGATGTCTGCAAAACCTTTCACGAAACGCCGGTAATAGGAGGTTAAACATAGGAAGGCTCTGGTTTCGTGCACATCGCGGGGTAGGGGGATGTCGGCGATTGCACGTAGCTTCTCGGGGTCAGGAGAGATGCCCTCTGCATTGATCAGGTGTCCGAGGAAGGAGACTGTGCGTTCTGCTAAAACACATTTTGTGGGTTTTAGTTTGAGCCCGGCCTGTCGTATACGCTGGAATACCTGTTTGAGGCGGTGGAGGTGGTCGGCCCAAGTGTGGCTGAAGACGATGACGTCGTCTAGGTAAGCCAAACAGGTTTCCCAGGTGAGTCTGCTCAGAACAGATTCCATGAGGCGGGAAAATGTGGCGGGGGCGTTGCAGAGTCCAAAGGGAAAGACGTTAAATTCATAGTACTTCCCGTTTGATGTTGAGAAGGCAGTTTTGTGTTTGTCATCGGGGTGGACTGGGACTTGCCAATAGCCTGATTGCAGGTCTAGGGTAGAGAACCATGTCAATCCGTGGAGGGAGTCTAGAGAGTCATCGATCCTGGGTTGTGTTGTAGTTTTTTTATTGTAACGTTGTTCACTGCGGTAATCGACGCAGAAATGCATGGTTCCGTCCTTCTTTCGCACGAGTACGACAGGTGAGGACCATGGGCTAGTGGAGTTTGAGATGACACCGGCATCGAGCATATCCTGGACCTGCTGGTCTTCTGCCCGTTGTGTTTTTTTTTTTTTGGCGTGATGGTTGGCGAATGGGAGGTCCTGTAATATGAATCTCGTGGCTGAGATAGGTGGTGTGGCCAAGATCGGTCGGGCCGGAGGAGAATAGGTCATGAAAGTCCAGTAGTTGGTGGAGGCTGTTTGTTTGGGAAGGGGATAGATGTGATGGTAGGTTCGGGAGGGTGGGGTGATTGGGGGGTGGTGCTGAGCATGGTTCTGCTTCTTCTGTATCGCCAATGACGAGTCCTCGTGGCAGAGTTAAAGGTGTTGTGGCGAGGTTTGCGATACGGATTTGGTGGGCGTGAGGGGGAAGGAAAGTGGGGGAAACTAGGCAGGATGATAGGGGTCCGGTGGGTATGGATGGTGAGAAAAGGACTGATGTACCTGAGGGTCTGGTGAGTGTCACCCAAGCTTCGTGGTGAGGTGGAATGGTAATAGTGGAAGCAATAGTGGCAGGGAAGGAGGTAGAGAGGGGTAGTAAGGGTGGAATGGGAGATGGGGTTGGAGGGGGATGAAGTGAGACATTGAGTGAGGCTGGGGTGGGGTTACATGTACAGGTGGGTTGGGGCGGGTGAGTGTTGTGGGGGGGGGGGTGTTGTGGGGGTGGTGTGGGTGGTGTGGGGGTGGTGGTGTTGTGGGGGTGGTGTGGGTGGTGTGGGGGGGTGGTGTTGTTTTTTGTTGTCCTTCGCTGTTGTTTTTTTCCTTGTTGATGGATGCTTGGTTGAGGCAGGCTAGACTGAAGTGGAGGTGACGATGATGACAGTCGATGGTCGCGTGGAGTTTCTGAAGGAGGTCCAGCCCAAGGTATCCATCATATTGATTACATGTAGAATCAAATATGATGAATAGGTGGTTGGTAGAGACTCGTTGGTGAGTGCTGGTTTGTAGGACCCGAGTTTCCCCACGGATGGGTAGGGGGCCATCCCCTGCGTCTACGAGGTTGGCTGAAGTGGGGAGGAGTGGTCCGAATGCTGAGGTGTGGCGGGAGTAGAAATGGGAGTAGAGGCATGACCTGGCTGCTCCCGTATCCACCAGTAGTCTTGCCTTGACCCCGTTTAGCCAAATCTTGTTGTAGACTGGGGGTCTGTAGTTGGGTGAGGTGGCCCCCGCCACCATGGGGAGGTGTGGGGGCGGGCCTAAAAATCCATCTGCTGAGGATGGGTGTAGATCGTCGTGTTCGTCGTCGTCCTGTCCTGGGTAGAGCAGTGGTGGCACGTCGTCTTCCTGGGCGGCGGCGTCTAACGAGGAGACTTTCTTACGCCTCTGGTGGAGATTCCTGCACCTGCTTGCCTTGAGTTGCTCTCTTATGTCGTGCAGGGGGCAGGTGCAACTGCAGGCCGTGAATTCCCAAGGGTCTATGGTAATTAGGTTGCCTAGTTCCCTGGGGTTTGGGCGCTTCTTTTGTGTTTAAGCCCTGGGCACTGTAGGAGGCGGCTCTGTAGGCGGCTGGTGAGGCGGCGGCTTAGGTTTTGGTGGAGGGTTGTGACTTGTGGGGAATCTTTTTACTGCGTGAAGGGGTTGTGGTGTGGGACGGGCGGCGAGGAGACGTCTGATGAGTTGCAGGTCCTGATCCATGTCCCCTGAGGGATCATAGATAGAGAAGGGCTCCCTGACTGTGCTAGGGAGAATCCTCAGCAGAGCATTAAATGTGTGAGTATCCCGAGTATTCATTGCTGCCTCGGGATAAGCGGCGCTGACGAGGCGCCGAGCCGGGACGAAAGTGTCGTCTAGGTTACCGTCGTAGGTGAGGGCGTCGAGATGCGAGAGAGCGACAACTCTGCCCATGGAAGGCATAAAAGCCTGTTTCACAATTTGCGTGAACTGGTCCCATGTCAGTTCTGGGACGACTTTTGGTGTGACAGTGGTGATTATTTTTCCCAGGTTAGGTAGTGTGACCGCAATTTTTTCCTTGTCCGAGTCAAACCCTATGTCTAAGAGGGGTTTAATCATATCTAAATACACATCAGTGTCACATTGGTCCGGGTTGAATTTCGGCAATTGAATGTGCGGTTTGGCTGCCATTGTGCAAGTTTTCTTTTTCGTTCCTCCGCGCTTTTACTCGGATCCAGAACCACCGCTTGCCACCAGTGTTATGCTGAGTGTTTTTAGGTCGACTCCTCGTCCTAAAAACACTAGCGACTGAGAGGGGTCCTCTTTCCGGACCGGAAGTAAAGCACCAACAAAGGAACAGGACATAAAAACTAGGCAGTACACCTTAACACATCTATTGCCTTAATTCTAAAACTGTTACAATATGATACAGAGTGATATTTGAGATACAGGATACAGGGACTCAGAGTTAGGCTTTGATAGCACAAAATACAGTTGTACTTAACACACAATATGATGCATGTATACCAATGTCTTTAGTTATATATGTGTAGATACCGTCTTTCATCCAAACCCAAAATATATATACACACGATAACAAGGGGAATACACAAGGTTAAGAGTCTGGGGGAGGAATATTACTATAATGAAGTCAGCGTGTGGATCACGACACTCGGCTCAGTTACCTAGTCGCGCCAACACTTTACGCAGGTTTTTGGTTCTCCCGCGCACCCTGATCGTCATTCACCATTACGGAAAGTTCCTTTATTCTGGGCAGGTGATATTACTCTACTTATTATTACTGAATATTTTCTACTCTATTGGGTATGCCAGTCTGTTGGGTTAATAACAATAGCCACTGGTTTTATATTGATCACACTCTGTCACTGTTCACTGTTCCTCTTCCTCGGGCTTATTTTCGGTCTAAGGGGCGTCACTAATTTTCCCGTGTTTCCTGGGTTGATTCACTCTGTCACTGTTCGAGGGGGAGGACCTCAGGTGGACTCTGCCTGTAACAGGTAACGCACTACCTGCAAGAGAGTCACTGCCCGGGTCCTGGCCGTCGGTGAGTCATGGGGAGTCCCTCCTGTCTGGGAGCCTCGACCTGAAGGGAGACCCTTACCTCAGGGTCTCGTCGGTGGGGTGCAGGGAGGCCCTCCTGTCTGGGGGCCTCGACCTGAGAGGTGGCCCTCGGGACTAGGGCCAAACAGCTGGAGGAGGCGGGCCTGAAGTCGGTGGCTCTGCGGGGTGAGGGAGTCGGGGTTGCCCTCGCTTGTAGTCTGCTGGGCTCGCCTGGGGGTCCTGGGGGTGCGGTCATCTGCCAGGGGAGACGCCGTCAGGGTTGGGCTGCGGCCTCGTCTCCTGCTGGTGCCTGTGAAAGACAGAGATTTCCCAGGAATGGGAGGCAGATCCGGTCTCGGACGTTGCCTCCACTCTGGTGACACCTCTGGGGCAACACTCCCGGGTGGTGTCGAGAAATTCCCGCAGGTGAACGCGGTAGGTGGAGTGTACATGGAGACCGTGTCCTCTCCTACATACAGGGAGGGAAGCACAGAGGCGACTCTCTCTCCTGGGTCTGTCACAGCCGTGGCTCCAGGTCTTCTTACCCTGGGAGCCACTTTTAGCTGTCTACTAGGGCCTCCTGCCCTTGGAGTGGCGGAGGGTACTGGAACTTTGTGGCACACTAAAGGGCCTCCTGCCCTAGACATGGCGGAGGGTACTGACACCTCGTGGCGCACAAAAGGGCTTCTTGCTCTAGATGTGGCGGAGGGTACTGATGCCTCGTGGCGCACTGTAGGGCCTCTTGCCCTAGACGTGGCAGAGGGTATTGTCACCTCGTGGCGCACTAAAGGGCCTCCTGCCCTTGAGAGGATAACTATGGCGATCGCCAAAACGTTACTTGGGACTGAATCCTGTTCAGTCCCACCCCAC
Source organism: Coenobita brevimanus (assembly GCF_032717465.1). Classification (NCBI taxonomy): domain Eukaryota; kingdom Metazoa; phylum Arthropoda; class Malacostraca; order Decapoda; family Coenobitidae; genus Coenobita; species Coenobita brevimanus. Next base: position 9,866,583 of record NC_137039.1, read on the forward strand.
TGCTGGCGATGGTTGTCCCGCCTGCAAGGTCGTTGCCGATCCTTGTTCACCTGGTGTCATGGCAGTTGTGGGGAAAAGGGGCGCAGGTCAGTAGTGAGCGGGTGACCCACTTGCCGTGGGTCATTAGCCCCCCCGTTGTGTCTACCTGGGATGGTGGTGTGGTGGTGGCCCGGTGGTGGGGTGGGGGGTGACGGGGTGGGTGGTCCGGCGCCGGCCATTTTACCACCGTCTTCATTGAAAAAGTCACGACCTCTTGACTGCAGGTGATAGGTGGTGGAGGTGGACGTCTTGTGGGCCGGGGGGAGGTGTTGTAGGAGGTTTGCCCAGTGGTGGGATATGTTGTTTGGGTCCCGGTGGGGGTTGAGAGAGAGAGACGGATGGAGGATGCATGGTCTGTCTGGCGTAGGAGGTGAAGAAGTTGGGGTGTCCACCGGATCTTGATGGGTGGCTGGTCGCGAGGGAGCCAGTGGATTCTGGTAACCCTCATCATGGTGGTTGGTGCCTGGTGAGGAGACAGTAGCTGTATGCTGGAGAGTGATGGGGGGTAGGTGCTTTTATGGGGAATGGGTCTGTGGGAGGACCATTTCACTTTGGTGAATTGGGATTTGGGAGGATTCCTTCGTGCTTGGTGGTGAGGGAGGGTGATTGGGGAGGTGTTTCGGGGAGTGGGGGTTTGTGGTGGTTGGTGGCGGGCCGGGCATGCACTGGGGAGTGGTGTTGGAGTGTATCTGGATGGTGGGCGTGATAGTCGGCCTGATCTGATAGTGGTGGTGGTGAGTGTGGGTGTGGGTGGTGAGGGCGGTTGTGCACGTGGTGGTGGTGAGGGTGTGCGGCTGTTTCGGGGGGAGGCTGGTGGGAGTGCGGTGTGGCGTGTATAATGGACATGGTCGCAGGGGAGGGGGAGGGTGTTTGATGGAGTAGGTAGGGGAGCGGTGCGGGTGCAGGTGGCAGGGGGGTGAGAAATGAGGTGTGAGGAGGTGATGGCTTGAGGTGGCGGTGGTGAGGTAGGTGGTGGGGGCGACGTGGTGTGGGAAGTGGTAGGAGGATGGGTGGTAGAGAGGGGTGTGGGAGGCGGTGAGTGGGTGGTGGTGCTGGGCAGGGGTGGTGACGTGGGCGGTGGATGTGGTGAGTCGGGATCAGGTATTATGGGGGGTGGTGTGGTGGTTGGTGAGGTACTGGGTGGGGGTGAGAAGTAGTAGGAGTAGGAGTCTGGGGGGTAATTCTCAGAAATGTCTGTGTGGCCAGGTGTGCGGGAAGAGGTGTGGGGCGCGCGGGTGTGGGGGTGGTCATTGTTGGATGGGTGGAAGGGTCACACGTGGCGATTGCGATACGTGCGTTGTTGGCCTTGCTGATTTATGATTACTTGGTAGGGGTTGGTGACTCGGGTTATGGTGAAGGGGCCAATGAATTGGGGTGAGATCTTATTTGGGGTAGGGAGGTGTGCCATGACAACGGATTGGCCAGGTTTGTATGGGTTGGTGTGGTTGGTGTTGGGCGTAATGTCCTGTTGTGTTTGTAGGTGGTGGAGGCGGCATTTGAGGTGGTGGAGAGGGTCGGTAGTGGAGGGCAGGGTGGGTGGCTGGAGGTGGTGGCGGAGGGGTAGGAGAAGCGGGATTTCCCCGAAGACTCGTTCGTGTGGTGTTATGCCGCCTTCTCGTGGGCATGTATTTAGGCCCCATTGTACTATTTTGACATGGGCAGGCCAATCTTCATTCCCTGTTTGCATGATGCGAGTGCAGACCTGATTGAGGAGGGAGCGATGACTTCTTTCACAGATGCTGTTGCCTTGGGGCCAGCAGGGGGATGAGTGGGAGATTGGAACCCGAATATTTTTGCTAACTCTTGCCAGACTTTTCCTGTGAACTCTGGTGCATTGTCCGAGTGCAAGGCCTGGGGAATGCCAAAATATGGGAATACGTGGCGAGTTAAAGCATCTGCGACGGATACTGCACTGTGATCTTTTGCGGGGCATGAGGTGATGAATTTTGAATAGAAGTCCACGAAGGTGATTATGTATTTATATCCTGTCTTGGGCGTGAGGGGGCCGACGACGTCGAGGGAAAGTAGTTGCCAGGGTTTTGTTGCTGTTATTTTTCCTGAGGGGCCTGGTGTGCGGGTGATGTCTTTCCCTAAAGCACAAGCGCAGCAGGATTGTATAATGTTCTTGGCGATGGTGGAGGGGTTTGGTGTCCAGTACATGTCACTGAAAACTTGGATGAGTTTCTTAGTGCCCAGGTGAATGCCATTGTTGGCGTGAAGGTGCAGCATGGTGTCGTGGGCGGTGGTGGGGCTTAGGACGATATGGCCGTTGGGATCGAACAGGTGTTCGCCGTGCAGGTGGAGTTTGTTGAAAGTGTTTGGTGGGAGCCAGGTAGGGCGTTGCTTATCATGCCACATTTGGATAAGGTCCAGTTCTGCTGAGATGGCGTTGACGGGTAATCGGGACAGGGCGTCGGCATTTGTGTGGAGCTTGCCTGGACGGTATGCTATCTCAAAGTCGTATTCCTCGAGAGCTTCTCGCCATCATATGAGTTGTGCGTTGGTGGTGTTGGACTGGCGTAACCACTGTAGGGATTGGTGATCGGTAATGATAATCACATGGGTGCCTGAGATGTACGAGCGGAAGTAATCGAGTGACCAGATCATTCCCAGGCATTCATGTTTGGTGGCCGCGTAATTTCTCTCTGCAGGGTTTAAGGTGCGGCTGGCACAGGCGATGATATGCTCGCGGCCATCTTGGACTTGGGCAAGGACAGCCCCTATGGCGAGGAGTGAGACGTCGGTATATAGACGGAAAGGCAGGTTGTAGTCTGGGAAGGCGACAACTGGGGCGAAGGTCAGTTTGGATTTGAGGGTGGTGAATGCGTTCTTTCTGGGTTCTGTCCAGACGAAAGGTTCTCCTTTCTCGGTGAGGTCGTGCAAAGGTTTGGCGATGTCTGCAAAACCTTTCACGAAACGCCGGTAATAGGAGGTTAAACCTAGGAAGGCTCTGGTTTCGTGCACATCGCGGGGTAGGGGGATGTCGGCGATTGCACGTAGCTTGTCGGGGTCGGGAGAGATGCCCTCTGCATTGATCAGGTGTCCGAGGAAGGAGACTGTGCGTTCTGCTAAAACACATTTTGTGGGTTTTAGTTTGAGCCCGGCCTGTCGTATACGCTGGAATACCTGTTTGAGGCGGTGGAGGTGGTCGGCCCAAGTGTGGCTGAAGACGATGACGTCGTCTAGGTAAGTCAAACAGGTTTCCCAGGTGAGTCCGCTCAGAACAGATTCCATAAGGCGGGAAAATGTGGCGGGGGCTTTGCAGAGTCTGAAGGGAAGGACGTTAAATTCATAGTACTTCCCGTTTGATGTTGAGAAGGCGGTTTTGTGTTTGTCATCGGGGTGGACTGGGACTTGCCAATAGCCTGATTGCAGGTCTAGGGTAGAGAACCATGTCAATCCGTGGAGGGAGTCTAGAGAGTCGTCGATCCTGGGTTGTGTTGTAGCTTTTTTTATTGTAAAGTTGTTCACTCTGCGGTAATCGATGCAGAAATGCATGGTTCCGTCCTTCTTTCGCACGAGTACGACAGGTGAGGACCATGGGCTAGTGGAGTTTGAGATGACACCGGCATCGAGCATATCCTGGACCTGCTGGTCTTCTGCCCGTTGTTTTTTTTTTTTTTGGCGTGATGGTTGGTGAATGGGAGGTCCTGTAATATGAATCTCGTGGCTGAGATAGGTGATGTGGCCAAGATCGGTCGGGCCGGAGGAGAATAGGTCATGAAAGTCCAGTAGTTGGTGGAGGCTGTTTGTTTGGGAAGGGGATAGATGTGATGGTAGGTTCGGGAGGGTGGGGTGATTGGGGGGTGGTGCTGAGCATGGTTCTGCTTCTTCTGTATCGCCAATGACGAGTCCTCGTGGCAGAGTTAAAGGTGCTGTGGCGAGGTTTGCGATACGGATTTGGTGGGCGTGGGGGGGAAGGAAAGTGGGGGGAACTAGGCAGGATGATAGGGGTCCGGTGGGTATGGATGGTGAGAAAAGAACTGATGTACCTGAGGGTCTGGTGAGTGTCACCCAAGCTTCGTGGTGAGGTGGAATGGTAATAGTGGAAGCAATAGTGGCAGGGAAGGAGGGAGAGAGGTGTAGTAAGGGTGGAATGGGAGATGGGGTTGGAGGGGGATGAAGTGAAACATTGAGTGAGGCTGGGGTGGGGTTACATGTACAGGTGGGTTGGGGCGGGTGAGTGTTGTGGGGGGGGTGTGGGTGGTGTGGGGGTGGTGGTGTTGTGGGGGTGGTGTGGGTGGTGTGGGGGGGGTGTTGTTTTTTGTTGTCCTTTGCTGTTGTTTTTTTCCTTGTTGATGGATGCTTGGTTGAGGCAGGCTGGACAGAAGTGGAGGCGACTCTGATGACAATCGATGGTTGCGTGGAGTTTCTGAAGGAGGTCCAGCCCAAGGTATCCATCATATTGATTACATGTAGAATCAAATATGATGAATAGGTGGTTGGTAGAGACTCGTTGGTGAGTGCTGGTTTGTAGGGCCCGAGTTTCCCCACGGATGGGTAGGGGACCATCCCCCACTTCTACGAGGTTGGCTGAAGTGGGGAGGAGTGGGCCGAATGCTGAGGTGTGGCGGGAGTAGAAATGGGAGTAGAGGCATGACCTGGCTACTCCCGTATCCACCAGTAGTCTTGCCTTGACCCCGTTTAGCCAAATCTTGTTGTAGACTGGGGGTCTGTAGTTGGGTGAGGTGGCCCCCGCCACCATGGGGAGGTGTGGGGGCGGGCCTAAAAATCCATCTGCTGAGGATGGGTGCAGATCGTCGTGTTCGTCGTCGTCCGGTCCCGGGTAGAGCAGAGGTGGCGCGTCGTCTTCCTGGGCAACGGCGTCTAACGAGGAGACTTTCTTACGCCTCTGGTGGAGATTCCTGCACCTGCTTGCATTGAGTTGCTCTCTTATGTCGTGCAGGGGGCAGGTGCAACTGCAGGCCGTGAATTCCCAAGGGTTTATGGTAATTAGGTTGCCTAGTTCCCTGGGGTTTGGGCGCTTCTTTTGTCGGTAAGCCCTGGGCACTGCAGATGGCGGCTCTGTAGGCGGCTGGTGAGGCGGCGGCTTAGGTTTTGGTGGAGGGTTGTGACTTGTGGGGAATCTTTTTACTGCGTGAAGGGGTTGTGGTGTGGGACTGGCGGCGAGGAAACGTCTGATGAGTTGCAGGTCCTGATCCATGTCCCCTGAGGGATCATAGATAGAGAAGGGCTCCTTGACTATACTAGGGAGAATCCTCAGCAGAGCATTAAATGTGTGAGTATCCCGAGTATTCATTGCTGCCTCGGGATAAGCGGCGATGACGAGGCGCCGAGCCGGGACGAAAGTGTCGTCTAGGTTACCGTCGTAGGTGAGGGCGTCGAGATGCGAGAGAGCGACAACTCTGCCCATGGAAGGCATAAAAGCCTGTTTCACAATTTGCGTGAACTGGTTCCATGTCAGTTCTGGAACGACTTTTGGTGTGACAGTGGCGATTATTTTTCCCAGGTTAGGTAGTGTGACCGCAATTTCCCTTGTCCGAGTCAAACCCTATGTCTAAGAGGGGTTTAATCATATCTAAATACACATCAGTGTCACATTGGTCCGGGTTGAATTTCGGCAATTGAATGTGCGGTTTGGCTGCCATTGTGCAAGTTTTCTTTTTCGTTCCTCCGTGCTTTTACCCGGATCCAGAACCACCGCTTGCCACCAGTGTTATGCTCAGTGTTTTTAGGTCGACTCCTCGTCCTAAAAACACTAGCGATTGAGAGGGGTCCTCTTTCCGGACCGGAAGTAAAGCACCAACAAAGGAACAGGACATAAAAACTAGGCAGTACACCTTAACACATCTATTGCCTTAATTCTAAAACTGTTACAATATGATACACAGTGATATTTGAGATACAGGATACAGGGACACAGAGTTAGGCTTTGATAGCACAAAATACAGTTGTACTTAACACACGATATGATGCATGTATACCAATGTCTTTAGTTATATATGTGTAGATACCCGTCTTTCATTCAAACCCAAAATATATATACACACGATAACAAGGGGAATACACAAGGTTAAGAGTCTGGGGGAGGAATATTACTATAATGAAGTCAGGGTGTGGATCACGACGCTCGGCTCAGTTACCTAGTCGCGGCAACACTTTACGCAGGTTTTTGGTTCTCCCGCGCACCCTGATCATCATTCACCATTACGGAAAGTGCCTTTATTCTGGGTATGCCAGTCTGTTGGGTTAATAACAATAGCCACTGGTTTTATATGGATCACACTCTGTCACTGTTCACTGTTCCTCTTCCTCGGGCTTATTTTCAGTCTAAGGGGCGTCACTAATTCACCCGTGTTTCCTGGGTTGATTCACTCTGTCACTGTTCGAGGGGGAGGACCTCAGGGGGACTCTGCCTGTAACGGGTAACGCACTACCCGCAGGGGAGTCACTGCCCGGGTCCTGGCCGTCGGTGAGTCGCAGGGAGGCCCTCCTGTCTGGGAGCCTCGACCTGAAGGGAGACCCTTACCTCAGGGTCTCGTCGGTGGGGTGCAGGGAGGCCCTCCTGTCTGGGGGCCTCGACCTGAGAGGTGGCCCTCGGGACTAGGGCCAAACAGCTGGAGGAGGCGGGCCTGACGTCGGTGGTTCTGCGGGGTGAGGGAGTCGGGGTTGCCATCGCCTATCGTCTGCTGGGCTCGCCTGGGGGTCCTAGGGGTAGGGTCATCAGCCAGGGGACACGCCGTTAGGGTTGGGCTGCGGCCTCGTCTCCTGCTGGTGCCTGTGAAAGACAGAGATTTCCCAGGAGTGGGAGGCAGATCCGGTCTCGGACGTTGCCTCCACTCTGGTGACACCTCTGGGGCAACACTCCCGGGTGGTGTCGAGCAACTCCCGCAGGTGAACGCGGTAGGTGGAGTGTACATGGAGACCGTGTCCTCTCCTACATACAGGGAGGGAAGCACAGAGGCGACTCTCCCTCCTGGGTCTGTCACAGCCGTGGCTCGAGGTCTTTTTACCCTGGGAGCCACTTTTAGCTGTCTACTAGGGCCTCCTGCCCTTGGAGTGGCGGAGGGTACTGGACCGTTGTGGTGCACTAAAGGGCCTCCTGCCCTAGGCATGGCAGAGGGTACTGACACCTCGTGGCGCACAAAAGGGCTTCTTTCCCTAGACGTGGCGGAGGGTACTGACACCTCGTGGTGCACTGCAGGGCCTCTTGCCCTAGACGTGGCGGAGGGTATTGTCATCTCGTGGCGCACTAAAGGGCCTCCTGCCCTTGAGGGGATAACTATGGCCGTCGCCAAAACGTTACTTGGGACTGAATCCTGTTCAGTCCCACCCCACTGCTGGCGATGGTTCCCGCCTGCAAGGTAGTTGCCGATCCTTGTTCACCTGGTGTCATGGCAGTTGTGGGGAAAAGGGGCGCAGGTCAGTAGTGAGCAGGTGACCCACTTGCCCTGGGTCATTAGCCCCGCCGTTGTGTCTACCTGGGGTGGTGGTGTGGTGGTGGCCCGGTGGTGGGGTGGGGGGTGACGGGGTGGGTGGTCCGGCGGCAGCCATTTTACCACCGTCTTCATTGAAAAAGTCACGACCTCTTGACTGCAGGTGATAGGTGGTGGAGGTGGACGTCTTGTAGGCCGGGGTGAGGTGTTGTAGGAGGTTTGCCCAGTGGAGGGATATGTTGTTTGGCTCCCGGTGGGGGTTGAGAGAGAGAGAGATGGATGGAGGATGCATGGTCTGTCTGGCGTAGGAGGCGAAGAAGTTGGGGTGTCCACCGGATCTTGATGGGTGGCTGGTCGCGAGGGAGCCAGTGGATTCTGGTAACCCTGATCATGGTGGTTGGTGCCTGGTGAGGAGACAGTAGCTGTATGCTGGAGAGTGATGGGGGGTAGGTGCTTTTATGGGGAATGGGTCTGTGGGAGGACCATTTCACTTTGGTGAATTGGGATTTGGGAGGATTCCATCGTGCTTGGTGGAGAGGGAGGGTGATGGGGGAGGTGTTTGGGGGAGGGGGGGTTTGTGGTGGTGGGTGGCGGGCCGGGCATGCACTGGGGAGTGGTGTTGGAGTGTATCTGGATGGTGGGCGTGATAGGCGGCCTGATCTGGTTGTCGTGGTGGTGAGTGTGGGTGTGGGTGGTGAGGGCGGTTGTGCACGTGGTGGTGGTGAGGGCGTGTGGCTGTTTGGGGGTGAGGCTGGTGGGAGTGCCGTGTGGCGTGAATAATGGGCATGGTCGCAGGGGAGGGGGAGGGTATTTGATGAGGTAGGTAGGGGAGCGGTGCGGGTGCAGGTGGCAGGGGGGTGAGAAATGAGGTGTGAGGAGGTGACGGCTTGAGGTGGCGGTGGTGAGGTAGGTGGTGGGGGCGACGTGGTGTGGGAGGTGGTAGGAGGATGGGTGGTAGAGAGGGGTGTGGGAGGCGGTGAGTGGGTGGTGGTGCTGGGCAGGGGTGGTGATGTGGGTGGTGGATGTGGTGAGTCAGGATCATGTATTATGGGGGGTGGTGTGGTTGTTCGTGAGATGCTGGGTGGGGGTGAGAAGTAGTAGGAGTAGGAGTCTGGGGGGTAATTCTCAGAAATGTCTGTGTGGCCAGGTGTGCGGGAAGAGGTGTGGGGCGCGCGGGTGTTGGGGTGGTCATTGTTGGGTGGGTGGAAGGGTCACATGTGGCGATTGCAATATGTGCATTGTTGGCCTTCCTGATTACTTGGTAGGGGTTGGGGACTCTGGTTATGGTGAAGGGGCCAATGAATTGGGGTGAGATCTTATTTGGGGTAGGGAGGTGTGCCACGACAACGGATTGGCCAGGTTTGTATGGGTTGGTGTGGTTGGTGTCAGGCGTAAGGTCCTGTTGTGTTTGTAGGTGGTGGAGGCAGCGTTTGAGGTGGTGGAGAGGGTCGGTAGTGGAGGGCGGGGTGGGTGGCTGGAGGTGGTGGCGGAGGGGTAGGAGAAGCGGGGTTTCCCCGAAGACTCGTTCGTGTGGTGTTATGCCGTCTTCTCGTGGGCATGTGTTTAGGCACCATTGTACTATTTTGACATAGGCAAACCAATCTTCTTTCCCTGTTTGCATGATGCGAGTGCAGACCTGATTGAGGAGGGAACGATGACTTCTTTCACAGATGCTGTTGCCTTGGGGCCAGTAGGGGGATGAGTGGGAGATGTGGAACAAGAATATTTTTGCTAACTCTTGCCAGACTTTTCCTGTGAACTCTGGTGCACTGTCCGAGTGCAAGGCCTGGGGAATGCCAAAATATGGGAATACGTGGCGAGTTAAAGCATCTGCGACAGATACTGCACTGTGATCTTTTGCGGGGCATGCGATGATGAATTTTGAATAGAAGTCCACCAAGGTGATTATGTATTTATATCCTGTCTTGGGAGTGAGGGGGCTGATGACGTCGAGGGAAAGTAGTTGCTAGGGATTTGTTGCTGTTATTTTTCCTGAGGGCCTGGTGTGCGGGTGATTTCTTTCCCTAAAGCACAAGGGCGGCAGGATTGTATAATGTTCTTGGCGATGGTGGAGGGGTTTGGTGTCCAGTACATGTCACTGAAAACTTGGACGAGTTTCTTAGTGCCCAGGTGAATGCCATTGTTGGCGTGAAGGTGCAGCATGGTGTCGTGGTCGGTGGTGGGGCTTAGGACGATATGGCCGTTGGGATCGAACAGGTGTTCGCCGTGCAGGTGGAGTTTGTTGAAAGTGTTTGGCGGGAGCCAGGTAGGGCGTTGCTTATCATGCCACATTTGGATAAGGTCCAGATCAGCTGAGATGGCGTTGACGGGTAATCGGGAAAGGGCGTCGGCATTTGTATGGAGCTTGCCTGGACGGTATGCTATCTCAAAGTTGTATTCCTCGAGAGCTTCTCACCATCGTATGAGTTGTGCATTGGTGGTGTTGGACTGGCGCAACCACTGTAGGGATTGGTGATCGGTAATGATAATCACATGGGTGCCTGAGATGTACGAGCGGAAGTAATCGAGTGACCAGATCATTCCTGGGCATTCACGTTTGGTGGCCGCGTAATTTCTCTCTGCAGGGTTTAAGGTGCGGCTGTCACAGGTGATGATATGCTCACAGCCGTCTTGGACTTGGGCAAGGACAGCCCTTATGGCGAGGAGTGAGACATCGGTATATAGACGGAAAGGCAGGTTGTAGTCTGGGAAGGCGACAACTGGGGCGGAGGTCAGTTTGGATTTGAGGGTGGTGAATGCATTCTCTCTGGGTTCTGTCCAGACGAGAGGTTCTCCTTTCTTGGTGAGGTCGTGCAAAGGTTTGGCGATGTCTGCAAAACCTTTCACGAAACGCCGGTAATAGGAGGTTAAACCTAGGAAGGCTCTGGTTTCGTGCACTTTGCGGGGTAGGGGGATGTCGGCGATTGCACGTAGCTTGTCGGGGTCGGGAGAGATGCCCTCTGCATTGATCAGGTGTCCGAGGAAGGAGACTGAGCGTTCTCCTAAAACACATTTTGTGGGTTTTAGTTTGAGCCCGGCCTGTCGTATACGCTGGAATACCTGTTTGAGGCGGTGTAGGTGGTCGGCCCAGGTGTGGCTGAAGACGATGACGTCGTCTAGGTAAGCCAAACAGGTTTCCCAGGTGAGTCCGCTCAAAACAGATTCCATAAGGCGGGAAAATGTGGCGGGGCCGTTGCAGAGTCCGAAGGGAAGGACTTTAAATTGATAGTGCTTCCCGTTTGATGTTGAGAAGGCGGTTTTGTGTTTGTCATCGGGGTGGACTGGGACTTGCCAATAGCCTGATTGCAGGTCTAGGGTAGAGAACCATGTCAATCTGTGGAGGGAGTCTAGAGAGCTGTTGATCCTGGGTAGTGGTGTAGCGTTTTTTATTGTAACGTTGTTCACTCTGCGGTATTTGACGCAGAAACGCATGGTTCCGTCCTTCTTTCGCACGAGTACGACAGGTGAGTTCCATGGGCTAGTGGAGTTTGAGATGACACCGGCATCGAGCATATCCTGGACCTGCTGGCCTTCTTCTGCCCGTTGTTTGTTTGTTTTTTCGGCGCGATGGTTGGCGAATGGGAAGTCCTGTGGTATGAATCTCGTGGCTGAGATAGGTGGTGTTGCCAAGATCGGTCGGGCCGGAGGAGAATAGGTCCTGAAAGTCCAGGAGTAGTTGGTGGAGGCTGTTTGCTTGGGAAGGGGATAGATGTGATGGTAGGTTGGGGAGGGTGGGGTGATTGGGGAGTGGTGCTGAGCATGAGTCTGCTTCTTCTGTATCGCCAATGACGAGTCCTCGTGGCAGAATTAAAGGTGTTGTGGCGAGGTTTGCGATACAGATTTGGTGGGCGTGGGGGGGAAGGAAAGTGGCGGAAACTAGGCAGGATGATAGGGGTCCGGTGGGTATGGATGGTGAGAAAAGGACTGATGTACCTGAGGGTCTGGTGAGTGTCACCCAAGCTTCGTGGTGAGGTGGAATGGTAATAGTGGAAGCAATAGTGGCAGGGAAGGAGGGAGAGAGGGGTAGTAAGGGTGGAATGGGAGATGGGGTTGGAGGGGGATGAAGTGAGGCATTGAGTGAGGCTGGGGTGGGGTTACATGTACAGGTGGGTTGGGGCGGGTGAGTGTTGTGAGGGGGGGTGTTGTGTGGGGGGTGTTGTTTTTCGTTGTCCTTCGTTGTTGTTTTTTCCTTGTTGATGGATGCTTGGTTGAGGCAGGCTGGACTGAAGTGGAGGCGACGCTGATGACAATCGATGGTCGTGTGGAGTTTCTGTAGGAGGTCCAGCCCAAGGGATCCATCATATTAATTACATGTAGAATCAAATATGCTGAATGGGTGGTTGATAGAGACTCGTTGGTGAGTGCTGGTTTGTAGGGCCCGGGTATCCCCACGGATGGGTAGGGGGCCATCCCCCGCATCTACGAGATTGGCCGAAGTGGGGAGGAGTGGGCCGAATGCTGAGGTGTGGCGGGAGTAGAAATGGGAGTAGAGGCATGACCTGGCTGCTCCAGTATGCACAGTAGTCTTGCCTTGACCCCGTTTAGCCAAATCTTGTTGCAGACTGGGGGTCTGTAGTTGGGTGAGGTGGCCCCCACCACCGTGGGGAGGTGCGGGGGCGGGCCTAAAAATCCATCTGCTGAAGATGGATGAGATCGTCATGTTCGTCGTCGTCCGGTCCTGGGTAGAGCAGTGGTGGCACGTCGTCTTCCTGGGCGTCGTCGTCGTCTAACGAGGAGACTTTCTTACGCCTCTGGTGGAGATTCCTGCACCTACTTGCATTGAGTTGCTCTCTTATGTCGTGCAGGGGGCAGGTGCAACTGCAGGCCGTGAATTCCCAAGGGTTTATGGTAATTAGGTTGCCTAGTTCCCTGGGATTTGGGCGCTTCTTTTGTGGGTAAGCCCTGGGCACTGTAGGAGGCGGCTCTGTAGGCGGCTGGTGAGGCGGCGGCTTAGGTTTTGGTGGAGGGTTGTGACTTGTGGGGAATCTTTTTACTGTGTGAAGGGATTGTGGTGTGGGACGGGCGGCGAGGAGACGTCTGATGAGTTGCAGGTCCTGATCCATGTCCCGTGAGGGATCATAGATAGAGAAGGGCTCCCTGACTGTGCTAGGGAGAATCCTCAGCAGAGCATTAAATGTGTGAGTATCTCGAGTATTCATTGCTGCCTCGGGATAAGCGGCGCTGACGAGGCGCCGAGCCTGGACGAAAGTTTCGTCTAGGTTACCGTCGTAGGTGAGGGCGTCGAGCTGTGAGAGAGCGACAACTCTGCCCATGGAAGGCATAAAAGCCTGTTTCACAATTTGCGTGAACTGGTCCCATGTCAGTTCTGGGACGACTTTTGGTGCGACAGTGGCGATTATTTTTCCCAGGTTAGGTAGTGTGACCGCAATTTTTTCCTTGTCCAAGTCAAACCCTATGTCTAAGAGGGGTTTAATCATAACTAAATACACATCAATGTCACATTGGTCCGGGTTGAATTTCGGCAATTGAATGTGCGGTTTGGCTGCCATTGTGCAAGTTTCCTTTTTCGTTCCTCCGTGCTTTTACTCGGATCCAGAACCACCGCTTGCCACCAGTATTATGCTCAGTGTTTTTAGGTCGACTCCTCGTCCTAAAAACACTAGCGACTGAGAGGGGTCCTCTTTCCGGACCGGAAGTAAAGCACCAACAAAGGAACAGGACATAAAAACTAGGCAGTACACCTTAACACATCTATTGCCTTAATTCTAAAACTGTTGCAATATGATACAGAGTGATATTTGAGATACAGGATACAGGGACACAGAGTTAGGCTTTGATAGCACAAAATACAGTTGTACTTAACACACGATATGATGCATGTATACCAATGTCTTTAGTTATATATGTGTAGATACCCGTCTTTCATTCAAACCCAAAATATATATACACACGATAACAAGGGGAATACACAAGGTTAAGAGTCTCGGGGAGGAATATTACTATAATGAAGTCAGGGTGTGGATCACGACACTCGGCTCAGTTACCTAGTCGCGGCAACACTTTACACAGGTTTTTGGTTCTCCTGCGCACCCTGATCATCATTCACAATTACAGGAAGTTCCTTTATTCTGGGCAGGTGATATTACTCTACTTATTATTATTGAATATTTTATACTCTATTGGGTATGCCAGTCTGTTGGGTTAATAACAATAGCCACTGCTGTTATATGGATCACACTCCGTCACTGTTCACTGTTCCTCTTCCTCGGGCTTATTTTCGGTCTAAGGGGCGTTACTAATTTACCCGTGTTTCCTGGGCTGATTCACTCTGTCATTGTTCGAGGGGGAGGACCTCAGGGAGACTCTGCCTGTAACGGGTAACGCACTACCCGCAGGGGGGTCACTGCCCGGGTCCTGGCCGTCGGTGAGTCGCAGGGAGGCCCTCCTGTCTGGGGGCCTCGACCTGAAGGGAGACCTTTACCTCAGGGTCTCGTCGGTGGGGTGCAGGGAGGCCCTCCTGTCTGGGGGCCTCGACCTGAGAGGTGGCCCTCGGGACTAGGGCCAAACAGCTGGAGGAGGCGGGCCTGACGTCGGTGGCTCCGCAGGGTGAGGGAGTCGGGGTTGCCCTCGCCTGTAGTCTGCTGGGCTCGCCTGGGGGTCCTAGGGGTGCAGTCGTCTGCCAGGGGACGCGCTGTCAGGGTTGGGCTGCGGCCTCGTCTCCTGCAGGTGCCTGTGAAAGACAGAGATTTCCTAGGAGTGGGAGGCAGATCCGGTCTCGGACGTTGCCTCCACTCTGTTGACACCTATGGGGCAACACTCCCGGGTGGTGTCGAGCAATTCCCGCAGGGGAACGCGGTAGGTGGAGTGTACACGGAGACCGTGTCCTCTCCTACATACAGGGAGGGAAGCACAGAGGCGACTCTCTCTCCTGGGTCTGTCACAGCCGTG